>NC_081419.1:126084948-126384948 GCF_949786415.1 Peromyscus eremicus | reverse complement strand
ACACAAATACACAGACACACAAAGGACAGTCACTGGCTCAATAAGGGTGCTGGCTACCAAGGCTGAGGACCCGAGTTCAACTCCTGGGACCCACAGGATGGAAGGAAAGAACTGATTTCCATAAATTTTCCATATATGGTACTGATTACCATATATGGTACATAACCAATTAAGTAAACATAAAACTTTCTAAAAAGTCATGAACAGTATAGTTTGTGAAATTTTCACCAAAAATTTACAGTGAAAGTGGGCACAGTAATCTCAGCATTCAGAAGGCTGAAACAGAGGGACCATGAGCTAAGACCAGTCTTAGCAAAACCTGAAAAAGAAAAAATAAAGGGGAGGTGGGTTTAATACAATGGTACCTTAGTTTGAACAAAGCAGACAAAGCAGACAGGCACATATAAAAGAAAAATTAGAAATAGATTTTGATACTGTCATGGGAACACTAGGAAGTCAGGATTTGCTACATACCATAGTTTAGAATTTAAGGTTCCCTCTAACTGCAGTGTTAAAGGGTTGGTCCCTAATGTTGGTGCAACTGGGAGGGAAACAAAAACAGGTTCTAGTAAGAGGTCTGAGACGACTGTAGGCATGTCCTGGAAAGAGACTGTGGAAGCTACATTGTATTTCTTTTGCATCTAAGACATGAGCTAAGTGGTTTTGCTTTGTCAAAATGCAAAGATGTGCTTCATCATAGGCCCATAGAATGGGGCTAACCAGTGCTGGCTGATCCGAGTACAGAGTTTATACCACCACACCTATCTCCCGTGATCACTGTTTGTGCACATGCCATTATTGTCTTTTCAATAAATTCCTGATTTCTCATATATGTAAGCATCTGCTAAGTCATAAGCATTTTGTCTTTGTCAATTGATTCCTTTGAGTATTTTACGATAGTGACAGACACCTGACAGACTCATATGAGAAAGTGACACCACTGACATAGCAGCTGCTACACAATCTCCATGACACGCAACTTAATATAACTCAGAAACTTCCCTGTTTCAGTGAGTCACTCCAGTTTTACAAGATGTCAACAAATGTCCAACAGTTCATTCACTGAATATAGCAGACAGGTCCAACATAAAAGCTTCCCATACCCAAAATACATACATAGGGGCAGGCCCGAAAGCAAAGCAACGGAGCTACTCAAAGCCAAATACCTCAAAGATCTACTAAAACCAGACAGAGGATTCTGGAGGTGGGAGAGATATTCTGATACCTGTCAAAGAATGAAAGGCAATCTGAAATGAATTAGGTGCACATAGTATCAGAAGTCACTGAGGCTGGAGAGACAGTTCAGCAGTTAAGAGCACTGGCTGGACTTCCAGAGGACCAGACCAGGTTTGATTCACAGTACCCACATTGTGGCTCACAACGGTCTACAACTCCAGTCTGAAGAGGTCCAAAGCTTTTTTCTGGCCTCCAAGATCATCAAGCACCCATGTACAGACATATACATACATACTAGCAAAACACACATAACACTAAGTTTTTAAAAAGTGATATGATGAAGTTTATGAAGCCAACAACCAACCAACCAACCAACCAACCCACCCCCACAACTACACAGAAAAAAAAAAAATGAATGCCAATCTACAGCCCACAAAAAAGTTGTTTGCTGTCTGTTAAAAGTCAGAGTTCAGCCGGGCGGTGGTGGCGCACGCCTTTAATTCCAGCACTCGGGAGGCAGAGCCAGGCGGATCTCTGTGAGTTCGAGGCCAGCCTGGGCTACCAAGTGAGTTCCAGGAAAGGCGCAAAGCTACACAGAGAAACCCTGTCTCGAAAAACCAAAAAAAAAAAAAAAAAAGAGTTCAAGTGAAGCAGTACTGGCGCCTACCTTTAATGCCAGCACTTGGGAGGGAGATGCAGGCAGATCTCTGAGTTTGAGGCCAGCCTGGTCTACAGCCAGGGATACACAGAAAAAACTCTGTCTCAAAAAAACAAAACAAACCCCCCCCCAAAAAAAACCAAAAGACAAAAACAAAAAAGGTTCAGAGTTCAAAGTATCACTCTAAAAACCAAACTTCCATTTCAAAAGTATGGATTACAAAGTTACCAAGTGGTTCAGGAAGATCACAGAAGAGATGAGCTGAAAGGCAGGTGGAACATGAGCAAACCTGACAGGCTCATTTGAAACTTAAACCACTCTCTAAGGAAAAACTTTCACAGTGTCTCAGAAAAACAAATCCCAGGGCTACAGATGCAGTTCAATTGATACATGCTTGCCTAAAATAAAATGTACAATGCCCTGGCTTTGAGCCCCAGCACAAAAAAAAACAACAACAAAGAAAAAAACAATTCTTTAAAAATATCTCACAGACTGTAACACAAAGGTAACAGGCTGGGCATGCTGCTGCACTGCCTGTAAATCCCAGCACTTGAGAAGTGGAGGCTCATTCTTGGCTACACAGTATGCCTGAGACCAGCCTGAGCTATGTAAGGCCCTATCTCAAAACACAAAGCCATAATTAAATAAAAATAATAAAAAGGCTGAGCCTGGTGATGAAGGTATAGAGGGATCAAGAGTTCAACGTCATCGTGAGTTAGGTGTCAGAACATGGGAGAAGGGGAGAGGGAGATGGAGAGAAGTAGAGGATAGGAAGACAAAGCGAGAAACAGGAGAAAGAAGTGTATTCTGGCTCCTATTTTCAGTATACAGCCTCATGGTGGAAAAGAACGGCATTTGGGAAGTGCATGCATTTGGCCAGACAAGGGAGCAGAGAAAACGCAATGATGATGTTCTACTGCCTTCTCTCTTTTCTTATTCAGTCCAGGGCCCTAGCACAGAGCATGGTGCCACCCACATCACATTCAGGGTCTTGTTCTCTCTTCAGCTAAACTTCTCTAGAAACACATTCAGTACATCCGGGTGTGTTTGCTACTCGATTGCAAATTTAGTCAAGTTGACAATAAGTATGGAAGAGTGAATGGGAAGGTTTGACATAGTAAAACATGATCCTTAGAAAAAGCTATAATTCAAAGTGTGAGTCTCCCAACTGTAATTTACTCAAACACACACTGCAGCAAACCTCACAGCAGTAAAGACAGAACATGTTTACAGGAATCCTTGAAAGTTGCTATGAGCCAGGTATGGTGGTGCACACCTTTAATCCTAGCACTCGGAGGCAGAGTTTGTGAGTTTGAGACCCACCTGGTTACCTTGGTCTACACAGTGAGTTCCAGGATAGCCAGAGCTATATATATAGTGAGAGCCTGTCTCGGGGGAAAAAAAGGTGCTATAAATAACAACAGACAACTTTCAAATGAAACAAAGGAGCCCGAAAACAGTAATATCTTTCCATGACAGAAAGTAATAGTCAACTACAAATCACTACACTTGGCTGTTAAGAGGGCTTGCTGTTGCTCTTCCAGAGGATCTGAGTTGATTCCCAAAACCCTCAAATGGCTCAAAACCATCCTGAACTCCAGATCTCAAGTTCCACTCAATTCTACACCTTCATGGTGCACAAACACACACAGGCAAAACATTTACATAGATAAAATAAATAAATCTAAAACATCTAAGAAACAATAACCAAAATCAGATCACTACATACTGAAGTATCACCAAAGGGAAGATTCTTAGCCATCCACTGAGAAATTAATTTGAAACAGGGGTCTTAAGATACACCAAGTAGTCTGTACTGAAAGAGATGTATAAATGATCTTCATAAGTACACAACAGAGTCAACACACAAAGAACAAATGGACTGCAAATAGCAGTGGCAAATCAAGAAATTAGTATCATTTCAACTGAAGTCCTAACTGCAATTTCCCCCAAGAGGTGCAGGATTAAAGGAAGAGCTGGGTGCATGCTGGTACTCTCACCAAGTTATGACAAGTTTCTCATTTTCTTGTGGTAGTGGGGACCAAACATATGGTTTGGCTGAGAAATACACACAAATACTATGGTACAGAGAGACTGAAAATAGCCATATGTTAAAGGAAAACTTGAACACTGTATAAGTTAGTTTAGTGGTTAATATCAGTGTAATAAGGAAGAGCACTAAGGAGCTAATTAAGAATCTTTCTTTAAAAAGATGAGAACTGAGCCGGGCGGTGGTGGCGCACGCCTTTAATCCCAGCACTCGGGAGGCAGAGCCAGGCGGATCTCTGTGAGTTCGAGGCCAGCCTGGGCTACCAAGTGAGTTCCAGGAAAGGCACAAAGCTACACAGAGAAACCCTGTCTCAAAAAACCAAAAAAAAAAAAAGAAAAAAGAAAAAAGATGAGAACTGATTCCACAAAGTTGTCATCTGTGTCATGGTGCAAGCACAAGAGCACACGCGCGCACACACACCTTCCTTTCTAATACACAGTTATAATAAATGTAAAAAATAAAAAAAAAATCTTACTGGGTAATAGAACAAATATAATATTTACCACAGACTTCCTATCAGAAACTATGCAAATTAGAAGACAAGGAATTAATAGTTTTGAACTGCTCAAAGGAAAACTATCCTGGTTAGGGAGATGGCTTGGCAGATAAAAGTGCTTGCCACCAAGCTTGTGAACCTAAGTTCATTCCCTAAGACCCACAGAGTTGAAGGAGAGAACCAACTCCCAAAAGTTGTCCACTTACTGTCATGTGCATGCCATGCTATGCCCATGTCCACAAATAAACACACATGACACACCCACACTCACTCACCCACCCACCCCCACACACCTCAATAGATAAAATTTTTAAATAAGTATTTAAAGCAAAAATAGTAATAATGTTCTATGAAGTGTAAGAACTACGTAGAAATATCACAAAATGACTAACACAAAAACCAAAGGGGTAAATGTAAGAATATTATAAAGATCTTGCATTTTACATGAATGACATACTACTTAAGAGGTATTTTTTTGTTTGATAACGTTACAGTTTATAAAATATGAGGCAAGCTCTGACAAATGTAGAACTATATTAACTAACAATGACGAGAGCAAATTAACTAGGAAACAGATAAACAGGGTAGATTGAACTCAATCATAACAATTACTTTAAATGTTCAGAGGCAAGGCTCAGCCGTTAAGAGTACTGGCTTTAAAACCATTTGTAATTTGGAGGTGGGGCTTGAGGGTTGGTAGCGGTGATCCCAATGCCCTCTTCTGTCCTCCAAAGGCACTGCATGCACAATAACACAAGCAAAATGGCCATCCACATACAACAAAAATAAAGGTAAAAAAATGCAAGTGTTCAAGAGCTGGAGAGATGGCTCAATGGTTAAGCAAACTTTCTGCTCTCACAGAGATCTGTGGTTCTGTTCCCAGCACCCATGTTGGGGAGCTCAAAAGCACCTCTATCTCCAACTCCAAAGGAATCCAACACCTCTGGCCACCAAAGGCATTGGTACTCTTGTGCACAGACACACAAGCATATATGCAATTTTAAAACAAATTAAGGTTCTGGAGTGATGGTTCAGTGGTTAAAAGCACTTGCTGCTCTTGGAGTCAACTCAGGTTCAGCTCCCAGCACCCACATGGGAGAGAGTACATTCATCAGCTCCTTTAGAAACCAGCTGGACAACTTAACGGTCACAAGCAAGAACAAAAGTGAATTCTTGGTCTCATTCTTGAAACACACACACCTTGGAGAAGCCAATACACAGATGTACCAAGAGACATGCACTCAGTGCAACAGTTTGCCAAAATCACAACTAAAAACAACCAAATACAACCGTGCAACAGATCAACCATGAGGCACACAAGACAGCATACACTACAAAGCATGAAGTAGTTCAATTAAATGCTCCAACATAGATGAAGCTCAGGAAAAACAGCAAGTCAGGGGAAAAAAAAAAAAAAAAGGGTTTCTCTGTGTTAGCCATGGCTGTCCTAGAACTCACTCTGTAGACCAGGCTGACCTCAAACTCAGAGATACCCCTGCCTCTGCCTCCCAAGTTGCTGAGATTATATGCATGTGCCACCATCACCCAACAGAAAAAATACTTTTAAAAGCAAGAAACCCTGAACAACGTACTTAGGTTTACACCTCAGTAATGCACAAGTGTGGGTGGACCTATACATGAAAACAAAAGGAATTTTGTTGTCAGAGAGCTTGCTTACCTGCCTATCATGCATAATGTCCTGGGTTCAATTCTCATCCCCACATCTATAATCCCATAGTCAGGATGATCAGGAAGTCAAGGTCATCCTTGGCTGGACAGCAAGTTCAAGGCCACCCTGAGATATGTGCGACCTGGTCTTGTTATAAATGATAATCTGAACAGTTGTAACATGAATCAAGGAGGGAAAGGAGTGGACTCAGAAGGTTCAATGGGTAGAATGCTGCTTGCACTTGGGATGTCTGGTGGGCAAGAGGGGAATCGAGGGTGTGTTTTTCCTCCCAGCTGCTAATTTTTTTTTTTAAGGACATGAACTTTGTATATACTTTTTTTTTGATGTTACATATTTTGCAAAAAGAGTAAAAATAACATAGTCTCACAATGAAAGCACAGTGAACTGCTATACATGGTTGTTCCTACCTCCACTCCCAACATTGGACACTAAGGCGGGAGGATATGTGTTCAAAGCCACCCTGAGCTATACTATATTGCAAGACTAGCTGTAAACAAAACACCAGGCCCAGTAGGTCCAACAAACAGGTACTATCATAAAGAATATCTTAAAGATACTACTGCACAAAAATCAAGAAGAGGAAAGCAATACACTTGTCTTTACCCAAAACTAGTTCATCATAGACATCTGTATGTAATTTATACATACAGACAAAAAATCTCTAATAAATTATAAATCTAGCCATAGGTACATACAAAGAAAACCATACTGAAGTTACACTAGGAAGGCAGGGGGGCCTCCGCACTGGAAAGTCTGCTAACAGGACTCTGTATTATCCAATTAAAGAAAACAAATTGTAAATCATTGACTCACAAATATTTCCCAAGTTTCTATTTTTCCCCTAGAGTCTATAAGGATCTACATTACAAATCCCTCCTTGTGTTGGTCTGAATAAGAACAGTCACTACAGGCTCTTATTTTTGAATGTTGTCACCAGGGAGTCAAACTGTTTGAAAGGATTAGAAGGATTAGGAGGTGTGGCCTTGTTGGAGAAAGTGTGTCACTGAGGGGCAGGCTTTGAGGCTTTTTTTCTTTTTCTTTTGTGACAGGGCTTTATTATTTTCTTTGGCTGTCCTGGAACTCACTATGTAGACTACTAGGCTAGCCTCAAACTCACAGTGATCAGCCTGCCTCTGTCTCCTGAGTACTGGGATTAAAGGCCACCATGGACAACCACACTGAGCCCAAGGCTGTTTTCTCTTGTAAGAGCTGCCTTGGTCACAGTGTCTCTTCATAGTTATAGAACCCCTATGGAGGATTACGTTCTTTCTTTTCTTTCTTCCTTTCTTTCTTTCTTCCTTCCTTTCTTTCTCTCTCTCTCTCTCTCTCTTTCTTTCTTTCTGTCTGTCTGTCTTTCTTTCTCTCTCTATTATCAGCTTGATATAGTATAAATTCTTATTCTAATAGTGAAATGTTTCATTGAGGCTTGCCCAGTAATTGAGTAAAACCAAAATCTATTATAAGCCACAGTCAGGAGGATTATGTTCTAATTAAAGGAGATAAGCAAGAACTGTAAACAAAATCTATGCGTAACATACAGCACATCAGATTATGATGACTACCTAGAAGAAAAATACAGGCAGAAAGAGGAGATTGGAAGTGCTTGCTAAGGGATATGAGACCAGCACAGTTCAGTTAAAGTGAAGACTTGAAGGGGGTAGTATTTGAGATGAAAAAGCAGAGGCAAAGGCCCTTAGAGGAAGAATGCCAGCATGTTCAAGAATCCCAAAGGAACCCAAGGCATTTAAGGAACAGTAAGCCAGAGGGAGAAGTTAGGAGGCTGATAAAAATAAGGTACCACAAGCCACATTAGGAAAACTGACCTTTACTAGGAGTGAAGATAGAAAACTGGACAGGAAGGGTTAGAGAAATGGTGTGATCTGACAAACAGCTTTGTGAAATCTCTTCTGTTTGTGTGGTGTGGTAATGCATGCCTGTGATCCTAATATTCAAGAGGCCAAAGCAGGAAGTTCAAGATCAGCTTGTATCCTGGATCAAAACAACAAAATTTCTCCCCTTTAGAGGCAATGCAAAAACAGTATCTTAAGAGCCTGACTCTGAAGTGTTAAGCCTCAAGTAAGAGCCACTGACATTAGCCAGGTGGCGGTGGTTGTGCACGCCTTTAATCTCAGCACTAGTGAGGCAGAGGAAGACAGATATCAGTGAGTTTGAGGCCAGCCTGGTCTACAGAGCGAGTTCCAAGACAGCCAAGACTGTTACATAGAGAAACCCTATCTCGAAAAACCAAAACAAGGGAAAAGAAAAAAAAAGTCTGTGACATCAAAGAGACAGTGCAAGATAAGAGGTATGGGCTATAATTCGTTAGTTAAGACTTGTATTATGAAATATATATTGTATCTTTCTGATATAAATACTGACTTATGAAACCAAAAATCTACATATCTACACACCAGAAAAAAACGCCATAAACTAATTTCCCAGACCTGAGAATGCTTTATTTTCCCATACCTAAGAATGCTTAGTGTTGGGATTCTGTCTGCATGCGCGCAGTTCAGGAGCTAGGCAAGGGGTCTTGCGTCTTACAGCATCAGTGTGCACTGGTGATTGCTACATGGCGTGGTCACATAATCAGCATATTGGAGGGGTAGTTCCCTAAGCCCACCTGCGGGAACCCTTAAAAAGCCAGACACAGACCACTCCCCCATCCCTTCTCTGTTCTCCCCTCCACCTCTCTGCTCTGCATTTGTGTCTCCCCCAGGTCTGGTTCTTCTGCCCCCACTCCTCCTAATAAAGCTCTGATATTGGGTTTTGTCATGGCTCATGACCTTTCCAAGTGGTAACCAGCGCCACTTATCATTCTTAACACTTAGCCCCAATAGCAAAGGAGAGAGGAAAACAAAAAGAAACCACCCATAAGAATGTACATAATCGGCCGGGCGGTGGTGGCGCACGCCTTTAATCCCAGCACTCAGGAGGCAGAGGCAGACGGATCTCTGTGAGTTCGAGGCCAGCCTGGGCTACCAAGTGAGTCCCAGAAAAGGCGCAAAGCTACACAGAGAAACCCTGTCTCGAAAAACCAAAAAAAGAATGTACATAATCACAGGAAAGATTCTAAAAGCTTTGTCAGAAAATAAAAGGGAAGGGAAAGGAAGAGCATATGAAAGATTAGGAATCAAAGTCATTAACATTTCAAAAGCAAGAATGAATATGACATTTTTCTTTTGAGGTTTAAAAAAGGATACATGTAGTGGATATTCCTGCTACAGTTTCCCCACTTAAAATTTCTATCCCGAACCAATTCATTTTGAGAACTGTTACCATGTCATTGGGCTTTGTGTTGAACATTTACATTTCCAGCACTTGAGAGGCTAAGGCAGAAAGAAGGATCAAGATTGAGGCCAGCCTGGGTTACATAGTGAGTTCCAGGCCACCTTGGGCTGCACAGTGAGACCATGTCTCAAAAAACAAACAGTCCTACTACTGTAACAGGTTTCTTTTTCATTCTTTCTTCCTGTGGTTCTGGAAATCACTCTGGATTTTATGTTAGTCAAGTTATCTACCAATGAGCTACATCCCCCGAACCAAAAGCAAGGTAAAAACAATCTCCTTCATGTATTTTTCTATTACGTTTACCCAACAAACATTTTTCCTTTTGAGAAAGGATCTCATATACCCAGGATAGCCTCCAACTCCCCATGTAACCAACTATAGCCTTGAACTCCTGATCTTCCTTCTTCCCATTTCCTGAGTGCTGGAATTTCAAGTGTGTCTGTCTCACCACATCCAGCTCTCAATAGACATTTATTAAACTTTTACTGTAACAACTACTTGAGATATAGCCAAAAGCAAACTATAATAGCATCTCTGTCCCTGAGGCACAATCAGGAGAGATTTATAAGGCACTCAAACTCTATACACAACATAAACTATATACTTGTAAGTGGTAAGAAGTTTAGACCAGGAGACTGTAGAGATGACTCAGAGATTAAAACCACTTGTTGCTCTTGCAGAGGACCAGAGTTAATTCCAAGCACCAACATGGTGTTTCACATCTATTCATAACTCCAGTTCCAGAGAATGTGATGCCTTCCCTTCTGATTTCTGAGGGCACCAAGCATGCATGTGGAGCACACAAATACACTTGAGATAAAATATTTGCACAAAAAATAAAATGGGGGGAAAAAAAAACCACAAAAAAACAACTACTTTTTAAGAACAGTAGCTTAGACCCTAGAAGAAAATCCAATTATGGGCCAAAAATGTTCTATTCTTAAAACTGTCAGTTTAACATTAAATTGTCAGTTCTTAAACTACATAGCCAGGCTGGGCGGTGGTGGTGCACGCCTTTAATCCCAACACTCAGAGGCAGACGCAGGCGGATCTCCGAGTCCAAGCCAGCCTAGTCTATAGAGTGAGTTCCAGGACAACCAAGGCTACACAGAGAAACCCTGTCCCCCCAAAAAACAAAAACAAAACAAAATTACATAGCCAGGCAAAATGAAGAGTTTGAAATGGAAAAGCCTAAAACTAGAAGTTTGAGAGATCCAAAGAACTGATAGAAAATCAGGGTTTGTTGAGTGGGGTTTAGACCTTTTATCAATGCCATGGGAACCACTGACAAGTTCAAACAAAAACATGTCATGATCACAAGTTGTTTTAGGAAAAAAACATCACTTTTACTACCATGTGAATTAAAAAGGGGCAAAGCAATTGTTTATCAAGTGGCAAAGCAGTAGCCTAAACAGGAGCTATTTTAGTATTTAGCACACAACGATAACAGATTACAATAATGAGTCTTGGGCATGAAGACCTCCCCGCCCCCCCCCCCAAAATTCTTTTAGTTTTTGGTGGGTTTTTGTGTTGTTCTTATTTGTTTGGTTTGTTGTTTTTGAGACAGAGTTTCACTATGTAGCTCTGGCAGGCTTGAAACTCACTATGCAACCAGGCTGGCATTGAATATAAAGATCCTTCTGCCTCTGCATCCCAAGTGCTGAGATTAAAGGTGTGCAACATCACACCTGGCTAAGTTTGAAAAACAGAATTCTCAGGTCATACTTTCCAGAGAAAACCTAGCATAAAGAATCATCTGTAGCTCAAAAGAAAAGACTAAAACGATCAGTTGATATTAAGACATACATTTCTAGATATTCTTTTTTGCTCCTTAAGCTTCTACTGCCTCGTGATGTCCAAATAATTTGAAATTGTTCTTTCCACACTTTGAACTTGCTTCTCTCAAATATTTGAGAACTGACATGGTCAGCTAGAGCATCATACTGGAGAGAATCCACTACAGCTGAGGTCTTATGCTCAGTTTCATGCATTACTCCAGCTGCCAGCACAGATGCTGATGCACTGTCAGGGCTCCCCCTGAAATCTGGAAGAAGGCTCTAGAACTTGGTAACTCTAGCATCTGCATGTTTACAAAGCCAGTATCATGTGAAAAATGCACAGGTCTGCTGCCAGTTCAATTAGCATATGGGCTCCTTCAGACCACAACGCAGGAGCAAACTGAATGCCTGGGTAGCTGATTCTGAGAAAATACTTCTGTAGGAGGCCCTCCATACTCAGGGAGCCTCAAGAGCTCTTTCTTCTCAAGGGACAAATCTTTCCAATGAACTTACAATTTTATACTCTGGAACCTATCAAAGGTGAGATCTGGTTAAATCCTGAGTTATCCTCAAAAGCATCTTCTCAGTCTGGCGGTGGTGGCGCACGCCTTTAATCCCAGCACTTGGGAGGCAGAAGCAGGTGGATCTCTGTGAGTTCAAGGCCAGCCTGGTCTACAAAGCAAGTTCCAGGACATACAGCTAGGACTGATACACAGAGAAAACCTGTCTCAAAAAAACAAAAGAGGCATCTTCTCTATTGTTCAGTATACTCCTTGGCTTTTCTCTTAAAAAAAATAAATAAATAAAAATTTTTACTATGTGCTCATACGTGTATTACATGTGAGTGGATAGTTGCATGCCATTGTGCATGTGTAAAGATGACTTGTTCTCCTTCCACTGTGTGGGTACTAAGCCATCTCCCCTGTCCACTTGATTTCTTTTGAACGGCACTAATTTCTCTAACAATATCCTTCTTGTCTACAGATTTAATATGCACACTTTCTAAAGTACACGGTTTTTTTTATATCTTTCTACTCTTCCTTCTGCTAATATTCACTGTAAATCTGGCTAAAAACTGCCAACAAGAACCATGCCAATTCCCGAACATTATACTGTCTTGAAAATTCTTCTGCCAAACTAATCAGATCATGGCTGGCTGGCTGGCTGGCTGGCTGGCTGGCTGGCTGGTGGTGGTAGTGGTGGTGCACACCTTTAAACCCAGCACTCAGGAGGCAGAGGCAGGTGGATCTCTGTGAGTTCAAGGCCAGTCTGGTCTACAGAGTGAGTTCCAGGACAGCCAGGACTGTTACACAGAAAAACCTTGTCTCAGGAGAAAAAACAAAAAACAAATCAGATCATGACTTTTCAGTTCAACTTCAAAGTCTCAGGACATCAACAAAACAAAACAAATATATTCTTTTTGAGACTAGAAAAAGCTTTAAGTGAGATATGCAAGGGGCAGAGGAATTACTAGAGAAGAAAGAGATACAAGAAAAGGACACAGCAAGGTGAAAGCCAGAAGACAGTGGAGAAGAGTTGCATTTGTGCTGAAATGTGGTAGCATTTTCCTTTCTTTTCTTTTTTCTTAAGATTTACTCTTATTTTGGCCCGTAGTTAATCACGGCAGTAGAACAAGTTAAACAAGGCAGGAATATGAAGCAACTGGTCACATGGCATCCAGTCACAAGAGAATGAAGAATGCAGTTTAGGACCCAGAC
Source organism: Peromyscus eremicus (assembly GCF_949786415.1). Taxonomy (NCBI): domain Eukaryota; kingdom Metazoa; phylum Chordata; class Mammalia; order Rodentia; family Cricetidae; genus Peromyscus; species Peromyscus eremicus. The sequence continues at coordinate 126,372,091 of NC_081419.1, read as the reverse complement.
CCAGGAAAAGATGGAATCTACATTTAAGGTGGCTCTTTCCACCTCAAGTAACCCAATTAACATAATCCCTCATAAGCATATCCAATGCTAAATAATCTTTCACAGATGTGCCTAGAAGCTTATCTTTGAGGAAATTCCAGATCCTGTCGCGTCAACAACACTAATCATCCATCATACCTTCTTCCTTCTCTGGCACCAACTTTCTATGTGAATTAGCTTTTTCATCATTGTGACCACAATATCTGACACAAACAACTTAAGGAAGGATTTAGGCTCAGAGTTTCAGAGGGCTCAGTGCATGGCTACATGGTCCATGCATTTGGGCAGAGCATTATGGTGCTGAGAGCATGTGGTAGAAGAAAACTGTTCATTCCATTCCATTCCAGAAGGTGAGAGAGGAAGTTTTATTAAATGATCATTTTGTACACTGTGAAAATGTGTCTTTGCCAAGGTGCCTTCTGATTGGTTTAATAAAAGAGCTGACTGGTCAGTAGCTAGGCAGGAGATATAGGCAGAATAGCAAGAGACAGAGGAGGCTGGCAAGAAAGGCAGAGTTTTGGAAGTCCAAGCAGATGAACTTGCCATGTTGAAAGAAGGTACCGCCAAGTGGCAGAGGGTAGGGTAGATAAGACCTATGGGTCAATTAACATGTAAGAGTTAGCTAGGAACAAGCATGAGCTATCAGCCTAGCATTTATAATTAATAATAAGTCTCTAAGTGGTTATGTAGGGAACAGCTGACCTGACAGAACTGATCGGAGGTCTAGACAAAAAACTCTGCCTACAAGGAAGCACAGGAAGAAGCCAGGGCAAGATATGGTGCCCCCAAAAGGAGATAACCCATTAACTGATTTTCCCCAACACTTCCCTAATTCCTACCTTTAACTACATCCTAATAACGCCAACATATTATGAATACATCAAATGACTAACTTGTTCATTTGATCCAGGTCTCATGATCTAATCACCTCTGGAAACACCGTAACAGACACCTCTCCCAAAGTGTGCTTTACTAAGATCCTTCCTAAGCATTTCTCAAAGCTATTCAGTTGACAGGATTAACTATCAAGTATGTTAAAAATGAATCTCTGAATAACAAAGAAAAGTGACCCCACATAGCACTTACAGCTTCTCAGATTGGTTGTTCATGCAAATACAGTTGTGGGTCAAAAGAGCCACTTTGAAGAACATGGTACTATCTGGAGTTTAGTTGGCACTCAAACATCAGTCACCATCTTTCCTTCCAGATTTAGCTAAGCAAGAAGTGTGATTTTCTCAGAATAAACAAATCCTTCTCCCTGAAGTCTGATCTGAAAAACTGAGTCATTGAGTACAGTTTCTACACCAGCTGACCTCAAGAAAATCTTAAGCATTTCTCAAACTTATATAATCCTAAGGAAGCATAGAATATATGGAATCTTTCTCCCAGAATCTGGTACTTTAAAAAATAGTAATTACACCAGGTGGTGGTGGTGCATACCTTTAATCCCAGCACTGCAGAGTCAGGCAGATCTCTGTGAGTTCAGGGTCAGCCTGGTATACAAAGTGAGTTCCAGGACTGCCTGGACTGTTTCACAGAGAAACCCTGTCTCAAACAAATAAATTAGTAATTACACCAAAACTATAGCTTTTCTTTTGTTTTACAAATAAGCAACACTTTAGCAACTCAGACATTACCAAACCATTTCTACCTCAAGCTATCACCAAATCACTCCACTGTCAGTGTTTTCCTAACTGCTATGTTTACCATCTCATTTTCTCACAAGGCTCCAATGCCAGCAGTTAGATTGACAAAATTCAGTTCTTTTCTGGGGCTGAGAATGCAGTTTAGTTGATAGAGTGCTTGCTTAGTTCTATCCCTAGTATGGCATAAACATAGTATGGCAATATGTGCCTATAATTCCAGCATTCTGGAGGTCGAGGCAGAAGCATCAACAGTTCAAGGTCATCCTTGACTAACAGTATGTTCAAGACCAGTCTAAACTACACGGGACTCAACCTAAAAAAGAAAAAGGTGCCCAATGAGATGGTTCAGCAGTTAAAGGCACCTGACAGCATGAATTTGAGTCCCAGAACTCCCAAATTCCACATACACAGTTATCCTCTGATTTCCATACATGTACAATGTGGCATGTGCACTTCCACACATATACACAAATAAATGTTATGCAGATGAGTAGATTTTTGTTCCCCAAAACATTGTGTACCCTAATAAACTTATCTGGGGTCAGAGAACAGAAAAGCCACTAGATATTTAGGATAGGCAGTGGTAGCACACGCCTTTAATCCCAGCATTCCAGAGGCAGAAATCCATGTGTTCAAGGATACAGCCAAGCATGGTAACTCACGCCTTTAATCTCAGAAAGCAAGCCTTTAATCCCAGGGAGTGGTGGTAGAAAGCAGAAAGGTATATAAGGTGTGAGGACCAGAAACTAGAAGCATTTGGCTGGTTAAGCTTTCAGGCTTTTGGGTAGCACAGTTCAGCTGAGAGCCCTTGGGATGAGGACACAGAAGCTTCCAGTCTGAGGAAACAGGACCAGCTGAGAAGTTGGCCAGGTGAGGTTAGCTGTGGCTTGTTCGAACGTCTCTCTGATCTTCCAGTGTTCACCCTAATAACTGGCCTCAGGTTTGATTTTATTAATAAGAACTGTTAAGATTCACGCTACAATGGGTGAATAGATAGACACAGGTAGTTCAGGGGCTGCAGTAGTTAAAGAGCTCAAACTATTCTTAGAGGGTTTCTCTGTGTAGTTTTGGTGCCTGTCCTGGAACTCACTCTGTAGACCAAGGTGGCCTCGAACTCACAGAGATCTGCCTGGCTCTGCCTCCCAAATGTTGGGATTAAAGGCTTGCCCCACCACTGCCCAGCCAAACTATTCTTGCAGAGGACCCAATTCAGTTCCTAGCACTTACACTAGTCAGCTCATAACCACTTGTAAATTCACTTTCACAGAATCTAACAACTCTGGACTCCAAGGGCACCTGAACTCATGAGGCATATGCAGACACAAACACACATAATTTAAAAAATAACAATTTTTTTTAAAAAAGGCAATTCATCTCTTAGGCATTGTGGTGGTTTGAAAGAAAATGGTCCCAAAGGGAGTGGCATTATTAGGAGGTATGGCCTTGTTGAAGGAAGTATGTCACTGTGGAGGCAGGCTTTGAGGTCTCATATATGCTCAAGCCTTACCCAGTGAAGACAGTTCACTTCCTGCTGCCTACGAGTAAAGATGTAAGAACTCCCAGCTCCTTCTACAGCAAGGTGTCTGCCTGCATGCTGCCTTGCTTCTCGCCATGACCATAATGAACTAAACCTCTGAACTGTAAGCAAGCCACCATAATTAAATGTTTTCCTTTATAAGAGTTGCTGTAGACCAGGTGGCAGTGGTGCACACCTTTAATCCCAGCACTTGGGAGGCAGAGCCAAGCGGATCTCTGTGAGTTCAAGGCCAGCCTGGTCTACAGAGTGAGATCTAGGACAGGCACCAAAAAATACACAGAGAAACCCTGTCTCAAACCCCCCCCCCCCCAAAAAAAAGAGTTGCTGTAGTAATGGTGTCTCTTCACAGAAACATAAACCCTAACTAAGACAAAGTGGCACCAGTGACTAAAATATTATTGTGATAGGACCATGTTTTTGTTTGGAGTAATATGGACTTTGGTGTGGTGATATATTGTGTCCCCCAAAATATTGTGCACCTTAATAAAGCTTATCTGAGGATCAGAGCAGAAAGCCAGCTACTCTATTCAACAGGCAATGGTAGCACACGCCTTTAATGCTAGCATTCAGAAGGCAGAGATTCATCCAGGTCTCTCTGAGTTCCAGGCTACACTGGGGAAAAGCCAGGCATGGTGACACAGGCCTTTAATTCCAGCACTAACCATAGAGGTCTGGAGGTCTGTACAAACAGGAAGTGATGTAGCTGGGCAGAGACAAAGTGAGATGCACAACAGAAAGGCATATAGGCATGGGTATATAGGAAGCAGCTCTCTTTGGCTGAGGATTTCCAAGAACGTGCTGGCTTCTTTCTACTTTTCTGATCTCTCAGATTTTACCTCAATATCTGGCTCTGGGTTTTCTTATTAATAAGACTGTTTAGCAATTGTCTTACACTCTGGGAGTTTGGGTTAGGAAAGCAGTAGAATGAATGTTTTAAGCACTGTTTAATGGGTCATACTAGCATGGAAGACAGTGGTACTAAGAGTGATTTGAATTGTGAGGTCTGGCTCAAGAGGTTTCAGAGAAGAACATTACTATGTGGCCTAGAGATCGTTCTTGTGATAGTTTGGTGAAGAATGTGGCTGCTTTTTGCCCTTGTCCCAAGAGTCTGCCTGAGACTGAAGTGAAGTGTTTTGGACTAACTCCTTTGGCAGAGGAAATGTCAAAACAGCCTAGTATAGACTCTGTTGTGCGGTTATTAGTGTTAACTCTAATGAAGATATATAATGAAAAGGAGCAAGCTGACCAAGGAAAAATATTTGAGGAGAAAAGGAACACTAGAAAGTGGAATGGAGCTAAATCCTATATTCAATGAGATAAACAGATTAAGAAATGGAATAAAGGGAGTGATTGAGAGAATTCCTAGCCACTCCCCCATGATCACCATATGCTGGCAAGATGCTTAGTCATTCCGGGGCCTTACATCCTACTAATCCATGCACTGTGTGATCACATAATCTATGCGCATGCATGGCATAGCTACTTAAGCCCATATGCGCATGTACAGGGGAATCCATAAAAGCAGGTCCCGCATACCCTCTTCTCCTGTATTTCCATAGGCCTAAGCACCCCCTTGTGTTCCCCTCCCCCTAATAAACTCTTATACAAAAGACAGGCTGGTGGATCTCTTGAGTTTGAGGCCAGCTTGGTCCAGAGAGCAAGTTCCAGAACAGCCAAGCTTAGGCAGTGAAGGTAACTGCTGAAAACAGAAAGCCAGTGAAGATGTAACTGAAACACCTGAGTTCAAGGTCAGCTTGGTCTATAGATCCAGTTTCAGGACAGCCAAGCTTAGGTAGTGAAGAAAACCATTGAAAACAGAAAGTTGTTGAAGATGTAATTGAATGAGGGGCCATGCTCCAACACCAGCAAGCAGCTGAACTTGGCAGCTTTAGCCACGTGGTTCTGGAGTTAAGGATAGAAGAAAAGGGCTATGGAATTTGCCTTCATGACTAAGGAAAGCCACTGAGGCCAAGCATGTGTCATAGGTGTCTCTGAATGGAAGCCTAGAGAGGCCATTGTGTGAAGCTGTGAAGAAGCCTGGGTTGTCTTGGAGACCTCAAGATGTTAGAGATGCCAGAATAATGGAATAGCTGCTAACAAGGGAAAGAACCAGCCCAAGAGAAAGAAGTGTGTTGCAGTTGACAAAGCTCAACAGAGTTGGAGATCTGAAGACCATTTTGACATCAGACATTGAGATGCAGAGTTTCAAGTTTGCCCAGTTGGTTTTTGGTCTTGCTTTTGGTCTAGTATTTCCTCACTATGCTCTCTTCCCTACATTTTAGAATAAATAGTATTGTATATCCTGTGCTATTATATGTTGGAAGTATGTGATCTGCTTTTTGATTTTGATTTACAGGGGATTACAATTAAGAGATTGCATGAATCTCAGAAGAGACTTTAAACCTCAGACTTTTAAATTAAGTGAGAGACTGCTATATGAGAATATGGGGACTTTTGGAGTGAATGCATTTTTGCATTATAATATGACCTTTGTGGGACAGGGAATGGAATGTGGTGGTTTGAAAGAAAATAGCCCTCAAAGGGAATGGCACTATTAGGAAGTGTGGCTTTGTTGGAGTGGGTGTGGTCTTGTTGAAGTATGTCACAGTGGAGGTGGGCTTTGAGGTCTCATATATGCTCAAGCCATGCCTAGTGAAAATAGTTCACTTCTGTTGTGAGTCAAGATGTAAGAACTCTCAGCTCCGGGGCTAGAGAGATGGCTCAGTGGTTAAGAGCATTGACTACTCTTCCAGAGGACCCAGGTTCGATTCCCAGCACCCACATGGCAGCTCAGAACTGTCGGAGTTCCAGAGGATTTGATGTCCTCACACCAATGTACATAAAATAAAATTGAAAAAGAAAAAAAAAAAAGAACGCTCAGCTCCTTCTCTAGTACCATGTCTGCCTGCATGCTGCCTTGCTTCTCACCATGATGATATTGGACCAAACCTCTGAACTATAAGCAAGCCCACCACAATTAAATGTTTTCCTTTATAAGAGTTGCTGAGGTCATGGTGTCTCTTCACAGAAATAGAAACCCTAACTAAGACAGGCATAAAACAGATTCTGACCAAGTCACTGAAAACAAACAAATTCCCTCTTGATACTAGAGAAGACTGGAAATTCAGACAATTGTATATACCCCCTTTCAAAGGTGGATATTCCCTTGAGAAGTATTCAAGCATGTTTTACCAACTGAGGAGAGGTCTAAACCTCCACCAAAACCAAGCTGCTATTCAACGAACTAGAGCAAATAGTACCAATCTAACTGACATTTGAAACAGACTTCCTATAGCAGAGTAGATTTATGGTTAAGTGTCAGTCAGTAAGGCTGGTAAGATAGCTGAGCAAGTTCAAAGTGTTTGCTGTACACACCTACCTGTGGTGGTTTGAATGAGAATGATCCTGAGAGGCTCAGATATTTGAATACTTGTTCCATAGTTGGTAGAACTATTTGGGAAGGATTAGGAGGTATTGCCTTGTTGGAGATGAGTTACGGGGGGTGGGCTTTGAGTTTCAAAAATTAATGTCATTCCCAGAACGCCTGTCTCCCTCACTTGTGAATAAAGATGTGAGCTTTCAGCTGCTCCAGCACCATGCCTGCCTGCCTACCTGATGCAATGCTCGCTGCTAATGACAGTCATAGACTCTAACCCTCTGAAACTGTAAGTCCCAAATAGTCTACTTCTCTAAGTTGTCTTGGTCATGGTGTCTTATCGTAACAGTAAAAACATAACTAAGACACTAAGCACCTAGGTTTGACTCCCCAGAACCCATGCAAAAGTGGAAAAAAACCAACTCCACAAAATTCTCCTTTCACCTCCACAAGTATCACACACACATACCTCCCCCCACAAATAATAATAATTAAAACAGTTGAAGAAAGAAGTCAATAGCCAATAACGCCAAATATATCACAAAGAACAAGAAAGAAAATACCCATAGCTAGCTTGCTTTTCATACAGAACAGCCTACTCTAAATACTAAAACAGCAAAGTGTTACTGGTGTTTAACCCAGAGTATTCAAAAGAGCTCTAAGGTGCGTGGAAGATGCCCTAGGAGCTTAAGCCATGAAGTGGCAATAACAGAAAACACGAGAAGATGCCAGTCCCTCATTATTGTTTCAATTATAGCAATTTAAGTCTCCATTTATATTTTATAGTTCCAGTTTATGATATAAAAGGGCTTTACATATTTTTTTTTTTTTTTTAAACTGGAGCTGAGGACCGAACCCAGGGCCTTGCTCTTGCTAGGCAAGCACTCTACCACTGAGCTAAATCCCCAACCCGGGCTTTACATATTTTTGAGCTATCAATTTTAACTATAGTGTTAAAACATAGACGTTTACGTAACACAAGAAGCGCTTTGCTGCAACTCTGATCTTGATGGACTTCTACCCCAATGCTCTAGTTTTCTTTTGAGACGTGGTCTTGGGGGCCTCAAACTCACTATGTAGCTGAGAATGACCTTGAGCTCCTGATCCTGCCCCCTCTACCCCCTAAGTGTAAGATTACAAGGAGTGTAGATCACCACACTCTGATTCCAGTGCTCTGACACTGCCACACACCAACCACTCTTCTAACACAAAAGGGAACCAACATTAAGAAATGTCAATAAAATTCAAGGAGAATTTAGAAACTCAAATCAAACTGGCATAACAAAAGTTCCTATCTCAGGATCTGAAAATTGCTACGATAATGTAACCATACTCAAAGTCAGCTGCTTTGTACATTCCCTCTTGCTCATTTCCATTATAAACAGAATATGCATGTTTTAGGTTATTTTTTCTTACTGTTCAAGTTAATATCTAAGAATATTTTTTTCTTGGCCTCACTGGAGCAGTTGTACCTAAAGCTATGAAAGAATCTGCTAATATTTGAAGTCAATCTTGGAGCTGGAGAGATGGTTCAGCAGTTACAAGCACTTGCGGCTGCTCTTGGAGAAAACCCCAGTTCAATTTCCAGCACCCACATGGCAGCTCCCAAGAATCCTGAATTCCAGTTCTAGGGGATCCAATGTCCTCTTCTGGCTTCTGCATCAGGTACATACATGATACACAGACATACATGCATGCAAACCCCCATACACATAAAGTAAAATAAAAACAAAAACAAATCTTTGTTGGAGCTAAAGAGATGGCTCAGTAGTTAAGAGCACTATCTATTCTTACACAGGACCCACGTCTGGATCCCAGGGACCACATAACAGCTCACATCCATCTGTAACTCTAGTTCTAGGGGATTCTGCCCTCTTTTAACCTCTGTAAGTACCAGGCACACATGTGGTGCCCTTACATACATGTAAGCAAACAATCATACACTTAAAATAAAAATAAAGCTTAAAGAAAAATCTTTGCATTTTAAATAAAATTGACATTGAGAAATACGAATTGACCAAAAGTTACAAAACCTGAAGAAAAACTCTTTTAAACTGACATAATGAAATGACACTAAATTCGAAGATGTGTCCCGGATTCTAGTCCCTAACTCAGCTAGCTGTATGTACTGTCATTCAGAGAGATGATTATAGATACAGCATTTCATCTGCTGGGTGTTCATTTTCAATCTGTAAAGTGAAAATAGACTAGATGACTTGACATTCCTTCCTTAAGATTTTAAGCATTAGAAAGAATGCCTTCTTTTATCCCTAAGAGTTATAGGAAGTACAAAAGGTATTGTCTAAGTATGTTGATGTATTTTTTTAAATGATTTGTTTTTATTTTATGTGCACTGATGTTTTGCCTGCATGTATGTGTATGTGGAGGTGTCAGATCCCCTGGAATTGGATTTACAAACAGCTGTGAGCTGCCATGTGGGTGCCGGGAACTGAACCCAGGCCCTCTGAGAGCGAACAGCCAGGGCTCTTAACCACTGAGCCATGTTTCCAGCCCCAAGTTGATGTGTTTTAAATGAGTTTCTCCCCCTAACAATCAAAATGATTACAGTTTAAACTCTACAAAAGAGTAATATATTTTTAAAAATACTTAAAATGTTTAAGCTCTTTATTATTATACCTTTTGATACTGATTTACTGGGGAAGAGGCTATGTGCATGCATGCACATGTCATAGCACCTATTCTCCAGCACCTCTGTGGGGGGTCAGAGGACAAGTTCTCTTCTTCCACCATGGTAATCGGGAATGGTGGCAAGCACCTTTTACCTTTTACAAGACATTACCCTGGCTTAATGTTATATCGTTCTTTAGCCATTAAAAGAAACCGGATTGTGGCAATAGCCTGGGGAAGACAGACTGACTTCTAATGTCAGCAGACTCTTGAATAGATTTTGGTAAAACTGCTCCAAAGAGGAGGGCAAGAAAAAAAATTCTTAGATACTAACTTGCTAAACAGGAAAGAATGTAAACAAGCATGCTGTTTAATAACACACAGAAACAAGTGGGAGAAAATACACAAATCAGCTCAAGACTCTGTTAACACCATCTTCTAATCTTCTTTCAGTTAAGATACTGTCAGACTAGACACCAAGCAACAAGATGCAACCAGACTTCCAGCCAGTGGTATTGCCAAGTATAAAGCCAGGTTTGAGACACTAACTTAGGACACAGTTGTCTAAAGGATGGTTATTGATTGATCAAGCAGAAGTGTTAGGCAAGCAGTTTAGAGTAGACAAGAGCCAACTAGGAAAGCAATGTCATCTAATCTGCATTTTAAAAGGGACCACTGCTTGTCATGTACCTACTAAAACTCAAAACTCTGATACTGCTTTTCAAATGGCAGTGGCTATGATTTTATCCTATCTGAATCTAGACTCTATACTCATTCTTTCCTTTGTATTTAATGATAATTCTGAACTGCTGGTATGCAGGTGTGTATATAAATTTCAATTGTATATATAACATTGTAAGAATGCAACAATTAAGCTGGGTGGTGGTGGTGGTGGTGGTGGTGGTGCACTCCTTTAATCCCAGCACTTGGGAGGCAGAGGAAGGAGGATCTCCTGAGTTCCAGGCCAGCCTAATCTAGTTCGGGGCCAGTCAGGGCTACACAGAGAAACCCTGTCTAAAAAAAATCAAACAAGCAAACAATAAAAGAACGCAACAATTATCTCCATAAATTTCCCCTTTCCTTTTTCCTCTAATAAAAATTGCTGCTTTTGCTTGTGTTTGCCCTAATAAGAGGGATTCACATAGAATCTCATATAGTCTAGGTCAGTACTCTACCCTGAACTGTTTCTCCACCCCAAATTACTCACTGTTGTTGTACTTGTATACAACACAAGCACACGTGCAGGTGTGCCCATGAGGAGGCCGAAGGATCACATTGGTTTTTCCCGCTCCATCACTCTTCATCTCACTCCCTTGAGATCCAGACAAGTTCAGTCTCTCGCTGAACTTGTAGCTAGGCTGGCTAGGCCAATAAGCCCAGCCATCTTCCTGTCTCTAACCTGACAAAGTGCTAGGGTTATGGGCAGGCATTCACAGTCATGACTAGCTTTTTACAGGAGTGTTGGGGATTTGGAATCAGGACTTCATGACTGTACAAGAAATGCTCTTACCTATAAGCTATGTCCTCAGCTCCCCAAACAGGTGCTTTTTGTAATGTAAGGCTACATAAGTGTAGTTCTCAATTTCTTTTTAATGTTTTATTATTATTTATTCATTTTATTTTATTTGTGCTTTGCCTGCATGTATGCCTGTGTACCATATGCATGCATCCTTGGTGTCCATGGAGGTTACAAAAAGGCACTAGAACCCCTGGAACTAGAGTTATAGAACTAGAGTTACAGAAGGTTGTGAGGGACCACAAAGGTCCTCTGCAAGAGCAGCCAGTGTTCTTAACTACTGAGCCATTCCTCTAGCCCCTCTTTCTTACCAAGGTGTTTTTCCATATTTGTGACAGTGTAAAGCTGGGCATGCTAACAATCCCAGCCCTTGTAAGACAAAAGCAGAAGGATCACATGTTCCAGGCCAGTTTGGGCAACCAAATTAGTTCAAGGCCAGCCTGGGCTAAACAGACACGGTCTCCAAAACAAGAATATTCTATGAAATAGAAAACACAGCAATAAAAACTAATTTAAAAAGATGTATCCCCAACACCGCAAAATCTACTAACTGAATTAAACAAGCAACAGGAATCTAAGCACATACACCACTGCTTTTTTTTTTTTTTTTTTTTTTTTAAAGACAGGGTCTCATGTAACCCAAACTCAGAATGGCCTTAGTATGGAGCCAAGGATAACCCCCTACTCTTGGTTCCTACCTCAATTTCCACTGTGCTAGGATTATAGGCACTCATTACCATGAGGGGCTCATCTGCTTCCAGATATTAATATAAATTATTGTTTGGGTTACAAGGAGAATTTTACCTACTTTGTTGCATTTCCTGTTACATTTATATGTACTGCTTTAGTAAGTCAAAAACATTATAAGGTAATTACCCAAACTGAAATTCTATCAAAATCACAAGATATGAGCTACATGCCTGAGGTAGCTCTAGGAATAGTTTTGTTAAAATTATGAAGCTGGGTGGTGGTGGAGCACGCCTTTATCCCAGCACTGGGGAGGCAGAGGCAGGCGGATCTCTGTGAGTTTGAGGCCAGCCTGGTCTACAGACCGAGTTCCAGGAAAGGCACAAAACTACACAGAGAAACCCTGTCTCCAAAAAAAAAAAATCTAACTGTTGCTAACTGTTCTAGAAACAAATACATAGTTTTAAAAAATAAAGTCTTTAAAGAGACAGTAAAATTAAAATAAAAAATAAGCCACGTAAAGATGAATATTACACAGAGAATCTGGATTGTGTTGTCTTTGGGATTTTTAACTGCAGAAAAACATTTGATTGTAAAAGCTGTTGAGTTATGCCAAAATGTATATTTTAAAGGTATCTTGACTTCAAAATTTGGATATAAGGATATGTTACTTTGGAAAGGAGACTCTGCTTTTGTTCCCACAGAAAGCCAGAGGCTATGGATTTGTTCCAGATTAAGATACATCAGGTTTGACCAGCCAAGACCTCCTGAAAGGTCTCCGATGACACCATGGCCCAGATGATCCAACATCCAGAATGGTTTCAAGGCAACTGGCTCAGATGATACAGCCTCATGGACTAATCCTAAAGTTTTCTTTGTATCCCCATAAGATACAGCGCCCCCTTCCAGCAGGAAGTAGTAAGAGAAGCTACGCCCAAATTCCCAAATTATATGTAATTTTACTTTGTTAAGGTTAAAACCTTCCTTTTTGAAAAAAAAAAGGGGGGGGAAGTGCTGTGGGATGTATGGCAAATGTGTTGCTGATTAATCAATAAAACACTGATTGGCCGTTGGCTAGGCAGGAAGTATAGGCGGGGCAAGGAGGAGAATAAAGCTGGGAAGTGGAAGGCTGAGTCAGAGAGACACTGCCAGCCACCATGATGAGAAACAGCATGTGAAGATACCGGTAAGCCACGAGCTATGTGGCAAGGTATAGATTAATGGAAATGGATTAATTTAAGCTATAAGAACAGTTAGCAAGAAGCCTGCCACGGCCATACAGTTTGAAAGCAACATAAGTCTCTGTGTTTACTTGGTTGGGTCTGAGGCTGTGGGACTGGCAGGTGAGAGAGATTTATCCTGACTGTGGGCCAGGCAGGAAAACTCTAGCTACACAGAAGTTCTCAGACTGTGATCTAAATGATAGCCAAATATTATCAAAAATGGCAGAAAAATAACTGCTTGCTTATTTCAGCCCAATTATTTAAGGTTATTATGAACTCCTTCTCCTTTGTAATTAGTGTCACTTAGTAAATACTGACATTCACATTGTGGTTACTTTTCATAGAGTAGGTATTACATTAGTTGCCCAGTAAGTTATCCCTCACAGCATTACTACAAACAAAATCCTCACTAAGGCACACTTGCAATTATCACTACATATATTTATCTTTCAGTTGCATATAACCTACTAAGGTACAGACAAGCAAAGCTGAATACAGAAACAACAGGTGATATAACTTAAGAACTCCTAATAGTCTATTCACACTACATCATCTCAGAGTACCATTAAGGACAAAATTATCAGTGTTATCAGGACTGCATACCAGGAAAGACAATCCATCACACCAGTCCAAACCCAGCAGGCTTCTTTTATGCACATTAAAAAATTTGAGAACTGGCCAGGCAGTAGTGGTGCATGGCTTTAATCCCAGCACTCAGTAGGCATAGACAGGTGGCTCTCTATGAGTTAAGGTCAGGCAGATTGCCGGGCGGTGGTGGCGCACGCCTTTAATCCCAGCACTTGGGAGGCAGAGCCAGGCGGAGCTCTGTGAGTTCGAGGTCAGCCTGGTCTACAGAGTGAGATCCAGGAAAGGCGCAAAGCTACACGGAGAAACCCTGTCTCGAAAAACCAAAAAAAAAAAAAAAAAGGTGAGGCAGATCTACAGAGCTAGTTCCAGGACAGCCAAGGCTACACAAAGAAACCCTGTCTCAAAATAAATAAGCAAACAATAAGTAAGTAAGTAAGTAAATAAATAAATAAATAAATAAATAAAATAAAGGAGAAATACTATCAGATGGGAAGAAAGAACCAGGTGCTAAAGCCAGGTGTAGTGGGGCAAACCTTTAATCCTAGCACTTGGGAAGCAGGTAGAGCTCTGAGTTCGAGGCCAGCCTGGTTTACACAGCAAGTGCCAGCACTGCCGAGGCTACCCTGAGAAATCCTATCTCAAAAACCAACAAAGGCTTTGAGAACCATTGCACTGAAAGATAATTTTACCTTGAGTGTGAAAAGGCTAATTCGGCCAGGCAACTTATAAAATAGCCCTTCTCCTCCTCTCGAGTTGGAATGTAGCATGGCATTGAGGCACGCAAGAGGAGATGTCCCACTGGAAAACATGAAAGGATGGAAATGGATCACAAAAACCAGCTTCTACTTACCAAACCCCCTGCTCCTCCTCCAATTCATTTTCAAACCAAGAGGCAAACAAGCAGTGCAGGAGCAACGACCCCACCAATCTCTTACAGAAGACAAGCAACTGAAGTCCACAGAACCCACTCAGAGGGTCTAGGCTATAGTGCGTGACAACTCAGGACAGGCCAAGCCCATCTTCAGTGTTTCCTGACAATACAAACCCAATTCTCAAGAAATTTAGAGAGAGTTCAGCAGTTAAGAGTGCTTACAGCAAGCCAGGCCTGGTGGTGTACCATCTTTAATCCCAGCACTCAGGAGGCAGAGGCAGGTGGATCTCTAAGTTTGCAGCCAGCCTGGTCTACAGAGTGAAGAAACTTGTTCCTGTCTTGCAGGGGGTAAAAAAAAAGGAGTAGGTTTGCTGCTTTCAAAGAGGACCAGAGTTTGGTTCTTGGTACCCATGCTGGGTGGCTCACAATCTGTCAACACTTAGCTACAGGGGATCCTATGCCCTCTTCTGACTTCTGAGGCATACATGGCATACACACATACAGACTCACACAAATTAAAAATGAAAAATTTCCAGGGGGCTGGTGAGATGGCTCAGGGGTTAAGAGTTGGTTACAACCATCTGTAATGAGATCTGGTGCCCTCTTCTGGTGTGCAAGCATACACACAGAAAACTGTATACATAATAAATAAATAAATATCTTTTTTTTTTTTAAGATTTATTTATTTATTATGTACACAGAAGAGGGCGCCAGATCTCATTACAGATGGTTGTGAGCCACCATGTGGGTGCTGGGAATTGAACTCAGGACCTCTGGAAGAGCAGTCGGTGCTCCCAACCTCTGAGCCATCTCTCCAGCCCATAAATAAATATCTTTAAAAAAAGGCTTAAAAAATTTCCAAGTCATATGTTAACAAATTTTAAAACATATTATTTTAACCAGGTATACTGACTCGTTCTTGTAACTTCAGCACTCAGGAAGCTCACACAGGAGGCCTGCCACAAAGCCTAGGCCGCATACTCAGTTCCAAGCCACTCTGGGTTATATTATGACAATTGGCTCAAAATAGAAACAAATACACCTTAACAAAGTTTTACCATTACAAATAAATGTTTTCAGCTAGGCTTAGTGGTGCATGCCTTTACTTCCAAGCACATGAGAGGCAGAGGCAGGTGGATCTCTGGGAGCTTGAGTCCAGCCTAGTCTACACAGCAGAGCTCCGGGATAGCTAGAGCTATATAATAGAGCCCCCATATCAATTAACATTTAAGAAAAAAACATAAGTATTTTGGTTATTGGGACCAAAGAGATGGCTCAGCAGTTAATAATACTTGCAGCAGAGGACTGGGGTACAGTTTCTAGCACTCATATCAGGCAACTCACAAGAGCTGTTAGTAACACACACACACACACACACACACACACACACACACACACACATACCCCAAGTGTTCTTGGTCAGGGAGATGACTTAACAGGTAAAGGCTCCTGCCACCAAGCCTGAAGACCCGAGTTCTATTCCTAGGATATGGTAGAAGACCTGAACCAACTCCTGTAAGTTATCCTCTTACCTCTACATCCCCCTCCCCAATATCCACACAAAGTAAAATGTAATAAACATTTTGAATAAAAAACAAAAACACATTTCCCAGTAGCTACATTGTAATAACGTATCATACTCAGGACACTGCCACATAGCTATATGAAAACAGCAAACTGAATGGCACTATATCCCCATAATATGCTCATACTTTATTTTTGCACTTGAATATTTTCTAATAAAAACACACAAAAAACACAGTATTTGATTTTTCTTTGTCGTGAAAGGGAATGGATAAGTCTCATCTAGACACTTCATTTATAAAGAAAAAGGCCATCAAATAGATTTAGTGTAAGTAATGTTTAAACACCTAACTAGATGGTATATTAAGTTCCATGGTCCCTGCCACAACAGTAGGTTACAAAATGACAACTTCATGAGACAGAGGACACTTACTGAATCTTAAAACAGAAAAATGTGTCAAAAAATAGACAAATGTTTATTACACCATTAAATTTGTCACTAGAATGTTAATACTAGGATTCAACCTATGCATGTTTTCTTCCCTTTCCTCACTATTTAAAAAAATTATCTTAAGCCCCTATTTTTCAAAACTAGCAACCTAATTTACATAGTGTTAAAAATAAATTGAGTGTAAAAAAGTCATTAAAAAAATAATTATTCTGCTTTGAAACACATTGGATGCTAAAAATAACTTTTTTTTTTTTTTTGGTTTTTTCGAGACAGGGTTTCTCTGTGTAGCTTTGCGCCTTTCCTGGAACTCACTTGGTAGCCCAGGCTGGCCTCGAACTCACAGAGATCCGCCTGGCTCTGCCTCCCGAGTGCTGGGATTAAAGGCGTGTGCCACCACCGCCCGGCTGCTAAAAATAACTTTTAACAACAAAAATAAATAAATAAAGTCACTAAAAGCAAGCTGGTGTAGAATCTAGACCAGCAAATGGTTGTGCTAGCATCTCCTACAAGGGGCATAACACACTGGCAAGTCCCTTCTGTGATTCCTACATGCTATACCTATCTACAGTGACAGAGCTGCTCACTCATCCCGAATGCTACAATTCGTAGAACAGCAAAAAATAGAAACAAGAGACTAATTTACCTTCTACAGGCATAGTGATCCAACAGCAGGGCAGACATCAGCATGATGGGAAATAGCCCATAAAAACAAAAATAAAGCACAATTAGCACATTGCAAAGTTCATAGGTACAAGTAAAATAGATGGGCTATAGGCAACCCTAAGCATCCCTCCCCACAAAACATTAAAAAATATGTAATCTGAGGAAAGTGAACAACTTTTATCATTTTTAACTGGCTATAGTTTGATTAGCCACACAATATACTAACTGCTTAGGACTGGGGAGAAAAGCTCATTCAATAGAGTGCTTGACAAGCAAGCACTCAGACTAGACTTCATGCCCCAAAATCCACATGTAAAAATAAAAAAGCAGATGTGGTAGCCAGGTGTTTGGAATTCCACTGCTGGAGACAGATACAGACTTGGTAGCAAATCAGCACAGTCTAATGGGCAAGCAGTAGGTCCCAATGAGACCCCCTTTCTCAAAAAGCAAGGCAGAATGACATCCAAGGTTGTTCTCTGGCTGGCATACACACACACACACACACACACACACACACACACACACACACACACCATGCATCTGCACATACATAAACATGTATGCAATATCCCCCATTATCAAAATGGTGCTTGTTTCAAGTCCCCAAAAGGGACTGCTGTTATATAGACTCCTCTTTCCTCACTTATATTAAAGTGGGGGGGGGGGGAGGCGGGGGCAGGGGCAGGGAGATGGTTCAGTGGTTAAGAGCACTGGCTGCTCTTCCACTATTCCAGAGGACCTGGGTTCAATTTCCAACTCTCACATGCCAGCTCACAACTGCACATAACTCTAGTTCCAGTGGTTCCAATGCCCTCTTCTGGCCTCCATGGGTAATGCATGCACACGATGCACAGACATACACTGGGTAAAATACACACCAAAACAATTTAAAAAAATTTTTTTTTCCGCTAAGCAGCGTTGGCACACACCTTAATCCCAGTACTCAGAGGCAGAGGCAGGAAAATCTCTTGAGTTTGAGGGCAGCCTGGTTTACAGATGAGTTCCAAGACAGCCTGGGCTACAGAGAAACCCGGTCTTGGGGGTGGGGGACAGATTTTCAAAGGGGTTGGTATAAATGGTAAGAAGAGAGGAAAATCAAAGACAACCCCTGGTTTTCATGCCTCCAATTATTTCTGTTTCTCTCCAGGAAAACATTAAAACAAATTCAAGGTTACTCATTAGTACATTTTAAAAAAAATAATTTATTTTTATTATTTTATGTGCATTGATGTTTGCCTGCATGTATGTCTGTGTTAGAGTGTCAGATCTTAGAGTTACAGACAGTTGTGAGCTGCCATATGGGTGCCGGGATTTGACCCAGAGTCTCTAGAAAAGCAGTCAGTGCTCTTAACCACTGAGCCATCTCTCCAGGCCCCTCATTAGAACATTTGTATCACAAATGACTAAATCAGCTAGTTGTGGATGGTGTGTGCCTGTAATCCCAGCATTTGAGAGGTGGAAACATTAGGATCCGAGTTCGAGGCAAGCCTCAGCTGTACAGTAAGTGGGAAACTGCCCTGGGCTGCAAGAAACTGTCTCAGAAAACAAGAAAGAATGGTTAAATCTTTGAGTACCCAGAGGGTTTTATGCCACTGAGACCACCCTTCTTAGATCCAAAAGGAAAAGACTTCAGTGGTATTGGCAAAGAAAAGTAGAGAGAAAAGAGTATATATGGGCTTATTCCTTCTCTATTACTAAAACTTGTAAAATAAGAGTGTATGAGAAGCCAGGACAGTAAGACCTTATCTTTAAAAAAACAAAACAAAACAAAAGCAAAAAAGTGTACTAGAAAATGTGTCTGATTCCATTAAAGAAAAGTAAGAACCTAACTCTAGCTGTAGGTCAAGACCTGGGTGAGGTCTTGTGAAAGATACTATTTCTAATGAAAATAAATGGATGTCTGCCCTTATCACTCCCACCCTCCACTCAGGACACACTACCATCAGATACACAATCAGAGACAGACCGACAGGTGGACTTACTACTGCACAGCACAGACACACATCATTTAAGCAACAAGAGCAATACAAACCTCATTTCCTTTAGTCCTTCTGCCTCTATGACCTGCAGAATCTGTTTTGGTGTCATTGGAGCATCCGAGTAGTTTTCTAACACCTGAAGAAACATAAACGTCCTGACTTCAGTGTGAAAACTTCCATTACATTCAATCTGTACCACGGCCAGTAGTTCTGCTATGAGAATTGCCAGTGCCAGATGAGATTTACCACAATCAAAATCACTTTGGTGTGGGGGTGTGGCTCAGTGGCTGGAGTGCAAGGCCCTGGGTTCTATCCCCAGCACGACATTAAAACAATTACTTCAGAAATCACACTCTTATCAGTAGATTGAAAGTTAAATGCAATTAGATAAAAACACCACAATTAGGTAAAACATTCTCATCTTCAATTCTAAGGATAGCTATTTAAACATCTACGTGTAATAAATAGTATGCAGGGCTGGAGAGATGGCTCAGAGGTTAAGAGCACTGACTGCTCTTCCAAAGGTCCTGAGTTCAATTCCCAGCAACCACATGGTGGCTCACAACCATCTGTAATGAGATCTGGTGCCCTCTCCTGGCCTGCAGTCATACATGCTGTATACATAATAAATAAATAAATCTTTAAAAATAAATAAATAAATAAATAGTATGCAACAGTAGCGGCTCTGGTAACTGCACAATTTAATGTTAAAATACAGAATATAGACAATGTGTGGTGGTGCACACCTTTAATCTCAGCATGCATGAGGCAGGCGGATCTCTTGTGAGGCATGTCTCAAAAAATAAAAACCAACAAAAAATATTGCTGCAAAATACATGATAAGATGGAAATTCATTCAAATTTTCTTTTCGAAGGAACTTTCAGGCCAAGTGTGGTGACTCATGACTTTAATCCCAGAAGAAGCAGACAGATGTCTGTGGGTTCAAGGCCAGCCTGGTCTTGAGCTCAAGACCAGCCAAGCTACATAACGACATTCTGTCTTTAAAAAAAAAAAAAAAAAAAAAAAGTTTTGACTAGTACCCATATGGGTGGTGTGTGTGTATATATATAGTTTTTTTGTTGTTGTTGTTTTTTCTTTGATACAGTCTCAACATGGAGTCCTAGCTGGCACACAACTCATTATGTAGACTAGGCCAGTCTTAAATTCATAAAGACCCACCTGCCTCTGCTTACCACATGTTGGGATTGAAGGTGTACACCCCTATGCTGGGCTGTATATTCAAAGACAACCTAGGCTAACTCTGAACTTGCCATACAGCCAAGGATGGCCTGCAACTCTTGATCCCATGGTCTCTACCTTCCAAATGCTGGGATTACAAGAGTGTGCCATGCCTATCTTCAGTTCTTTTGCGTTATACTATGAAATTCTGGGTTAACTGCCACAGTACATTTTGCCACTTGACAACACGAAGCTATGGTTCTATGTGTAACTGACATAACAGTAAGGAACCTAATGCCCTGCTTGTGTTAGTTCATCTGTGACTAAGTCAGCACTTCCTCAGCAAGTGCCGTTCTCACTCTGAGAAGCTGAGCTGTTTCAGAAATGTTCCTCTTCTAAGGAAGGAAAAAAAAGATGTCATCATCTTACTTTCTACACCTGTGCAGCTGCTTCGGGTACTGCAAGCTAACATGTGTAACACCCAAGCTCTCCCTGTCTTTACAAAAAAAAAAAAAAAAGGAAGGCTACAGAAGACCTTATCACTAAAGGAAATCTAGGTTTGGAAAAGTGAGCACTAAACAAAACTCCTATTCTTCCTCCTGAGCCTCTCTCCTAATTTTTACATTGCTCTTGGATAATGTGTTAATTACAAACATAGCTTCTAACTCTGATGAATCTGATCCTGTCTACCTCTAGTCCTGACTTCTCTCAAGCTTCAGAATCAAGTAGCTCTGTCTGACTCATCAGTCTAGCTGTCCATTCTTAATGTGGGCTCCTCTACTTCATCTCGGCAACTGTAGTTTGTCCTCTCTCAGCCCTATGCTTTCTCCCTATATTCCTTACCTTGGTTGGCACTCAAAACCTTTCTAATCACCTAATTCAGCAACACACACGTGGCATCCTTCTCTCTCATCCACCTGGTTCACCGCCACAGCCAATGACCCAACTTAACAGCCTCTTCCATAATACCCTTTAATACACAGTAAGGCCCTGGGGCCGTTTTCCTAAAATCCACCCCTATTTGTGGTTATCCCTCATTTAAAACCTCAGGGAACACCTGCTTTGTGCCAGGCCCAATTCTAGGGATCCAGATTCTACGTTTATCATGTTTCTATTTCAAAATCATCCTCAGCGACTCTGACTGTCACTCCACATGCAGCAGAGGGTTAAGTTTCCAGAGCCCACCCTATGCCCCACTAAAGCACAGGCTTTAGAATCAAGACAAGCCAAGATTTAAATTCTACTCTCTAACCTGAAACAAGAACCTATCAATCTGAGCCAAAGGTCCTCTCTCACTCCTCAAGTATTTAGAGCTCTTCCTCTCAGGGTAACTTTCAGATCAGAGAGAACGTAAGTAGGGACTTGTAGGTGCTCATAGGCTGGGCACACAAGGCCTCCCAATCACCTGTCTGTCTTCCCACAAGACTACCTCACTGACACTGCACACTTCTGTCCCAGCAATTACTCTTTGTTCCACCCCAGTTGCACACTTTGCAAATATATTCATACCCATGTATTTTTTTCTCCCCTCCCTCAGCCATTCTTTTTTCATCAACTCCTGTATGTATGGCCTCCTCTGGGACAGGCCTCCCTACATTCCGATATAACCCTTCAAGACTCAGCTTAGAAAGTACTTCCTGGCTAGGCGGTGGCAGTAGTGGTGCACACCTTTAATCCCAGCACTCGGGAGACAGAGCCAGGTGGATTTCTGTGAGTTCGAGGCCAACCTGTACTACTACCAAGTGAGTTCCAGAAAAGGTGCAAAGCTACACAGAGAAACCCTGTCTCAAAAAAACAAAACAAAACAAAACAAAAAAAAAAAAAAAAAAAAAAGAAAGAAAGTATCTTCCTTCTGGAAGTAGTCCCTGATCTATGCCAGGCAGACTCCAATCTCTTTTATGGTATTCCCACTGTTCCACAGTACAAGTAATTATCTCCCAAGCCTGGACACTTAGTGAGGAACTAATCATATTTATTCCTAAACAAGAAGCAAAAACCAATATAACCTTTAAATCTGTGCATTTCCAGTAACACGTATACCTGTAGTTCTGTTCATGCATTTGACCCACCCCCAGACTGTAAGTTCCTCCTCTTCATAGTCTAAGATTACCAAGTGCCACCTGGGAAGGCTGACTTAAACCTACAGTAAACCTTACTTAGTACATGCTACTAACGTTCACTGTCACAAGATACCATCTCTTTGATACTAGCTGAGCTAGCAAATCTTCCGACAAACATTTTTTAGAAGCATGACTCTGAAAAAAATATCTACCAATTATTCAAATAGTAGCCAGGAAGAGCTTGAGAATCTTAAAACAGAAGAACGAAAATTCTACAGAGAAGTTATATCTAAAGATAAAGTATTCATTTATTAAAATCATTAAAATTGCATATAACACTAGCTTCCGGAACAATCCAGCAGTGTTCTATTCCCAGTCTTTCTCTATAGACTGCACATTTTTTGAAGGAAAGAAAAAAGTATCTCTTCTAGTTAAAAGGAAAAAAAAATGTTTGATGTAAGAATGGTCAGCCATGAATAAAAGCAAGACAGGAATCTATTTAAGAGTTGTACACAATTTAAAAGGAAATCCCCTTGGCTGTTTCTCCCAAATTGTTCGTAACAAGCTGGCAAATTAATCCCCCCGCCTCTACTTCAGACAGCTAGAAACCATACCATCACACCATAAGGCCATCTGAGAGAAAAATGTCCACTTCTTAAAAGTAACAACTTCGCCGGGCGGTGGTGGCACACGCCTTTAATCCCAGCACTCGGGAGGCAGAGCCAGGCGGATCTCTGTGAGTTCGAGGCCAGCCTGGGCTACCAAGTGAGTCCCAGGAAAGGCGCAAAGCTACACAGAGAAACCCTGTCTCGAAAAACCAAAAAAAAAAAAAAAAAGTAACAACTTCAAAAAAACCCATCTGCAGGGGTATGCTACTCTACTGGAATTCTCAGCTTTCCTACACCAAAACAGCATTATTATCTTCTTGCCAATCTGAGCCAGGTCGGGAGCAATTAGAAACCTCCACCTGACAAACCCATGTGGTCACCACACACACTCTAAATTCAACTGTTCAAAAGTAGTTAAGAATAATCCTGTTACAAAATGAACTGCCCTGCCATTGTCTCTGCTTGCCAGTATCTCTCTGCACAGGAAAAACTAATAAACTCCCCAGCACTCAGTGTGACAGGCCTTTTTTAAAATGAGAAGAAGACTCAAGTCAACCTCCCACAAAGACACAGAAAATTCTAAAACACAAGCCACATAAAAGATATGCAAAATTGCATACCACATTCCCACAAGTCCTCTTTCAAATGTACAACTACACCACAAAGAAATTCCTGTTCAGATTACTATTTTTAACTGAAGAGCCAAAGAAGAAAAAGAGAAATAACTTACTTAAGATAATTGAGTTTGAAGGTGAGCCAATGATAAAATAGAAATAGCAACCTTAACCTTGGAATTCAAACCACAGTAAATTTAAGAACTTAAAGAGGCTTAAAATAACAGCCGATTCCAAATTGCTAGAGCCTTTCAACTAATAAGAGCCAAAAGAGCTTTGAGACAAGATGATTTTTAGAATTGTCAGGACATAAATAACACGGGATTTGAAGGTACTTTCCCCTGCCTCTAACAAGTGGGATTCTGGCAAGCAAATTTTCTTTGGGTGCCCAGAGTCATAAACATCTGCACACAGAAACTCAGAATTTCAATCAACAGTCAAGACTCAACAACCTCCATGGTAAAATAAAACACGCTTCATTTCCTAGGCTCCTGCAGGCCTAAATTTGTCACCAGGTGAAGCATCGATGAAGAAATCTCAAGTTCCAAGATGGAAAAAACTAGCCAAGTATTCTAGTTCTGATTGAATAATTGGGGGGGGGGGGGGGACACGACAGGACATGACACAACATGGACACCACCACCAAGGAGTTTCAATTTTTATAGGCCAGACAAAAAACAAACCGAACTACAACCTTCATACAAACAATCCCCGTTTCTGTTCCCAGGGTAACAAGAGTAGATAATCATGAATACCAGTGGAAATTCTCTGCAAGCTCAAACAGCCTGGTTAAATCAATAACTAGCTTTCATGAGTCCAAGAAAGACAAAGGTGCACTCTAGATTTTTATCAACCGCCAACACTTTTAAGGTAGAACTCACTTTTCAGTAAAAGGAACAGTAAGAAAGCTGAGCTGCACTCCACCATTCAAACTGAATGATAACAATTACATAGAAAACACAGGGCGTCAACAGACAAGTAGGATGCACCATAACCTTGCACTATGGCGCCTGAGGAAGTGACATCTCCGAGAGAAGTATAACCTACTAGGATTGTCATCAGCAGTATTTTATAAGAACATGCCCAAGTCTTTCAGGGTTGTATTTTAACTCCAAAAGGAAGTGGTCTCACAAGTTCACAAACCCTCTGGGCAGGCAGCTAGCTGAAGCTCAAGCCATCAATTTACTTTTTTGTATGTGTGTCTCGCTCAACCCTCAGAACAGGAGCCTCTGTATGAACAGACGTACATTCTTTGCAAAGTGTATTCAGTTCCTCTGCAAAATGCCTACCTCTAGTGCATGCAGTCACAGCGGTTCAGTGTGATTTGAATGTCCACGGGCCACCTGCTTAATAATCCCTTAAGCAGTTGGCTAAAGTAATGTTTCTAAGCAGAATCTCGGGTTCAGTGTGTTTAAAATGAGTCCTAGAGCACCGTTTTTAAACAAAGTCCCCAGGTATATTCCCGCTGGGCACTCAAGTTTGAGAACCATGGCTCAGGGATCAGATTGGTCCTCAGCAATTGCTTCCCGACACACACCTGGTTTAAATTGCCAACGCTCTAAATGCTTCTCATGTCCTTGAAACCAGGGGCGCTATCCCACCCCCGCGGTGTCCAGTGACCCACCCCACTGCCCACGAAGTAGTGAGGGGAAGCACTTCCGACCCTTCCCGGAAACCTAACTCCGGCACATGAATAAACGGCGCTTCCCGGGACCCCCTGCCGCTGCCAACGTGGGGGAGGGGAGACCGAAGCCTAGGCGCTCGAAGGGGAGGAGACGCTTGCCAGCTCGCCCCTCCGAAGGAATTCGGGGCGGGGGGGGTGGGGGGGTGAAGAAAAAGGCGCCACAGCCCACCCCGGCCGGGGACCTCCAGCGCTCCACACCCGGGCGGCCCCGCCCCCTGCTGCGGTGGGCAGGGCCTCGCCCCTCCCCCGCCCCGGGAACCGCGCGGGAGCCCACCCCCTAGACCCCCCGCCGCGGCCCCCCGGGCAGCTCGGCTCACCAGGCGCGCGGCCTCGGCCCACGTGCGCTCCTTCTTCCTCTTCTGTTTGTCCTTCATCCTCCTCCTCCTCCTCCGCGGCGGCGGCGGCGGCGGCGGCGGCGGCAGCTCCACGAGGGACCTCCGGGCGGGGCGGGGCGGGGCGGTGGCGGCGCGGGGCTGGGGTGGAGGCGGCGGCGGCGGGGGTCGCGTGGCGGCGGCGCGTGGGAGAGCTCGGGTGCGGCCGGAGAGGGCGGGCGCACCGGGACCGACTGGCGCGAGACCCGGCGCGAGGGCGGCGGTGGGGGAGGGGCGGCGGCTCCACGCGCCCGCGCTGCGTCAGTCGCCCACGGTGGCAGCGGCGGCGGCGGCGGCGGCGGCGGCGGCGGCGGCAGCCCCGCGATGGCTAAGGAATGCGGCGGCTCCGCATAACCACGGGGTCAGAGGTCACGGCTCGGGCCTCCGCTTTCCCGCGCTGCTGAGAAACCGAGACCGGACTAATGGCGGGCCGGGATGGCGAGACGCAGCTTTCCCTTCGACGCTCTGATCCGTGCGTGTCTGCCGTGGGTGTGTGTGTGTGTGTGTATGTGTGTCCGCGTGTGTGTGAGAGAGAAGAGTGAGGAGGGGGAGTGTGGGTTTTTTTTTTTTTTTGAACAAAAACAAACCGAAAGGGTAGCTGGGATTTGTAGTCCTTACTAGCTCCACGGCCTCCCCCACTCCGGAAGAAAATGGCTGCCTGAAGTGCTTGGACCACATTTCCCGTCGTGCTCCGGTACCGTGTTTTCCGCCCACTCTCTTCCGTACCCCGCTGTGCTCCGAGCTCGGTAAAGAAGGGGGCGGGAAGTCGGTCTTGAAGGGATGGGGCGGGGTCTCGCGAGGTTCGGGAACTAGCGGAGCCCTGAGGGTTTCTGGGAGGTGTTGCTGGGAAGGGGCGGTGGCTGGATTCCCCCTGGCCGAGTTTAACCCGTTCCGAGCTTTTTGGGTACTAGGGGCGGGTCCAGTGAGGGTGAGGATCCGGAGTTGGTAATCCACTACTCTGCTTCCGCTTTGGGCCTCCCCCTGCATAAACAGTTCTCAACTGCCTTCTAGTGGGTGACAAGAAGCAGGACTTTCCCTTTTGGTCCACCCTTAAATGACTCAACTGGCGCATAGTAATAAGCAAAGAGACACTCATATCAGTAAAACGGTTGTTTCTCGATTGACCGACCTAGACGGTTACCCATTTCCTCTTGTACTTTCGTACCGCTATGTATTTGCCGAGGGTGCACCTGCGGTCTACAGCAGAATTGCTGTCAGGTGAATTTGGTAATCTGGTAGTAGATAAAAGACTTAAGGGCCATGTAGATCAAAATGCTCCTGAGTGTTATTTTAGAGGAAATACACCGGAGAGAGGTCAAATCCTAGTGTCAACCAAATTTAGATTTAGAATCCTAGCTGTCAAACCCAGCGGTGGTGGCGAACGCCTTTAATCCCAGTCCTTGGGAGGCAGAGGCAGGCAGATCTCAGTGAATTCGAGGCCAGCCTGGTCCACAAAGTGAGTTCCAGGACAGCCAGGAATGTTTCACAGAGAAACTCTGTCACACACACAAAAAAAATCTAGCTGTCACTACCTGACTCCTCTTAACCCCTCTGAGCCTCAATTTGATCTATGTTAGCATAGTATCCCACAAAATTGATGGTATGGGTTCCAAATTAGCATGAAATATCTAGAAGATCCTAGAATGTGGAGGATCCTGATATTAGGCCCGTGTAATCTGGCTTCTGGCATAGAATAAATAATAGCTGTTATTACACACTCACATTGAGCAATGGAGCCTCTCAGAGCCTTGATTGCAGGTGTTAAATGGGATGAGGTTTGGAGCACCCAGAACATAAGGTATATTTCTCTGTGCATTTGTTGAATCAATGTCCAGAAACAGTTTTGAACTGGATTAATAGCCTGTTTTAAAAACTTTACAGTTTCTAAAAGGTTTCTGTGGGTGCAGAAATGCACTATACTCTCTGGTGTTAGCACGCAGGCAGCCAGTCCTGAGATAAAGCAAACAGAGCAGTCCGACCCCTACCACCTAAGGGGCTCAACAATCCTCAATTCTTGTCACCTTAGGATCAAACCCACTAAGCAAAAAATCTACAATGAATAGACTGTAAAAGGTGAAATTTAGACATATTTTTACATCCCCCTACTTGATTTCATCCTACCAGGAAGTTGAGGAATAACTTCTAAATTTTTTTTTTTTTTTACTGTGGTGCTATTTTCTTTGTGCTTTAGTGTTCCTTCTTACCAGATTCATAAAAGAAGTTCACTACAGTAAAGTGTATAAAGTTGAGAGACATTAAAAGATAGTTTTAGTAATGCAAGTTAGAATGTAAAATGAGTTAGGTACAACCTTTTGGATTCACCAAAATAGGACAAATAATGGAGTATTTTCTCTGAATTTGTCAAATGTTAATAGACTAGACATTGTATTTATGGCCTGTATATATTGTATTATAGTTATTGTACTTATTGTATATAGTTTCTTTTAGTTGTAAATGTTTTTTTATTTTAGACAAAAAAAAAAGGGGGGGGGGAATGTGATATTTTGTTTTTGCTTTAACAGATAAACCTTGCCTGGAGATCAGAGTGTGGAGCTAGCCACTAGAGGCCAGGCAGTGGTAGTATGCTGTGGGATGTATGGCAAATGTGTTGCTAATTAATCAATAAAACACTGATTGGCCGTTGGCTAGGCAGGAAGTATAGGCGGGGCAAGGAGAAGAATAAAGCTGGGAAGTGGAAGGCTGAGTCAGAGAGACACTGCCAGCCACCACGATGAGGAACAGCTTGTGAAGATGCCGGTAAGCCACGAGCCATGTGGCAAGGCATAGATTAATGGAAATGGATTAATTTAAGCTATAAGAACAGTTAGCAAGAAGCCTGCCACGGCCATACAGTTTGTAGCCAACATAAGTCTCTGTGTTTACTTGGTCGGGTCTGAGAGGCTGTGGGACTGGCAGGTGAAAGAGATATATCCTGACTGTGGGCCAGGCAGGAAAACTCTACCTACAGTAGTACACACCTTTAATCCCAGCACTTAGGAGAGGAGGCAGGAAGACCAGGGGACCTGGGCTACACAAGATTGATCCAGTCTAAAAGAGAAACAGAGCCAGGCAGTGGTGACACACAGCTGTGATCCCAGCACCTGGGATCTCAGGCCTTTAATCCTAGCACTAAGGAGTGGAGACAGGAAGTGATATGGTTGGGGAGAGAGGAATATAAGGTGGGAGGAGACAGGAGCTCAACTCTCTTTCAGTCTGAGGTAAAAAGTCTTTCTAACAGCATGAAATTTGCAGGCAAATGGATGGAACTAGAAAATACCATCCTGAGTGAGGTAACCCAAACCCAGAAGGACAAACATGGTATGTACTCATAAGTGGATACTAGATATAAAGCAAAGAACAATGAGGCTGCAACCACAGAACCAGGGGGGACCCTAGGATAACTGTGGCTTATAATAAGTTTTGGTTTTACTCAATTACTGGGCAAGCCTCAATGAAACATTTCACTATTAGGATAAGAATTCATACTGTATCAAGTTGATAATAGAAAAATAAATAAAAATGAAAAAAAAAGTCTCTCTAGTAGCTAGCTGTTCTGCTTCTCTGATCTTTCGGTTTTCACCCTGATATCTGGGTTTTTTTTTGTTTTGTTTTGTTTTTTTTGTTGTTGTTGTTGTTTTTGGTTTTTTTTGTTTGTTTGTTTTTTGTTTTTTCGAGACAGGGTTTCTCTGTGTAGCTTTGCGCCTTTCCTGGGACTCGCTTGGTAGCCCAGGCTGGCCTCGAACTCACAGAGATCCGCCTGGCTCTGCCTCCCAAGTGCTGGGATTAAAGGCGTGCGCCACCACCGCCCGGCTCACCCTGATATCTGACTCCAGGTTTTTATTATTAAGAGCAATTAGGATTCGTGCTACATTTCACATTTTAGGTTTTGTTTTGAGACAAGATCTCACTATGTAGCCCTGACTGGCCTGGAACTCACTGTGTAGATCAGATTGGCCACGTGCAAAGGTATATATTAGGATTTTGTTGGGGGATGTAGTTAGTGCTAAAGATTGAACCCAGAACCTCACACAACCACTGAGCTATATCCCAGCATCCTTTATTTTGTTATTTTCAAACAAAATCTCACAATATAAACAGGCTGGCCTCAAACAAGCTGCTGTTCTCTTGTCTCTGCCTCCCATTAATACATGAGGGATTAAAATACATGTCCCACTATGCCTGGCTTTTAGTTGTTTACAGTCCTTTTTCACTCTGCAGCTGAAAGAGTTGTGTCTGAGGATATTGTAACTTATTTCAAATGTTTTGAATCCCTCCTATCTCCAACACATACATTTGGAGGGATTAAATAGGGAAGAATCACTCTAAAATGCCTGTTTTGTGTTTTTCTGTGTTAGGAATTGAGCTCAGGACTTCATGCATGTTAGATGATATACCACTATACTGCTTTCCAAGCCCTTTTTACCTTTTATTTTCAGCTTCTTATTAAATCACAAAGGCTGGCTGGCAGTTACTCTGCCTCAACCTCCCTGGAATAGCTGAGATTACAGGCCTGTGCTACCAGATCTGACTAAAATGTTCATGTAGAGTATGGGTGCTGTGGAAAGCAGTTCCTACTCAAAAGTATCCAACCTTTCATCCATGTATACCACTGCATTCAGAACTTACCCCATTCAATGGGAAAAAGAGCTTTGCAGATCAAGTTTAGGCCCTTAGGAAGATCATCCTAGACTGTCTGAGTGGGTCACTAATTCCATGGGTCCTTGAAAGCGTGGGTGTCTTGGAGATAGGAAGCAACACAGCTCACTGGTGCTGGCTTTGAAGTGACAGAAAGCAAAGGAATGGAAGCAGCCTCTGGACTAAAGCCTGCCAGCAGCAGCAAGGAATTAGGGACCGTAGTCCTTCAATCCAGTGAGCTGAACTCTGACAGTGTGGATGAGCTCAGAAACGAGTCTTCAGAAAACAGGCACCTTGACTTCCGCCTCAGATTGAAGCAGGAAACCCCTAGAACTCCTGGAACCCCCTCAGTGTTTGGACTCTGGCTCGGAGAAGTATGGGGCATTTACAAGTGTGTGTTTCAAACTACTATGTCTGTGCTAATTTCTTACCGCCAGCAAAGGCTAATGTGGGCAGTGTGGCAGCCCCTTTAGTTTATCTCAGCAAGCACTGCCTAGTTCTTGCAAATGGGTCAGGCTGTGGGAAAATCCACATGTAAGTATTTCAAGATCTCTATCCTTGCAGAATCAAACTGATAGTGCCATCATTAAGCATGAAGAGACGTAGTTTGTCCAGAGGACTGTTGGAAATGGGTGAGGTAGCTCATGTCTAATTGCATCACTTGTGAGATGAAAGCAGGGGGATTTTGAGTTCAGAGCCAATCTGGGCTATGATGAGTTTGAAGCCAATTTAGGATATACAATGAGACTCACTCTTTTTTTTTTAAAAAAAAAAAAAAAGGAAAGTGTTGGAAAGTTAACTTTTGGTTATTAATTCTTAAGCTTTTTTTGTTTTGTTTTTTTTCAGTTAACAAGAATCAACGTGTCTTCTTGCCAGAAGCAGCAAACACATACATGTTCTTTTTTAGTGTATTTTTATGTTGTTTTTAATCACAGTGCTTTTATTACAGGTTACCTTGGAAAGTTAACACAGGTGCAATGGGCTGAGTAAAATAAACAGAACTGCTATTTAACCTGCCCAGTTTGGGGATGAGTCATTGTTTTTCATTTATGGACAAAGCACACAAATAATACAAGCAACAAACACCAGAGATACACAAAAGGACATAACATCCCTGAGCCTCAGTGTGATATATTAACACTAGTTCTGGGGCTGGAGAGATGGCTCAGTGGTTAAGAGCACAAAGTGCTCTTATAGAGGACCTGGGTTCAATTCCCAGCACCCACATGGTAGTTCACAACTGTCTATCTCACACATGCAATGTACATATATATATATACACACACACACACACATATACATATATACACATACATATATACATATATATATGCTAGCAGAACACCCATACACATAAAGTTTTTTTAAAAACTGAAAAAACACATTGGTTCTGGACGCCGGTGGGACCTCCGTTTGAAACTGCATCTTGTGTGCCCTTGAACAAGTTATGAAACCTCATCAAAACCCAGCATTTGTCATTGGACAACAGGGTGCAGGGCAAAATCAAAGGGTGATCTGGACAGAGTGGCACATGCCTACTTAAAGAGGCTGAGACAGGGGGATCACTTGAACCCAAAAGTTTGAGACCAACCTGGATAACACAGGGAGACCCCATCTCAAAAGAATAAATCCCAGTTGTTCAGCAGCAGCATTGCTGATGATCAGCTAATGTGGAGCCTTCCCTCCCTTCACACACTGCATTTCCCTTTTGTTTGGTAACTACTCATGCTGGTGTCTGCTTGGATTTGTTTCCTGAACCCTCAATGCCAGCCATGGTCTTTGGCATGTGGTAGGCAGCTAAACTGTTGGTGTATGAGCCAATCTGTGATTGTTTTGTTGTAAAAAGTCTCTGAGGGATGATCCACTATTGAATGCTCTCAGAACAGCTTTTGGGACCTGCTTATATTGGGGTGAGGTGAGGGGAGTAAGAAGGTTTTTCCCAAACAGGTCTCTACAAGTGGTAAGTAGAGACTTCATGGCATCCCCACTCTCATTGAGTTGCCAAATGTGCCCACATGATGGATGACTTAACTCGTAACTGCCATTCACCATCATTTAAATTCTACTCTTCAGTCTCCCAAGATTCTAGAATAGGTAATTAAATTACCAAAATGTTTACAGTAGTAATCTGTAGATTTTATAAGACTGGGAAGTTTACCATTACTTTTTGTCCACAAAACATTAATTTAAATTTGTTTTTGTTGTTATTTATTTATTTTATTTATCTTTTTTTGGGGGGCGGTTTCGAGACAAGGTTTCTCTGTGTAGTTTTGGTGCCTGCCCTGGATCTCGCTCTGTAGAGCAGGCTGGCCTGGAATTCAGAGATCTGCCTGCCTCTGCCTCCTGAGTGCTGGGATTAAAGGCGTGTGCCACCATGCCTATTATTTTGCTTTTTGAAGGTAGGACCCCACTCGGTAGCCCAGGCTGGCCTCAGCAGTGGCCTGCTTTAGCCTCCAACTTCTGGGATTCCAGGTATGATCACTGGCTCTTAGGGCTAGATAAACATCATCACAGCTCTGCCTCATCCTGTGGGACTGCACATTCAGGGAAACCAGCCACCATGTCACAAGAGCACTCCAACAGCCTTAGAGCTACAGACAATTACCCAGGACAGTTTTCTTTTTTTATTTAATTTTATGTGCACTGGTGTTTTGCCATGGGTGTCAGGTAACCTGGAACTGAAGTTACAGACAGTTGTGAGCTGCCATGTGGGTGCTGGGAATTGAACCCGGGTCATCTAGAAGAGTAGTCAGTGCTCTTAACCGCTGAGCCATCTGTCCAGCCCCCACCCCCTCAGGACAGTTTTCAAATGACTTCAGCCTTGGCCAGCAATGCTAACTGCAAACCCGTGAGGCCCAGAGCAGAATCGCCCAAATAAGATGGATCTCAAGCCCACGGAATCAAGAGATAATGAATTAACGTCATGTGGGAGAGAATGGATTGCTTTCAATGTCATTTAAGTATCGAAGTCATTTGTTACATATCAGCTGATAGCTAATAATGAAAGTGCCTCCCTTCTGGGTGGTTGTTGCTGTGACTGCCCTCTTGACAAAAATACTTACACAAAATTCTGTAACAGAGTCCAGGGTGTTCCCAGGCCCTCCGGAGCTCTGGTGGATAATAGCAGTAGCCACAGCCGTGGTGCTGTGTTTTATCTTGGAATTCGGGGAAGGAAAAGCAATGTCCAGGTCTAGGAATATCTCTCAGAGGCAGAGCATTTACTTGCATTTGCCTGTACAAGGCCCTGGCTTTGATCCTTAGTGCTGCAACCATAAATATCCCACTTGTCTCTCCTCCTAGATTCAATCCTGAGCCAGGACTAACCCAGGTTGTCTACCTTCCTGCTCTGCTTCCATGGAGCTGTAAGGTCTAAACCACTGCCCTCAGCTGAGTAATCTGTACTCCTTCCTCCTCTCTGCCACTTTGAGATTCCTTGTTGTTGAAACAGGATCTCACTTTGCAGCTCTGACTGCCCTGGAACTTGCTCTAAAGACCAGGTAGTCCTGAACTCAATGAAATCTGCCTGCTTCCAGAGTGCTGTGATTAAAGGTGTGCACTGCCATGCCCTGCCACTCTAATCATATAGTCTACATTTCTCTGGCCCCATTTTGATTGTAATCCTTCTGATGGGCTCACACAGACAAGAAAATAAAGTTGTTATCCTTGAGATAATGGGATCTCTAATGGGATCTTAATAGATGGAAACTGTAAGTCTGCACATGCTGGCACATGTATAATCCTAGCACTTCCGTGGCTGAGGTAGGAAGATTACCGTGAGTTTGAGACCATCCTTAGCTACAAAGTAAAACTATCACGCAAAACCAGCTGTGGTAGCACGGACCTATAAGCCCAGCACTTGGGACATGGAGGCGGGGTAAATTCACGGTCATTCTTGGGTATGTGCTACAAGAAACCCTATCTTAGAACAAAAATATATTTCTTTAGAGAACAACAAAAAGGAGGTAGCGACAAACACTGGGGACCTTCATAAGGAGCAGATACATTATCTGAACACTCCAAGAAAAGAGTGACTTGGAAATTGCAGGAACAAGGACATGAGTATGATGGAGTGGCTTCAATGTGCGTGTGAAAGTGCAAATATTGGAGCAGGGCCAGCAATCTAGTTGGAGAAGTGTAGCTAGAGTGTCTGTGTGGTGCTGGGAATCAAACTAAAGGCAAATGCTCTACCCCTGAGCTGCACGTGCAGCTCAAGCAAAGGGGAAGAAACTACCTCCTGTGCCAGCTGCGAATCCCCAGGAGCTCAGATACCAGCTCTTCCCCAGTCCCACAGCACAGGACCTGACAGCAGCCTTTGCTGAATGATCACTGAGCCAGACTTGGGTGCTGAATGTGGTCTGCAGTGCGGAAGAAAAAGCAAGATTAAGTTACAGAGTTATCCACTATGGCTCCTGGAATGTTTTTCCAGCTCAATTTTCCCTGTGTTGTGTGTTCTCTAAAGCCTCCATTCAAAATATAATTAGGAAAACCCAGTTTACTCTTAACATTGATTATGATGTCACTGTCTGCTGCAAATGAGACTGTCAGCTGGATAAAGCCAGAAACTTCTGGCTTAGTCCTTTCCTTGTCCTCCTAGCAAGGGGCTCCCCTATCCCAGGAAACAGCAGAACAACATGGACCACTTACTTCACTGGCACTGGTAGCTTCCTGCGAGGATGGGAGCTGGGTGCTGAACCCTGGGGACTTGCAGCCCACTTAGACACAATCCCTGCAGTGACAAGTGAAGGCAAGCCGATGTAGCATTAGTTTACAGAAATCTGCCCTGCTGCTGGAGTTGAGAGATGTCTCGTGGCTAATATGAGCTGGAGAGGAATTATCTCATAATTTAGCAATTATAGCTACTTTGGAGGCAGAATAAACATTTAAAATTAATTTCCAAACCAGAAGTAGTGCATTCCTATAATCCCAGCTACTTGGGAAGCAAAATGCAAGACGATCTCAAGTTCAAGGCCAGCCTGGTCATTTTACCCAAATTAAAAGAAACCTTTTTTCTTTTTCGAGACAGGATTTCTCTGTGTAGCTTTGGAACTTGCTCTGTAGACCAGGCTGGCCTCGAACTCACAGAGATCTTCCTCTCTCTGCCTCCTGAGTGCTGGGATTAAAGGCATGTACCACCACCACCCGGCAGTAACCACTTTTTATGTACTAATAATTCCTTTAGAAGATAATGGGAGACACAGCTCTTTCACAATGTACTTCAGTTGGTAGTTGCCTAGTACAAAGGAAGCCCTGGGTTTGATCCCCAGCGATGAATAACTGGAAATAGCAGCACAAGCCTGTCATTTCTGCACTTAGATGAAAGGAGGAGGATCAGAAGTTTATGGTCAAAAAGTAAACAGAAGTTCAAGGACACCTGAGCCTACAGAGAAAGTGGAAGAACAGCCTGGGCTACATGAGACCCTATTCAAAAGAAGGAAAGAAAAAAAATATATAAAAACTCTACTAAGGAGTATAGTCTTGAGTAGGTGGAGATTGGCACTCGCCTTCAAATGGAAAATCCTCTAGTAATGATATCCCAAAATTTGTCTGCCAAGTAAATGCAGTCCAGTGAAGATCCAATGCAGTTTTACTGCCAACATGACCCTAAAATTCAACTGGGAAAATAGATGCATCATTTTCATACCAAAAAGATCTAACATTTACTGGCCACTTACCATGTGCCAGGCCCCAGCAGAGAACTCCACAAACAAAACAACAATAACTAAACAAAACAACCAAACAAACCCACTATGAGGTTTAAGGACCATCACTACTAACAAATAGATCAGGGAGCACAGAGTCAGAGAGAAAACAAACTAGCCCAAGGGCCCAAAGGTCAGGCGTCAAGCTCCAGGAACTCAGCCGTTCCTGTTCCACTGCCAAGAAAAGCCTCGCGGTCAGTCATCTGCTTTGTTCAACCAGATCTTAAAATATATTAGGCAGCTCCAACAATAGGGCGATTTCAACAAAGGGCAGACATAACTACTGTACCAAACAGTACAGATAAGAGGGCCAGGTGTGTAAGGAATTGTAGTACGTGATGAAAAGTGGCATATTGAGAAGGAGCAAAAGATAGCTCCGTGGTTAAGAGTGCCTGTTGCTCTTGCAGAGCAATTACATTCTCAGCACCTACGGCAGCTCACAACCACCTTTAACTCCAGCTCCAGGGGACCCAAAGCCCTCTTTGGGCCTCCATGAGTACCCCCACACAACGTGCCACACACCCATAGCACAGAAACAAACCTTTAAAAATAAACTGGAGAAAAGGTAGACGTCAGCAAGAGCAAACAAGCTTGGATCCCATCACCTTTATTAAATCTATATACATTCCAGCATACAACTTATATTTTTATTTACATGTGATAATGAAAGTATTGGAGGAAAAATATCTTTCCTATTCTGGATCTGAAATGTTTCTAAATATGAAAGTTCAAAAGAGCTCTCTATCAAGTAAATCAGTTGATCTGACTACCTAAATTTAAGTCCTATGCAGCAACAACATGAAGGTAAAGATGAGAAAGTGAGGGAAATATCTCCCACCCATGTGATGAATTTAAAATTCTTAGCAGCAAGGCATGGGGTTGGAGAGATGGCTCAGTGGTTAAGAGCACTCACTGCTCTTCCGAAGGTCCTGAGTTCAATTCCCAGCACCCACATGGCAGCTCACAACTGTCTTGATGCCTTCTTCTTGGGTGCAGATGTACATGCAGATAAAGTGCCAATATACATAAAATACATGAATAAATAAAAAAAATATATCAAGGCATCGTGTCACACACCTGGAATCCTAATACTTGGGAAGTGGAAGCGGGAGTATCTGTTTGAGGCGCATAGTTTGAAGTCATCCCGGACTATATGAGACTGGTTTTTGCTTTTTGAATTTTTAAAATCTTTTCTAGAAATTAAGGAGTCACCATATTTATATGTGTATGTGCATGAGGGGAAGCACACACACCATGGCACATGTGTGGAGGTCAGAGGTCAACTTGCTTCCCCTTCTACTATGTAAGTTCTGGGGCTCAAGCTCAGGTCATCAAACTTGGCAACACTACCCACAGAGCAATCTCACCAGCCTAACAACAGCAAACAATCTTAGCAAAGAGCTCTTGTTCTGTTGAGATGGGGTTACTATGCAGCCCTGGCTGGCCTCTCAATGACTGTGTTCACCGGGCTGGCCTCGAACACACAGAGATCTATTGGTCTGTGCCTCCTGAGTGCTGGGATCAAAGGCGTGCACCACCATGCTTGCCTTAATAATTCTTAAAGGTTAATAGAAATATCTCAAATGGTGATAGGTCAAACTGGCAAGGGTTAAAATTGTTGGCAGAAATTGGTTTTACCAAGGGTATAGGAAGATAATCATAAATTACTACTGGGTGCCTAAGCTTATACAGTTGTTTGGGGAGGAAGCAGTTTAGCAATCTATAACAGAATCATACTTGTTTTGAGCGAATGGGATTTGAACACAGATGCAGCTAACAGATATCTGTGATGTATACCGAGGATTAGCCCCAGGGAATAAATAAATAAGTAAATAAGTGAACAGTAATCTGTGTCCAATGTTGCTAATACAGCATTGCATAAAATAGCTTAAAAACTGGTTAACCCCTTCAGTGACCAGCAAGGTTGTTAAATCCTGGTGCAGTACAATCAGGTGTTAGGTGTCTATTAAAAATAAGTCAGTCTAGTGGTGGGGGTGCATGCCTTTAATTTCAGCATTTCAGGAGGCAGAGGCAGGTGGATCTCTGTGAGTTCGAGGCCAGTCTGGTCTACAAAGTGAGTTCCAGGACAGCCAGGGCTACACAAAGAAACTGTCTTGAACAAAACAAAACAAAAATTAAATAAGTAAAAAATAATAAGTCTACGTTAAGTTTTTATGTGTCCACGAAGTTTTATTGAGTGGAAGCAATAATGTACTATGGACCTGTGTATATTGTTTTATTTTAGGTGATCCAAGTAGAGCCCAGAGCCTTGAATATCCTTAACTACACTCAGCCACTGAACTAAGCTCACAGTCCCCTGTATATATTATGAAGGCAAAACTAAAAGATTGTGTACAGATACTCAAAAGATCATTAGCTCTGGATAATGGACTTTCTAGTGATTTACTTCTTTAAATGTTTCTGTATTGTTTTCTTTCCTTTTTCTTTTTATCTTTGATAGGCTTTCACTATGTAGCCTTCACTAGCTCAAACTCATGATGCCCAGCTTCTTGTGTGCTAGGATTACTGGTATACCCCACTACACCCAGCCTTTGTGTCTTTTACTATCAGAATATATAACTAGATACAGTGATGCATAAGACCACATTAGGATCCTCCCTCAATACAATAGAGGTGAGGAGACAACCCAAGACTCAAGAAAGTTAAGCAACTTGCTCTGGGCATGTCAGGATCTGAACACGGGTCTGGGTGACACAGGGACTTTCCATAATGCTGCACCACTACTATTAGTACCATGTGCTAGTTGGTGATATCTTCCTTCTCTTGCATGCCTGAAGGATGGCTGCTTAATCTGTTCAGCAACTCCGCAGGATCTGTTCTACCCAAAGAGATTCTGTGGCGTCAAACCTCCCCATTGATAGCACTGATCTAGAGGCACACTCCCTTCACTGAGAGTCTTTGCTCATCAGGGTGGCCTGACATCTCCATCTTGTAGCACTTGGTTTGACTGCAGCACTTAAATATAGATTATGCATTTAAGCATACTGCATTTAAGCATACATACCATATAGTATGTAAATGAGAATGTGGTGAAGTCTTACTTATCTGCCAACTTTTCACACAGCTCTGCCACCTTCAGATTGCATCATTACTTGGCAGCCATGCACTTTAGTCTAGCTCTCATGAGCCTGGCTGTGAGGTGCCCTGGGGCCTTCCATCCAGCCCCTGACCACCTGGCATAGTTCTACAACGGACTTTGCTAGCCATTAGGCTTCACCACTAGATGTGACATCCCTTTGTGCAGAAGCTTCACCTTGCCTGCCTAGAGCATAGGACACTACTCACTGTGTATAGTGCTCAAATGAACACATGACCCTGCCACCAAGCCCTGTCTGCTCTCATTACTACTGGGATAAACATGCAAAGGGAGCAACCACTGTGTTATCCTTTAGAGCCAATTGTGGTGGTGTGTGCCTATAATCCCAGCACTTGGAGGCTGAGGCAGACAGATCACATTCAGAAATGGCATGAGATACATAGTAAGTTCAAGACCAGTTTGGTCCACACCGTGAGTTCTGGGCCAGGCAAGACTACATAACAAGACCTTGTCTCAGAAAACCTAAAGAAGCAAAAAGGATGTCCTTTATGAAAATCTGAAATCTTATCAGTGCCACTACTCACCTATCAGCTTTGGGAAGGACATGGTCCATGGCTGTAGCCCATGAGTTATGAATGGCAGCTGGAATCTTGTTTGTCTTTGTCTGGACAAGGTACATTTCAAAGCTAGGCCCTGCTTAAGAGTGGCCTGGCCCCATTCCTAGGGGACCAAGACTGTGGTGTCAAGCTGAAGCAGTCCTTGGAATAATGCCTTGCATAGTGAGCTGTGCCAGAGAAAATTCCTGGTGGAGAATTTGCCAACCAAGTCCAGAAAACCCGTGTGCATGGCAGAAAGGCTTACTGTAGGCACGTAACAGAATTGCTTTCTGTTATCTCCAAGGGAACTAATAGCATTCAGGGCTTAATTAGAGCATGCTGGGTATGACCAGGGCTGTGCTTCCCTCCTGGGATGTATATACATTAACACAGTAGCTACAGAACGTGCTGTGGAGTTCCCATTCTTCTGAGCGGCTCTCCACCTGGTCCTCCATCACTCCAAGCCTTACAGATTCCCCAGTCACCAGGAGTGTTCCAGGCACTTGTTCATGTTCCCTTCATCTGGCATGCTCTTGTCTCTTGGCCCAGTGGGCAACACCTACTCAGTCCTTGTCACCTCCTCTGGAAAGCTTCTGTCCACTCCTGGAGCACATCACTCTTCTCTGACAGATGGCACTTGCTGCAGGTGTCAGTAATTACCAAGTCATCTAAATGCCAGACCCAGAGAAGGTCATCAAGTCATCCCTTCAGGGAATTTGGCCAATAGATACACAAATGCAAAGTTTTAAAAGGGCTAAGAAAAGAAGAAGGTACAAGAGACCCTCCAGCCAGGCAGAGATAGGAGGAAACCAAGATGACTGTGGAGGTGACTTAAGATGGTGACTTAAGAGAGCCAGGCATGCTTGCACATACCGTAATTCCATCACTCAGAGGCCAAGGCAAGGGGATTTCAAGTAAAGGCCAGCCTGAGCTACATATGGACACTCAACAAAACAAAACAAAACAAAACAAAAACAAACAAACAAAAAAACCTACCCTGGTACCTAAGAGATGAGTAGGAATTATCTATGCAGAGTAGAAAGAATGTTTTTAGGCAGAGAGCACATGTATGAAACTGCCAACAGAACGAGAGCCAAATGGAGACTGTACCACCTAGCCTCAAAGGTCTGGGAAGGCAGTGTGAAGCAAGGGGCAGATCTCAAAGGTAGCAGTCACTCAAACTCCAAGCCCTTTGTTTTTGACACATACCCCGACCTGCTCAGAAGGGTCACAGTACATCTCTTGCTCTCCCTGTGTCCTGGGCAACAGGACTCCTAGCACACAGTGTGTAGATACCAGGTACCGATGGGCTGCATGGTCCCCAGAGCTGCAGCAAGAGACCTCTGCCTCTGCACACGTCCACCCCGCCAGCAAGTCCCCAGTTGGCTTGCCTAACTGAAGCAACCGGGGGCTGGTTAACCACAAACCCAGTGACAGAAACCAAGGCTGAGACGACAGCAGCTGCAAGAGCTACAGTTACGTCCTTGACAAATGTCACCAACAACTCCGCTGGCAGATGTGACTACTGCACGGTTCTTGGATACCAAATTCTCAGCGTCAACTTCAATCAGATGGCAACTCTAGTCTAAGAGGCTCACCAAAATCAGAAGCCCCAAGATTAAATGACCAGTGTGAAATTCAAAGCAGTCTCCAAGATTCAGTAGTTTCTCAAATACATTTTTAAAACAATGTCTCAGATGAAAATACAACTAAATTGGCAGGAATATCCAAGTCACTTGAGTACCCTGTCCTAGGTCTACCTTCACTGAGACAGTCCCTGGTCCAATTCAGGGTTCTAATATACTTTAAGAACACACAATTCAGATTGCCCTTCAAGCACTTGATTTCTAGTTAGTAGATTCTGACTATTCTCCATTAATACTTACTATTCAGAGCAGGGTCTGGGTGGGTTTCCTTTATGGAATGGGTTGAGAAGTAAAAGCATACTACACATAATTTGAGTATATTTTATGAAGAAAAACAAACTTTGCCTAAGTCACGCAAGTCACTGTCTTAGTGCTGTGTGAACTTCTTATTTATGTTAATGGGCATTTTGCCTGCATATATGTCTGAGTGCCCAGGGCCTGGGGAGGCCAGAAGAGGGCCTTGGATACCCCAGAAGTAGAGATACAGTTCTGAGCCACCACTGAGTGGTGGGAATCAAACCCAGGTTCTCTGGAAGAGCAACGGTGTTCTCAATTGCTGAGCCATCTCTCCAGCTCACGTGTGAATTTCTTGTTGGCATTTTGAGAGTTCTATGTTACATAACCTTCCGGTAGAAGTTCTGCAGACTTTACCCGCTGGTGAGGGTAAAGGACTGCAGGGGATTGGAGGGAGCAGCTCAGTCGAAGAGTGCTTGCTCAGCATGTGCAAGGACTGCACATGCGCCTCAGCACCACCAGAAGTGCATCAGCACTCTCTTCTACAGGACCTCCACCAGTGCTGCGCCCACCTGGCCACACGCCTTCCCTCTTCCCTTGTCCAGCTCACTCCTGTGCTCTAGACCTCACCGCCAGTTTATTTCTTCAGAAGCCCATCCTTTATTTACTAACTATTCTCTATATTGCCATGCTATTTCACGGAATTTATGAAAATTCTGGGTTTTGGTGTTACTGTTTGGGTTTTTTTGTTTATTGGTTTTCAAGACTGGGCTTCTCTGTATAACAGCCTTGGCTAGCCTGGAACTTGCTATGTAGACCAGGCTGGCCTTGAACTCACAGAACTCTACCTGCTTCTGCCTCCTGAGTGCTGGGATTAAAGTCTTTAATTATATTCTTTTGGTTAACACTTTCCCTATAAAGTACAAGCACTGTCCCTTTTCCATGTGCTAGGAACCCTCTTAGTGTTACACTAGTACACTAGCTTGATACACTATAGGTACTTGATAATTGTTAAATGATTAGCTGCTTTTCTTTAGAGTCTGCTAAAGATGCTTTCTAAGTCTTCGGTTAATATCAAATGTAAAGCTGGTTTGCTCAGTACTGGCTCCTGGTTTCCTGGGATATAGATTGTTTATCGCATCTTCCTAAACAAATGGCCTTATTGTGGCAATGACCACACTGTTGAATGTTGCTCTGGGGCACACACTGTGTTGGTTGCTTTCACTATATTGCTAATCTTCAGAAGGGCCCTGTAAGAATATTCTCACCCCACCTGACAGATAGGGGCTCTAAAATCCAGAGAAGTGAATTCAATTCCTCAGACTCACAGAGCTAGAGAGCAAAGTCAGTGCTAGAATTCAAACCTAGCTCAGAGTCCCAAGTTTGGGGTTTTGGTGGGTAGTCTAGATGAGAACCGTCCCCCATAGGCTCATGGATTTAAAACTCTGTCCCCAGTTGGCAGCTGTTTAGGGAGGCTGTGGAATTTTAGGAACTTTGAGGAGCCTTGCTGGAAGAAGTAGGTCACTGGAGGTTGGCTATGAGAGTTTATAGCCTTGCCCACTTCCAGTTCTTCCTCTCTGCTTCCTGTGTGTGGCTGAGATGTGATCTTTGAGCTTCCTGCC
Organism: Peromyscus eremicus; assembly: GCF_949786415.1. Taxonomy (NCBI): domain Eukaryota; kingdom Metazoa; phylum Chordata; class Mammalia; order Rodentia; family Cricetidae; genus Peromyscus; species Peromyscus eremicus. The sequence continues at coordinate 126,329,356 of NC_081419.1, read as the reverse complement.
ATATTGGACTCTTACCCTCTGAAACTGCAGGTCAAAATAAACTCTTTCTTCTATAAGTTGTGTTTGGCCACTGAATTTTATCATAGCAACAGCAGAGGAATTAACCCACGGTTCCTTCTGTTGGTCCCATTTCTCTGGAGGAGAAATGCTCTGGAGGAGGTGCTCAACTTGCTGAAGTTCACCCAGCATGCCTTGCGATACAAGAATCTATAAGACATGAGGCCTCATTCTGATTTTGACATTTTGGTTTCTTAATGGTAACAACATGACATTTTGTTTTTAAGAGAGACATGGATATTTTTTAAAATAAATATTATAAAGTATAATAGCTTCAAAAGAACTTTAAAAACAAAATATGAAGTTGAAAATTTTCATGCCTCTCGCCCAGGCCCAAGTAATTCAGGTCAGGAACTGCCAAAAAAACATAACACAAAATTTTGTCTCTTCCTTCCCTTCTATTCTTCTTTCCTTTTGGTGACGTTGGGGATCAAAGACAGGGCCTTGCACGGTAGGCAAGAACTCTAGCACTAAGCCACACCTCCAGGCCTGGCCTCACTCTCTCGCTCTCCTAGCTGTATTTTTCAAACGTCAGTATTACAACTCAATGCTGGTGTTCTCCTACTCTCCTCTAACTACAACGGTCTAAACACTGAAAGGGAATCACAGCACATCAGCTATAGGCAGGTCTCTTTAAAAGGCACTAATCATTTACAATGACACCTTTTTGTAGATACAATAAATCTGATTGATTTTTATTACATATCTTAGTTTAGAATCACTTGTACATCGCTAGACAAAGAGATAATACAAATAAATATCAATTGTAAAACTTAAGAGTCCCAAGTATTGGCATATCCTTTGTCTAAAGACAGCCGAAGAGAAGGTCAAGATCATCAGTAACTCCAAAGAGCCGTCAAGGCCCCGCCTTCTGCCTGCCCACATCATTCCTTTCATAAATCACCTCAGAAGCATTTCATTCAAGAGACGGGACAGAGAGGAAGGTGCCAGAATCCCAAAGTACCAGACCAAGACTTGCATGGTAACTGTGGGGCATGCTGTTCTCAGCTAGTTCCCTCAGAGCTTTTGCATTATGGCTTTCAGAGTACATTAGTAGCCCATTTCATCCACGGATGGTGTCTGGATGGTCCAAGGTGTTCACGGTACTCCTCAAACTCAAGAGGCAAAAGTGAGGCAGAACTGATAGCCTATGTTAGCAGGGAATCGATGCGTCTCAGGAACTTGGCAGAGTCTACATTCAGTGAGGGAGGACTTAACAAGAGTCAGGAGGGCAGACAGTGGCCCGTGCCTGAGCTGTACCACACTCTGGCACCCTTGGTCACGGAAGTGTAGGTGGAGCAATTCAAGCAGCATGCAGGCATCAGACGGAGCAATTCAACACGGGTCAGTCTCAAGAAAGTGCTTCATGCCTATGATTTGTAGCCGATTCTGAATCTAGGGGTCTGGAAATTGTGTCATTCTACTGATTAGAGGAAAAGAGAGTCTGATGAGGATTGTATACGCAGCCTCAAACACCTTCCAGATAGTCTTCTTAGATCCTTTTAAAGACTTGCTTCTAGACTACACTAGCTGCTGCAGGCATGAAGGCCTTCCAGCATCCCAGAACATTCTAGATAACTATCAGCATAAAGCTCTGGTCCCTCAGGGAGCTTGATATGTCCTCTCCTCTCAGCTCGATTCAGAACTCAAAGCAGCAGCCTTCTGGGGGCAGCCAGACATTTTCAAATCTGCTCTTTTCAGTATCGGATCCATGTTGAGAGAAGAGAAGCACCAGAGGCTGCCGGGAAGAGACAGCTTCATTGCCACATGGATGGCCCTTCTACCTGGTCTCCACAGACCACTGTAGGAACACAGCGGAGGACAGGGCAAAGCTTGCCTTAATCCTCATGGCTGTCGGCTGGCTTTCTTCTTTGGGCTGGAAAGTTCTATTATCACTTAACCACCCCCCATCACATTAGCCACTTCAAAACACCAGTATTAAGGTATGGTATTACCTGAAGTTTGCAATCCTTTGCTTTGCTACACGGATGTTTTCAGCCTACAGAATTCAGATTAGCTATGAGGAAATGTGGTAAGAGAGACAGTGTCGCCAGCAGCCAGTTACCTTAGACGACACATCTCATCATTTGGTTCCTATTCAAACAGGCAAATTCTTAGTACATAAGGAAGAAGCAGGGTTTGAGCCCCAGAAAAGATAAGGACAGGTTCCATTATACCCCAGGAACTGCTCAATAGGGCTCTGGGCTCAGAAGAATGCTCACTAACATAGGGATAAATGGATCTCCATTCTGTAGAATGTCAAGACATTGCCCTTGCTACCTCCTCCTTCCCCTGGGTTCTGATCCAGAAGTGTACCTGGAGACTGAGCAGCTGAGTTAAAAATGCATCTCAAGGCCCACCTGAGTTGCCATCTTCCTGAGGCACCATGCCAGCAAGGTGCACCAGTGTGGCAGACTTGGGGACTCAAGACTGTCCTCTCAGGCTTGGATCATGGACCCAGACACACATGGGGGCGTGCTTCTAGCCTGGATCAGCCATTCACTGGGCCTTCACCACAGACAAAGGCAAAGACTGCACGCTGGAGTATTTCTAAAACTGAGCAAGTTTTCGGTCTCTCTTACAGACACACCCAGAGCACAGGCACCACTGTGCACACACAGCCCCACACACTCATGCATTTCTCTTGGGGAAAATGAGTAACTGTCACCTAAGGACCAACATAAAACAAAGCTCGAGGGGCCGTAATATGAAGAACTAAAACTTACAAAGCACACTAGTCTATATAAACTGGAAGTGTGAACTCTCCTCTGAGCCTGCTCCCTCAGAGCCTCTTCGTGCCAGCACCTAGGGGAGCCACACTTCTAGGAGTCGGGGGGTTTTCTGTTCCTGGCAGACAGGATTCCTTTGCTTCCATTTCTGTCTTCCCTTCCCCTTGCTCTGGGTCTCCTGCCTCCAGCTCTGCATCTGCCTGCTCATCCTTCTGCTCTCAGGACAGGATGGACCCAAATGGGGAATTCACAAGTACCCCTTCCCGAGGCCTTCCCCCAACTCTAGTCCTATCAGAGAAGGCAGAGCCGGCCTCCCTTCTCCCACACAGAGGCCCACCTTGCAGCACATCCTGCAGGCACACTCTCAACGTGTGTCTGTCTACACAAGGCCGCTCAGAGCATGTGTACTGGGGGAAAGACGGTGACAAACGAGGAGTAAAGTGACATGGTAGATGGACATGGCACTGTTTATAGACTTAGCTCTTTAACAGGACGGTCATGGTTTTGAGGTTTGAAAAAAGCTATTTCCCCAAACTCTCCCAGGAGGCAAAGAGAATGTCTTTTCTATTGCTTCCAACACCAAGTCCTTCTGGAACAGGAACTGGAAGTCAGTGCCCCATTCATCAGGTTCCACAGGCAGATCTACTCCTATGCGGGGCCTGGAAGCTGGATCGTTGGTTGTGTCGTCCTGGGACTTGGTTCCAAGTGAGACCTCGCATTTCCCCTGACAAAAGCAGGCATCTGTTCAAGTTCTAGGACTTTCCGTCCCAATTCCACTGTCATTTTACTCCAAGGCTCCACACATGTGGTCCTAAGGAGGCCTCGACACCGTATTGTTTAACAAGAAGGGAACCTGGTGTGAGGAAGAGGCTAGAAGAGAGGAGAGGAAGGGAGGGAGAAGGAAAGCAAGGTTGTGGTCATTCTCTTGCTGTCCACTTGGACTTTGCACTTTACCTTACCCATGCATTTCTGAGATGCTAATGCAAGGACACTTCCCAGAGGAGCTGAGTGCCAAATCAGGACCAGTATGTTCGGGCAGATTGAGTTGGCTAATCTGCAGAGGCCATCTCTTCTCCTCAGGGGAATGGTTCTGCGTTTAGGCTCAAGTCATCTCTGCGGTTTGTGCTCACTCTTCTCTCAGAAGACAATGCTGTTCCCCCCCGGGAGGGGGTGCTGGGTTACTTGGGAACCAGCCCCCGAGACTGTGGGTAAAACTGAGATGCAGGGTTTCCTGAGGAGGAAGAGGAGGATCCTGATTTCCTGCCACTCTTAGGCCTGCAAAAGTCAAACACATGGACATTACCAAGCAGCATGTATATTCAAAGGTGGCCTTTCCTCAAAGGCCTGAAAACTAGGATTCTTTGAACTATAAACCCATTAGACTAGACTAGCATGACCCTCTAGGCCTGGCCAACCCACCTTCCAGGAGAGGTATGAAACCTGAGAGGAGGGACTTGGATGCAAGCCAAAATAAACAAGGGCTAGGACCAGGGCCTCCAGAGTGCTGGGATTAAAATATTCGCTATTATACCTGGCTCATATGTCCTTTCAGATACTGGTCACCAGAAGCCACTCACCTGGCCTTGGGTTTTCTGTTTGCAGTGCTTTCAAAGGATGATGCATCCACCTGTATCTCATCTTCATCCTGCAGAGCTGCATCAAGTGCAGCCTGGACCTTGGGGGAAATGGCCGGGCCCTCATAATCTCTGGTCGTCCGGCTGGGCATATCCAACTCCAAGAGCATGATGTTCTCCGCCTGCAGAAGCACAGCAGCCATCAGCAAGTACAAGGAACCCAGACAACCTCTGAGAACAGAACTGCATGCTACTTGCCATTAAGAGCCTCCCAGGAGGGCTGGCAAAATGGCTCACAACAAAAGGTGTGCTTGCTACCAAGCCTGATGACCTGAGTTCAATCCTTAGAGCCCACATAGTAGAAAGAACTGACTCCCACAAGTTGTCCCCTGATCTGCACACATGTCATGACACACGTGCATCCAAATACACACAAATAACTGTAATAGAAAAAAAATGTTTAAAAAGAGCCTGCCTGGGCTGGAGAGATGGCTCAGAGGTTAAGAGCGCTGACTGCTCTTCCAGAGGTCCTGAGTTCAATTCCCAGCACCCACATGGTGGCTCACAACCACCTGTAATGAGATCTGGTGCCCTCTTCTGGCCTGCAAGGACACATGCAGACAGAATATTGTATACATAATAAATAAACCTTTAAAAAAAAAAAAAAAAAAAAAAAAAAAAGAGCCTGCCTAAAGTGAAAGAGTTGCATGTGTATACATTTGTGTTTGTACACAATAAAATAAAATCTACAAACATACTATACACTATTAGCCATCTTACAATGTAAAATTCAGTACTATTTAGTATATTCATAATTCTGTACAATTATCACAAGGTATTTCCAGAATTTTTTTCACTCTAAAAAGAAATCCTTTTTCTATGACATATTGACCCTCCTTCCTCCTTCCCATAGCTCATGGCAAACACTAGCATGCTTTCCATGTCTAAGGATTGACCTATTCAAGATGCTTCACATGTGGCCTTTGATGTCTGTTTTTGTTTCGTTTGTTTTGTGTTTTTGTTGTTGTTTTGTTTTTTTAAGACAGGGTTTCTCTGTGTAGCCCTGGCTGTCCTGGAACCTGCTCTGTAGACCAGACTAGCCCCAAACTCAGAGATCTCATTTAATATTATGTTTATGAGTCATCCATATTGCAATCCAGACCAATGCTTCATTCCCTTTTTTATGTCCAATAAAAGTTACTGCATAAATATCCCAATTCATGTACATTCATCAGTTGATGGACATTTGATTGGTTCTGGCCTTTGAATATTGAACAAAACTACAATGACAATTCATCACATCTAAGTTTTTTTTTTGTTTTTGTTTTTTTTTTTTTTTTTTAAGATTTATTTATTTATTCTGTATACAGCATGTATGACTGCAGGCCAGAAGAGGGTGCCAGATCTCATTACAGATGGTTGTGAGCCACCATGTGGTTGCTGGGAATTGAACTCAGGACCTCTGGAAGAGCAGTCAGTGCTCTTAACCCCTGAGCCATCTCTCCAGCCCACATCTAAGTTTTTATGTGAACATGTGTCCTAGGTTCTTTTCTGTTGCTGTGACAAACGCCATGACCAAAAACAACCTGGGGAGGAAAGGGTTTATATTACACTTCAAGATCATAATCTATCACCGAGGGAAGTCAGGGCAGAAAGCTGAGGCAGGAACCTGAAAGCAGGCCTGCTTGCTAGTCCATGCAGCGTTAACACTGACCAGGGAACACAGTAACAGTGAGGGAGTACAGTGGGAACCATGGAGAAATGTTGTGGCCAGCAAGTTCACTTACTGTCTCATACTTGGCTAGCTTTTTTATATAGCCCAGGGACACCTACCTAGGGATAATGCCAACCACAGTGGGGTGAGCCCTCCTGCATCAATTAATAATCAAGATAACTCCCCACAGACATGCCCACAGGCCAATCTGAGCTATACAATTCTTTAAGCAAAGCTTTGACTCTAAGCTGTGCCACGTTGACAATTAAAGCTAACTAGGATATGTATTTTCAATTCTTTGGTGTAAACACAACATCCGATGTGTATTTTAAAAATGCATGTTGTTGCCGGACGGTGGTGGTGCACACCTTTAATCCCAGCACTCGGGAGGCAGGGGCAGGCAGATCTCTGTGAGTTCCAGGCCAGCCTGGTCTACACAGTGAGTTCCAGGACAAGCTCCAAAGTTACAGAGAAACTCTGTCTCAAAAACACAACAAATAAACAAACAAACAAAAATATGCATGTTTTGAATTATTTGGGGGGTGTGGGGAGTTAAGTGTTCACAGATGGGTATCAGGCTTAATCTGTCTATGATACTGTTCAGCTCTATTGTTGCCTTGTCAATTACTTGTTGAGTTGTTCTATCCATTAGTGGAAATGGAGTAGTGAAGCTGCCAATGATTACATTTGACCTGTCTGTTTCTCCTTCAGTTCATTCAGTCTGGCTTCGTGTATCTGGGTTTTGCAGTATACATGATTGTGTTAGTATCTTCTCAGAACCTTTATGATTATATAATGTTCTTTATCACATAACAATTTTGCCTATTTTCAATGCTATTTATGGATTATTCTAGCTGTCTTCTGAACTCTCTATGTGTGTACATGTGCGTGATCTCCTTCTATCCTATCTATCCTATGTACACAAAGTGGCCTGAAACTCATGGCAGTCCTCCTGCCTCATCCTCCCAGGTGTGAGCCATCATACTCAAAATGGGTAATTTTAATTTTCTACCTTGCTTTTCTGAATTTTTCTGGTTTTTTGTTTGTTTGTTTGTTTGTTTTTTGTTTTTTTTTGTTTTTTGCAATAAGCATGTCTCATATAAGATATGAAAAGGTACAAAGATGAAAAACAGTCATCACTAATAGTTGTCACAGCTGTTCCAGCTGCTCGGAGGCAGCAGCATCTGTGTGCTCCTGGGAAGCAGGTGCAGGGCAAGGTATGTGCTTGAGCTCCACTTGAAGGACCAGTTTTTGGCCTTGCTTCCTAACTGGTTTGTGAACGGCCTCCATCACAGACATCATGTGGTGAATGAGCCCTTCCTAGCTCCAAAGACAAGTGTACAGAGAGAGCAGAGCACACCTCCCCGCAGCTGCTGCCCACTGCCTCCAGGAAGTCTAGCCTTAGGACTCCAGAGAACCCCATTCATCAGTTTTCAACATCCAGACTGTGTACCGAATTTCTCCAGTGAAGCAGACTGATTACCAAACATCAGGAATTACTGCTTTCATTTCCACTTTTGGTCATGTCTGTCCCCTGAGAAGCCGAATATTTTATCTGTGCACTTTAAAGACTTTTTTTTTTTTTTTTGGCTCAATTACAAAAACCTGGCAAGTTATGCACCATCTGAAACTGCTAGAAAAATGTTTCTGAGGCTTCTGCCTGACACCGCCCTTCCTCCTCCATGTAAAACCCCACATAACAGGCAGTTTTTGCTTTTCTTTCTCAATTTTAAATGACTAAGCACCAGGACAAACAGCACCGAGTTCGTCTGGCTCTGGCTTGAAGGAAATAAAAAAATTTTTTTTTAATTTTTAAATGAAGCCAGTTATGATGACTCACACCTGTAATCTCACTGCTTGGGAGACTGAAGCAGGGGGATTGCCATGAGTTTGAAGCTATTATGGGCTACATATAGGTTCTAGGCCAGGATAAGCTTTAGAATGTGATCCTGTGAAAATCTTTCATTACCAAACTAATACAGGTTGTCCATGGATAGTTGCAAAAATACAATTAAGTAAAATGAAGGAAGGTTTAAATTGAGTACACTTTACCAATCGGGGTAAGCACTTCACATTTCCATGTATTTCACACACCAGATTTTTAATTCATATTTACACTTCTAGGACAAACTTTTTAAAATTCTGTTTGTTTTGTTTGTTGAGATAAGGTCTTTATATGTAACCTTGGCTTACCTGGGACATGTTATATAGACGAGGCTGGCCTTTAGTTACTTCCTGCATGCTGAATTGCAGATGTGTGCCATCATGAATAGTACAAACTGCTTTACAACTTAGCAATAATCATATCTCCCAGTTCATCACTTACCAGCTACCTGTGCTCTAAACAACAGGACCGACTGCACAGGGAAGATTGGAGAGTTCAATTAGAGAGGACAGTCAGAGATCAGGTATAGACCCAGCAGATAGGAAGTATTTTATTGCAAGGTATTTGGGGTCATTAAACAGTGCTCAATTATGTCATTTTACATGACTATGCAACTGATACATGTTAAATGTCCCTAGGACAGACCCATGTCACAACATTAAACATCTGCATCTTTCTAAAGGTCTCACAGAACTGTCAGTGCTTCCTTAACTGTTAACGTCTACTGGCCTCTGCGGACAGGGAGCTTGTTGCCCACCCCCGCCTTGTCTGGGGGTTCTAAACCTCATCTACTTTTCCTGTTTTTAATCTCTGTGTGTGTGACTGCAGGCGCTGGTGTATGTACATGCCTGTAGAGGGCAGAGAACACCCTCAGGTGTCATCTTCAAGAATGCTGCCCACCTCCTTTGAGACAGGGTCTCTCACTGACCTGGAGCTCACAATTTAGACTAAAATGGCTGGCTAGTAAGACCCAGGATCTTCCTGTTAGAGACAGTACTGTGATTACAGGGCACACTGCCCGAGCTGGCAAGGTGGTTGGTGAGTAAAGGTGCATGCCACCAAGCCTGTTAACCTAAGCTCCATGCCCAGGACTCACGTGGTGGAAGGGAAGACCTGACTCATGCAAAGTCGTCCTCTGACCTCCACACACTGACTATGGTGTGCTTGAGTGTGGGTCCTGGGGCTTGAACTCAGGTCCTGATCAAAAGACAAGCACTTTACTGAGTAAGTCACCCCAACCCTTGCCTTTCCATTCAGTATTCATCATCCGCTTGTTATTTCATGCATTATTTGATCTCTGGGGAAGTCAGGTACGCACCCTGTGTCTTAGCATAATGGTGTCTGAGGACTTCTCAAACTTAAACTCTTCTGAAAACACACACACAAACAAACAAACATTGGGGCTAGTGAAATGGCTCAGTGGGTTAAAATGTTTGCTGTGAAGCATGACAACCTGAGTTTGGTCCCTGGGACTCACATGGTGGAAGAAGAGAACTAGCTTCCACAGGTTGTCTTCTGATACTTGCTGTATGTAGCATGCGCGTACATGCCTCCCCGTACCCACAAACACACATGCACACATTTAAAAAAATGAACGTCATTTAAACAATTTTTTAAAATCCATGAACAGTCTTCTGTTGTGGAATATTATGTTAAGATGTGTTACTTTGTTTATGTGGAACAAATGTTTAATGATGCAAAGATGTGTTGCATTCTTTTATGCTGCATTTCTTTAACTCTGTGAAGCTCTGTTATTTTGCCTGTCTAAAACACCTGATGGTCCAATAAAGAGCTGAATGAGGAGAGATGGCTCAGGGGTTAAGAGCACTGACTGTTCTTCCAGAGGTCCTGAGTTCAATTCCCAGCAACCACATGGTGGCTCACAACCACCTGTAATGAGATCTGGTGTCTCTTTCTGGCATGCAGGAGAACATTGTATATGTAATAAATAAATAAAAAAAAGAGCTGAATGGCCAATAGTGGGGCAGGAGAAAGGATAAGTGGGACTGGCAGGCAGAATAAACAGGAGGAGAAATCTGGGAAGAGAAGATCGAGGAGCGAGAGAAGGAGGACTCCAGGGGCCAGCCACCCAGCTACACAGCAAGCCACGGAGGAAGAAGTAAAGAAAGGTATACAGGATAAAGATAAAAGCCCAGAGGCGAAAGGTAGACAGGATAGTTTAAATTAAGAAAAAATGGCTAGGGCTGGAGAGATGGCTCAGCAGTTAAGAGCACTGACTGCTCTTCCAGAGGTCCGGAGTTCAATTCCCAGCAACCACATGGTGGCTCACAACCATCTATAATGAGATCTGGTGCCCTATTCTGGCTTGCAGGCATACATAATACATATGCGATATACATAATAAATGAAAAAAATCTTTAAAAAGAAAAAAGAAAGAAAAAGAAAAAATGGCTAGAAATAAGTCAAGCTAAGGCCAGGCATTCATTAAAAAAAAAGGATAAGATTCCATGTGATTTGTTTGGGAGCTGGGTGGTGGGCCCCCAAAAGAGCAAAGAACAAAGAGACAGAGAGTTAAAAAAAAAAAAAAAAAAAAATAGTCTTCTCACCCTGTATCGGGGTTCTGGCCGAATCATCATGGACATCCGTGCGTGCTGGCTCAGGGGTCTCTTGTATCCCACGGCAGAGACTGGCCGCTTCATCATCTGCTGGTTCCTGAAAATGGATGACAGTGGTTAAGGCCCTGCTGGAATATGCCCCACAGGCCAGGCCCAGGCCCATGGGATAAATACTCAGAGAGTACTCTGAGAAGTAATCCAAGCCAGAGAGAACTGAAAGCAGTAACTTCCAGGACTAAGCCTGACCGGAAGCTGGGTGCTAACTGCTTAGGTTTTCTACTTGAGGTGCCATCTAATCCAGATGTGGGCATCAGGCTTCCTTTAACCTGGAAGGGACCCCAGTCACCGTCTTGTTCTCAGACAGCAGACAAGCATATCCACCACCACTACTATCCCTGCATCCTTGACAGACAGCTCCACATTCCCAGCATGGCCCTGGTATAGACTGACATACAAAATAACCCCTCTGTCCTATGGCCTAGCACATCTCACTTGACAGGGAAAAGGAAAATTTGAGGTCATGGGAAAGGCTATAACTAACTAGCTGACGGGTGATGAAGTCTCCAAGTTTCTAATATCATAATTGGGACCCAGCTTGTACCTCCTGGGCCTGTAGCTGCCACAAAATCAGGCAAGCAGGCTCCAGTACATTTTCTCCACATCTCAGTGGCCCAGTCCCATTGTGCAACATTCTTTCTGTTTTCCCTCCAGCAAGTCTACTTCAGGTCAACTGTGACTTACTCCAGTCTAGTTATAGGATGTAATTTCCAGTGGTCTTCTTCTTCATCAAAAAAGGACCTATTCATAATTTTATTCTTCTCTTCCAAGGGGATAAAGTTTTCTATAATAAGATGCCTGTAAGAACACACAGATAAATACAGATGAAGAATGCACACAGAACCAGGCAGTGGCACACTTGGTCAGCTACCTGGGAAACTGAGGCAGGAGGTCCCTTGAGTCTATGATGCCATCCTGGGCCAGAGTGAGATCTTTTCTCCAAAAACAACAACAACAAAATAAAAATAAGAGTCAAGTCACTCCGCAAACATTTACGGAGCAAGTACTATAGGCTGACACCACCCACAGAGCTGAGATACAAACGTGAAAGACACCTGGTCCTTACCTGAACAAAGAGGTAACAGTACACACCGACAGGTGCTAAGAGTGGGCCCAGGAAGCCGGGCGGTGGTGGTGCATGCCTTTAATCCCAGCACTCGGGAGGCAGAGCCAGGTGGATCTCTGTGAGTTCAAGGCCAGCCGGGTCTACAGAATGAGATCTAGGACAGGCACCAAAACTACACAGAGAAACCCTGTCTTAAAAAACCAAAAAATAAATAAACAAACAAACAAACAAATAGTCCCAGAAATATGGAAAGGTCACTCCTACTCAGGCAGAGTAAGGATGTGAGTGGAAAAAGTATGTGTGTGTGTGTGTGTGTGTGTGTGTGTGTGTGTGTGTGTGTGTGGCAGGGGGGAGGTGACACAGAATCCATCCTAGGGCATACATTTGCTACCCAAAGTATCTGCAGGTGGGCCTTCCATAATACTGAATGCACCTGTCAGTGTGTACTGTTACCTCTTGGTATCAGGTAAGGACCAGGTGTCCCAGCACTCATGAGGCAGAGACAGATGTAGGCAGAGCTCGGTGAATTCAATGCCAGCCTGGTCTACCTAGTGAGTTCCAGGTCAGCCAGGACTACACCATGAGACCCTGCCTCAGAAAAAAAAAAAAAAAAAAGATCCAGAGATCCATCTTGTTGGCTTGTTGTTTGGTTGAAACACTAACATCACCTCAGAGCTGATTTTTTCATTGTTGTTGTTTGTTTTTAAGACAAGATCTCACTGTACAGTCTGGGTTGGGCTTGTGATCCTCCTGCCTCAACCTTCCAGGTGCTGAGATGACAGACATATGCTGCTTTGCTTTATCACCTACAGAGCATTAAAAAATACATTGCTCAGGGGTCTGGGGACGCAGCACAGTTGGTAGAGTGCTTGCACGAGGCCTTGTGTTTGATCTCCAGCACCACATAAACTAGGTGTGAGGGCACATACCACCAGGAGTTCAAGGCCATCCTTGGCTCCATAGCAAATCTGAGGCCAGACTGGGCTACATGAGACCTTGTCTTAAAAAAAAAGATGCCCAGACTTCATGAGAACAATGGTTCTTTCTTTTTTAGATTTACTTATTATGTATACAACATGCCTGCAAGCCAGAAGAGAGCACCAGATCTCATTATGGATGGTTGGGAGCCACCATGTGGTTGCTGGGAATTGAGCTTAGGACCTATGGAAGAACAGCCAGTGCTCTTAACCTCTGAGCCATCTCTCCAGCCCAAGAACAATCGTTCTTATAGTGTTCTGATTGATGACAAAGGTGTTCATTTGACTAATCAGGAAAAAAATTCATGACAAAGGCAATTAAAGATTCTCTCTTGAGTGACAGATGAGGTCAGAAAATCTCAAAGGAGCAAGAAGGGTGAAGGAGAGGGAACAGGGAGACCTTCTCAAAGGGGCGAGAAGGTAAGGGGGAGGGAATGGGAGATCGTGTGGTGGTGACCTCACAGAAACAGGCTGAAATGAAGTGCCTTTGTCAGGAGCAGCAGGGGACAGTGGGGTGGCAGAGGGTGAGCTGGCAGGAAGCAGGAGGGCTGTCCTTGGACAGGACGGCAGGACGCTGCCGACCAGGTACTCACTTGAGCTTTAGCTCCCGGGTGAGCTCATTCTGCGTCTGCTCCAGCTCCTGGCGCTCCTTGATGTGTTCTTCTTGCAGGTCATGGATCTCAGCCTTCACAGCCTGGAGCTTGGAAAAGAGCTGGAGCCGGGGAGACACAGATGAGGAAAGGTTGTCCAAAGGCCCCTCCCCCGGGGGTCCAAAGGCCCCTCCCCCAGGCCTCCCCACACCTCCACCTCTTACCTTTTTGAGCTTTTTGGTCTTGATGTCTACCTCCTGCTGCAATGAGGTGTAAGTCTCTTTTAGTTCCAAGGTCTCCTCATCTCGACTCTCCATTTGCTGCTGGATTTCTCTTTCTCGACGTTTCTGAGCGATACCACAAAATTCATCAGCTTGCCCTAGCGACCATGTCTACACAGTATGGGTCTGGATGCTCCCAGTCGGTCTCCGGCTAGTATGGGGCTGACAGCTCCTCTCCGTTCCCTCTGGAGCTGGTCTCACACCACAGGTGTCAGGGCTGTGGCCTCAATCACGTCAGTCCACGCCTTCCTCCCCACACAAGAACGCAAAGTTACCTGCTCTGCGATCTCCTGGCGTTTCTGCTCCAAGATCTTCTGCTGTTCATTCGTATGATCTACTATATTTTTTCCTCCAACAAGCAGCTTACTCTCCATGGCCTGAGTGAGAAACAAAGTAAAATCCATCCCGTGGTCTCTCCCAGAACAGAACCCCTCACAGGAGACCTGAAAGACACTCTCAGGACTAAGCATGATGGTTCATGCCTGTGGTCCCAACATTCAGGAGGCTGAGGCTGGAGGATTACAAGTTACAAGCCAGCCTGGGCTACATATTGAGACGTTGTTAAAAAAAAAAAATATATCTCCCAAAACAAACAAGTAAGAAACTACTCTGGGGAACAATAAATGCACCCTGGCCATAACGGGATGGGACTACACTGGATGTCTGCTTTTGAGATATCTGTGGCTTTCAGGGTTTTTTGTTTATTTTTTAAGCAAGTCCTTTATTGGGTTGTTTATCCAGAACACTAATCCCACTCTAGACATATTAAACCTAGACCGGAGATGTTACTGTCAGTGAGGACCGGAAGGCTCAGAGCCCACCGAGGGACACAGACAAGTAAACAGCCTTTAACCAGATGGTATGGGATGCTATCCTGAGGGAAGTCTGAGGAACTAATGGGAGAGGGAGTCAGACTTTTGGAGGAAGTTGGGGGCAGCTTCTTGTCTGAAGAGACATCTACACAAAAAGCTGAAGTAAAGAATAAGAATATAAGAATTTGCTTTCAAAAAAAAAGGCTTTTGTTAGTAAGCAGGTAGAATAAGTAGACAAAGCCAGCAGAGGTTGATGCAAAAGCCTCAAAGCCCTGTTAGAAAACCAGGCTTGATCTTAAGAGCCTCAGGGAGCATGAGCGCACACAGTTAAACTGTGTTTTAAGACTGCGCCCCTGCAACAGGAGGAATTCCTGGAAGAGGGCATGCAGGAGGCTACTGCACATCGGGGTGTGTGTGTGTGTGTGTGTGTGTGTGTGTGTGTGTGTGTGTGTGTGTGTGTGGTGGTAGCGGGGTTGTAAAGGTTCTGATGAGGTAAGAGCAAGAAGCCTTGGGACTGAGGAGACGAGAAAAAGGGAAGGAAGAGCAAGCAAGGACACCTCCTAGGAGTCTAGCTTCACTGAGGGAAGGAAGGTGGAGGGCTGTTCTGATGGCCGCGGTCAGCAGCAGGCTGTGGGGCTAGAAGACAGACAGCTGTGGGCAGGCTATACACACTGAGAGCCTTCCGAGTGCAGATGGAGCTAAGGCCAGAGTAACGAAAGCCCAGAAACCAAAAACTCCTTGGCCTTGCTCTTAAGAAACTTTAGCTAGTCGGGTGGTGGTGGTGCACGCCTTTAATCTCAGCACTTATAAGGCAGACAGACAGATTTCTGTGAGTTCAAGGCCAACTTGACCTACATAGTGAGCTCCAGGCCAGCCAGAGCTACACAGTGAGACCACAATGCAGAGTGTGTGTGTGGGGGGGGGGGTAGGGAGAGGGAGAGAACACAGACATATTTGAAGAATAGAAATTAAAATTTGGCTGGGCGGTGGTGGCGCACGCCTTTAATCCCAGCACTCGGGAGGCAGAGCCAGGTGGATCTCTGTGAGTTCGAGGCCAGCCTGGTCTCCAAAGCGAGTTCCAGGAAAGGCGCAGAACTACACAGAGAAACCCTGTCTCGAAAAACCAAAAAAAAAAAAAAAAAAAAAAAGAAATTAAAATTTGTATAAATTCAGTAAGAAAGAGCCAACTGATGGCCCTAGTGTGGGCACCCAAGTGAACATCTAGTTCTACACTGCACTAGATGGAAGACACAAAGCTGATGGTTATTTATTTGTTGGTGTTATTTACCTGGGGCGAGAAAATATGAGGTACAACGGAACCCACTATAAGAGTTTTTATTAGGGAAGGGAAAGGGTGGAGGGGTGTAGGCCTACCGAAAAGAAAGGTGTGTGTGTGTGTGTGTGTGTGTGTGTGTGTGTGTGTGTGTGTATGAGAGAGAGAGAGAGACAGAGACAGAGAGACAGAGACAGAGAGACAGAGAGAGGTACAGAAGTGAGCTACCTCTGGTGAGAGGGAGAGAGAGTGGGGAACAGGCAGAGCCTGCTTTTATAGGTCACCTTGCGCATGTGTATATGGGCTTACGTAGCTACACCACGCATGCACATAAATGACATGACCACGCTGCACATGGATTATGTAGGACGTAAGGCCCCGGAGTGACTAAGCATTTTGCCTGACCGCTGACAGCACATGCACAGTCATGTGACTCCAGAAGTGGCTGGGAATAACAACACTGAGGAGTCTCCATACTCTAGAATATTACCCAGCGCCTGAGGCAAAGCAAAGCAGCTGTCAGAAGTATGTAAGTAATAGGCCTCAGAGTCCCCCTAAGAGAACAGCACAGGGAAATTGGCGGGGTGGGGGTTGGTAAAACTAACCAGCAGTGTAAAACCAGGGCACTGGGCTAAAATCACACAAAGACACTGTTTACTCTCACTAGTGTACAAAAGTTAGTCTGGAAGTCACCTCTGTTGGTAGGATGAGGAGTAAAATGGATACTTCAAAAGATTCGCTCTAGAGCCGGGCGGTGGTGGCGCATGTCTTTAATCCCAGCGCTTGGGAGGCAGAGGCAGGCGGATCTCTGAGTTCTCCACCAGCCTGGTCTACAGAGTGAGTTCCAGGACAGCCAGGGCTACACAGAGAAACCCTGTCTCAAAAAACAAAAACAAAACAAAACAAAAAACTCACTCAAGAACCTAAGGGAACAGCAAGTTTCCTGGAGCCAAGCCAAGAACGGTCACAGCAGAACATGGACATGGCCCACAAGAGGAGAATGAAACATCCCAGAATATTCAGAACAGTGACAGTGATGGACACAAGCACAGGAGTCAGTACAGGTTCTTAGGGACCCACATCAGGAAATGAAAGCAAACTGCGGCAGCACCTTACGCCCACGTGAAACCAGGGAGACGAGCTAAACGAACAACAAAAAAGCAAGGCAACACACACTGGATTCAAGACCATCACCCTTGGAGGAGTGAACACGGAAGACCTAAGGAAATGGACGCTGAGGCTGCAGCTCAATTGGTAGAGTGTTTGTCCCACATGCACAATCCAGGGCCCTGAGCCCCAGCGTCACATAAAATGGGCATGGGGACACATGCCTGTGCTACATGAGACCCTGTCTTAAAAAAAAAAAAAAATGCTGCTGGGGCGGTTGTGACCCATGCTTTTAATCCCAACACTCGGGAGGCAGAGCCAGGCGGATCTCTGTGAGTTCAAGGTCAGCCTGGTCTACAGAGCGAGATACAGGACAGGCACCAAAACTACACAGAGAAACCCTGTCTTGAAAAACAAAAAAACAAAACAAAAATGCTGGGCACAGCGGTGCATGCCTATAATCCTAGTACTTGGTAGGCTGAGGCAGGAGAACTGCTGTGAGTCAGGGCCAGACTGGTCTACATAGCAAGATCCTGATTCAAAAATACAAACAAACAGAAACATCAAATAATTAAAATGATACCTTCTTTCTCATAGAAAAAAGAGAGAAAGAAGAGGGCTGTCCTATTCCTTACTGGAAGCAAGGATGCCTGGGTGTTAGTTTTTGATTTTGACTTTGATTTTGGGGGATGGAAGGACAAGATCTCACTCTATAGCTCTGGCTGTCCTGGAACTTAGTATATAGACCTCACAAGCCATCCACCTGCCTCTGCCTCCTGGGCGCTGGGATTAAAGGTGTTTGTCACCATGCCCAGCGCCCACTGTACTTTCTTTGATCAGTGAAACGGCACTGAAAGGGAAGGGCCTGGGGAAGGGCGCAGTACCTTGATTTTGGCACCCAGCATCTCAGCAGCATCCTTCTCTCGCCGCAGGTCCTCCATCTTTTTCTCCTTCTCCTTCAGCAGCCTCATCTTCTCCTCTGCAACCAAGCTGTGGTCCTCTACAATGGCCCGCTTCTCAATCTCCAGTTTTTCTTGCTGTTCCCGCCAGTAATCATCCTTATCATCCCCTTCCTCCTCACCCTCTTCTCCCTCCTCCTCCTCCTCTTCCCCACCCCCACCACTGCCACCACCTTCCCTCCGCTTCTCTCGCCTCTTCCTCCTGCCAATGGAGCGTTTTTCCAGCTGGGCCTTGAGCCGAGCAATTTCTTCCTGGAATTCTCGAAGCAGAGCGTCCTTTGGGTCCTCATTGACCCTTGGCTTGTTCTTAATGTTTTTGGCACGGTTGGCATATCTCAGAGTGGTCAGGGTCTCTTCTACATTGTACGAGGCAGGTCCCACATTGGCTACCATCACAGTTTTGGCATTGCCACCAAGGGAATCTTGGAGAAGCCTAGTCAGTTTCGAGTCTCTATATGGAATGTGGGTGCTTTTGCCATCCACCAGGGCAGAGATGACATTACCCAAGGCTGAAAGGGACAGGTTGATCTTGGTCGCTTCCTTCAGTCTTTCCCCTTGAGCGCCAGTCTTGGCTTGCCGCTCACTGCCGGCAAGATCTACAAGGTTCAGTTTTCCTACCCGGATGTGGTTTTCACCATCTAGGCCCACCTCGCTGCATTCGATGGTGATGACAAAGATTGCGTGCGACCGTGAGCTGTGCTCGTTCATGTTGGTAGCACCGACAGAGCGGTTTTGGTTGCCCACATTCATCACATGCTCTATCTCCTTCACACTCTTGGTGACAAAGGAAGACAAATCCTTCACGTACACACCTGTATCGGGTCTCTCTTTGAGCTCCAGCCTTTTGGTCTGATCCTTTGAGAGCAAGTCTCGGATCTCTTCCTGATAGATCTCTAAGTAAGAGGCCCTGACCAGGTACTGCTGATTCTGTGATCGAGAGATGTGGGTGAAGATGTGATCAAATGAGTTGGGGATGACCCCTCTTTTCTCAGGGTCACCACGGACTCCCTCCATGGTATAGGTTTTCCCAGTTCCCGTTTGTCCATAGGCAAAAATTGTGCCGTTGAATCCCTGTAGGACAGAGTCCACAAGTGGCCGGAACGTCTCATCATAGAGTTCAAACTGCTTGGCATTCCAATCATAGACGGCATCAAAGGTGAAGGTCTTGGGCATCTCATGGGATGTGCCTTTGGGGTTCTTCACAGACACCTGCCCCAGCTTCACATCCACATCTACCACCTTGTCATAGGATGCAGCCTTTTCTTTACCATTCATGGGCCGACAGCGAACCACCACCCGGACTGACTCTGAGCTTTTTAACTTGGACATGATGAACTCTGACCAGCTCAGCCTTGAGGGCTATGAATCCAGAGTGGCTCAGGATGCTAAGGTCCTAGAAAAAAAAACAAAAGCAGTGAGCATGGAAGAGCCATGGTCGAGGGCTGCCTGCCAGCAGCGGGCACATACGCCATCTTCACTTGTTAACCTTCTTACTGCCATATTTAATAATTTTAGTATACTGAGTATTTCTCCTCACAAGACCATAACCAGTTTCCATAGTAAAAGACTCCATCCACTAATATTAATTCTTATCCACCTTCAGTCAATATTTGATGATATTACATTATTATTATATTATATTTATAAGTAGAAACTATAGGAAGCTTCTTTCCTTACCTTTGGTTTTAGAGAAAGGGACTCAGCCTTATCTCCTAATCCTCCTGCCTCCACTCCATGTGCTAGGATTACAGCATGAAGTATTACACCTTTGTTTTTTGTTTGCTTTTCTTAAGATTTATGTTGCTTTTATATATAATTGTGTTGGGGGGGGGGGCGGGCATGTATAAGTGAGGACGCCTATGGAAGCCAGGAGAGAATGGAAGATCGCCTGGGGCTGCAGTTAGAAATGGCTCTGAGTTACCTGAGCAGGGCTGCTGGAAACTGAACTATACTCTGCCGGAAGAGCATCCACCATTCTTAACTCCGAGCCATTGCTCTAGCCCTCACTGGAAGTCTTTTCAAGGCCTGGGTGACTTTATATCCTATGAACTCCTAAATCCCTAATTCATACCAAAACCTAGTAAGTAAATAAGTGAAGCATGGGGTGTAGTTTACACAATAGGAGCTTAACAGGGGCCAGAAGAGTGAACTCTAATAGAAACTACTGACTGAGGAATAGCTCGGCAATAGGGTGCACGTTAATAAACAAAGGCTCTGACTCAATACCCAGCACCAAATAAACACATGAAAGGCACACAAGAAAATGAACAGGTAAAGAAGTAAAAAAAGGGGGTGGGAGGGAGAAGTTGGGTACAATGGCAGCCTGTAGGGCTAGCATTTGAGACTCAAGCAGCATGATTCTGAGTGAGAGGCCAGTCTGTGCTTCATAGCATGGCCTCGTTAGGGTGGCTCAGGCACCATGTACAAGACTGTGAGATCTACCCCAGCACCACAAAATGGGGGGTATGCATAGACGAGGCCTGATGGGCATTTGGTGTCACACAGCCTTGAGAGGGGAGCCATCAGTCCACAGGACACTTTAGAGAGAAGACTCACTGGGCATTGGCTCGGATGTTTCAATACCTTAGCTTGTGCTGGAATTCTAAGAATCACTAAAAGATGGTTTATGTAAAATGTGCTCATCAGTGGGAATGTGGAATGGTGCAGTGCATTCAGCCATCAATTTAATAGATTCTGAATGCAAGGAGGAAAAGGGTAAGAGAAATGTAAAGGAAGAGAAAAACAGAAGCTCAGTTGCTGCCAGGAAACTCCGAAGGCAGAATAGGTGGCCGGATGTGTCCTTAGGAAAGACAAAGGAGAGACTAGATCAGAGCCAAGAGGGACACAAAGACTGCAAGCTCCTGATAACCTCCGTGCAGGGAATTTTTTAAAAAACAGATGATTCATGGTTTAAAAATTAGTGTTCAAAAGCCCTTTTAAAGACAGATGTCACTCCCTTGCCATTCTCCAGCCACCCAGCTCTCCTGTCCACAGACAAATGTCATTAGATCTTTTCCTTCTGCTTTATTTTATGTGTGTGGGTGTCTGGCCTGCATCTATGTCTACACACTGCATGTATGCACTGCCTACAGAGGCCAGAAGGCTGCACTGGACCCCCTGGGACTGCAGTTACTACTGAGGGTTGTGAGCTGTCTTGTGGGTGCTGGGAATTGAACCCAGGTCCTCTGAAAGAACAGTCAGTTCTGTTAAAGCACTGAGCCAGCTCTCTAGTCCCATTATTAGATTTTCAATCTATTTTTTTTTAATAATGTGATGTTATGCACAGCAATACACAATGGTTTGCATCTTGCTCTTTCTTACTACAACCGATCTTGAAGTTCATATCCTCAACAAATTGAGCCTTCTCTTTTACGACAGCAACATACTACCCCACTGTACGGCTACATCTAACTTATTTAACCTCTGCTACAGGCGCACTTATGTTGCTGGATGTGGCGGTGCATACCTGTAATCCCTGCACTTACCTAACTAAGGCAGGAGGATTATGGGCTTGAGGCCAGGCTTGGCTACATAGTAAGACCTGTCTCAAACAAACAAAATAACACACTTTAGCTGTTTCTGATAGTCCACTGTAAAAAACCTAGGATACATAATCATTTCATTTGTGGACAAATATACGTAAAAATAAATTCTCAGAAGCTGAATTGCTGAATCAAAGGATGCATGCATTTGTAATTGCAGCATACAGAAGAGCTGGAGTTATCCTACACAGAGAACAATGCTCCTTCCAGAAGCCATAAACTGCCAAATGAAAAAGTCCAGTGCCACATGCAGGAAACCTCTTTTCAAGTGGTTGGTCAGGGGTGTCCCAGAGACTCCCCCAAACAACAAAGATTATTGTCACTGCTCTTGCTTGCCCACCAGAACTTAAAGGGAAGATCCTGCTGCTGAAGACACTACACACTGGGTCACAGGAACGGAGAATCAAGTTGGCACTAATCCGGAAGCTTCCTTCTTGCAGGCTACTTTCCATAATCCTGAAGGTGTGAGTAGGCTGCTGAGGGTGGGGGTGGGAAGTCATCAACAGTCTTACTCAGCTGTGACTCCTGCAGACGACAGTGACTAGTGTGGTAAGTTGTGCACAGGGGTGCAATAGTGGCAGGAATAATATGGAGGTAGCCAACTGACTTCTGGTTGGATTTAAGGTCCACTCCTCAGGGGGAAACGCATGCCTAGTTCTGTAAATCTGGCCAAGAACCCACGGAGAGGGAGCTCACAGACGCCAATAGTTGCAGAACTATTACTTTGATAAATGGATATAATATCAAACTGCACTCTGCATTTGCATCTCTATACCCGTATATTAGCTCTCAGACTTCATCAGAGAAGTTTCTTGTGCAATGGATGATAGTTAATGCAGAGACTCACACTTGGCCAAGTGCAGAGAATAAGTCCTGTGGAGTACTCAGCCACAAATGGGACATCTGCATCATCCTCCCCCAGTACGAGGACCAGAGACCATGGTAGAAGAGGAGGCAAAGGAGACGCTAGAAGCCAAAGGTCAGGGAGGACAGGGATGAGGTAGGTTCTTCGGGACATGACAGGACCACCACACTCAGGGACCCCCAGCAGCTGTGGTTGTTTGTACAAGATCAAGCCAGGTGACATTCTAGTATGTGCGGGGGCGGGGCTCTCAGGCCCCCACCCCTACCTGAGGAGCTGTTGACAGCTGATGGCTTCTGAGGGAGAGTGAGTCCGCTTTCTTTTTTTTTTTTTTTTTTTTTTTTTTAAAGATTTATTTATTTATTATGTATACAGTGTTCTGTCTGCACATATCCCTGCAGGCCAGAAGAGGGTGCCAGATCTCATTACAGATGGTTGTGAGCCACCATGTGGTTGCTGGGAATTGAACTCAGGACCTTTGGAAGAACAAACAGTGCTCTTAACCTCTGAGCCATCTCTCCAGCCCGAGTCCGCTTTCTTTAGTGTGGCCCCTGGTAGGTCACCCACACTCTAGTGGATGGCCCTATACCCCCAAGTGTATGAACAGCATAAACTGGGCTTGGTGGACTATTAAAAAGAAAGAAAGAAAAGAGAACATGAAGTTGGAAGGGGACCAGGGAAGGTAGATCTAGGAGGAAATAAAAGGAGGGGTAGGGTAAAGGGTAAATATGATCAAAACACATTACACAGCATTCTCAAAGAATTAATAAAAATATTATATAAAAAGTAAAAATAAAAATTAGAAGGAAAAGCCAGATCTCTTACTCTCTTTGAATGTGTTTTCTGTAAGTTCTGCAAAAATCAGAGTCACTCTCCTTTCCTACAGATAACTGTCAAACTGCAAGGCACCAACAAAGGTGCTCCACCATAGCTGTGTGCTAATATAAAGGTGGATTAAAATTACTATGAAAGGGTTTGGGGACTGGAGGTGTAGCTCAGCACAGGAGCACATGTCCAGAATGTGGGATGCCATGGGTTCAGTTCTCAGAATTTGAAAGAAAAAAAATTCTTCTAAAACTTTTACCAATGGTCACTGCAGAGACTATGGTTAAACCTTAATTCTGTCCATTAAACACCACAAGACAACCATTTTCTACTGTTTAGTTTGTAGTTTTCCTCTTAAAGAAAAATTGAGATAGAAATACCTACCCACTGACACTCAATAAGAACTAAATCTCATGCCAGTTAAAGAAAATTGGACATTCATTACAGTCTTATAGTCAAAATTTGGGATTTCATCACATGGAACCAAGCATCGATAACCAAAACATTCAGGGGGCTGGAGAGATGGCTCAGCAGTTAAGAGCACTGGCTGTTGTTCCAGAGGACCTGAGTTCAATTCCCAGCAATCATATGGTGGCTCACAACCATCTGTAATGAAATCTGGTGCCCTCTTCTGGCACACAGGCATACTGTATACATAATAAATAAATAAATCTTTAAAACAAACAAACAAACAAACATTCAGGAGGGTGAGGTAGTAAGATTGTTAGTTGGAGACCAGCCAAGACTACATATTGAGATTTTGTCTCAAAATAAAATACAGGAGCCAGGCAGTGGTGATACATGCCTTTAATTCCAGCGCTCAAGAGGCAGAGGCAGGCAGATCTCTATGAGTTTGAGGCCAGCCTAGTCTACAGAGCTAGTTCTAGGACAGCCAAGGCTATACAAAGAAACCCTGTCTTTAAAAAAAACCCAAATAAATAAATAAATAAATAAATAAATAAATAAATAAATAAAATAAAGTAGAAATGTTGTCAGATGGGAAGAAAGAACCAGATGCTGAAGCCAGGCATTGCAGTGCATACCTGTAATCCTAGCACTTGGGTAGATCTCTTTTGAGTCCAGCTTGGTCACCCTGGTCTACATAGAGAGTTCCAAACGCCCCCATCAAAGCCTCCTGTAGGCAAGTCCATGGGGCATTTTCATGACTCAGAGCTCAGGACTGACCAGCAAGTTCACTGTGAGTGGTGTCATCCCTGGGTTGTTAAAGAAAGCGGGCTGAGCAAGCCAGGGGAGAAAGTCAGTAAGCAGCACTCCTCCATGGCCTCAGCTTTACTTCCTGCCTTGAGTTCCTGCCTCGCTTCACTTCCTGATGGACTGTAACCTGTAAGCCAAATAATCCTCTTTGCTCTCCAAGTGACTTTGGTTTTTGTTTTTTGTTTTTTTGGTTTTTCGAGACAGGGTTTCTCTGTGTAGCTTTGTGCCTTTCCTGGAACTCACTCTGTTGCTTACGTTGGCCTCGAACTCACAGAGATCCACCTGCCTCTGCCTCCCAAGTGCTGGGATTAAAGGCGTGCGCCATGACCGCCCGGCTCCCAAGTGACTTTTGATGGTGGTGTTTTAGCCACAATGACACAGAGCAAACCAGGACATGCCACTCTCTCAGAACTCCAACAGAGGCATGCCAAAGCTGGTGTGAGCACCAAGGAGACACTGGCCCAGAGCCTCCTGTGGGAGGGCCTCTGCTGCAGCGCCTGGCAGCCAGACGCGGAGACTGCAGAGTTCAAGGAGGTGGAGGTGAAGGGCAGGGCTGTGAGAGGACAGGCTCCTGTGTATCATGTCCTCCTGAGGATGCAGGCTGTCCCCACTCACACCTGTGGAAACAACATGGCCTGATCCTGTTCCATAAAAAGCCCATAGCAAAGACCTACAGGCCTGGCTACTACATTTTTTGAGCTGTAAAATGTGATAAAAACAAAGGAATGTGTTTAATGATCCACATTCACCTTCAAAACTCCTGACAAAGGAAGAAATTCCTAAAGATGAGTCCTCTCATTAAATCTACTCAATTCCTTTTTTTTTTTTTTTTTTTTTTTTTTTTGGTTTGTTTTGGTTTTCTGAGATAAGGTTTCTTTATATAAGAGCCCTGGCTGGCCTGGAACTCGCTCTGTAGACCAGGCTGGCCTGGAATTCACAGAGATCCTCCTGCCTCTGCCTCTGCCTCTGCCTCTGCCTCTGCCTCTAACTCTGCCTCTGCCTCTGCTGGGATGAAAGGCCTGCACCACCACGCCCAGCAAATCTTAACTCTTACCACATTTCTCTTAGAGCTTTTCACTCACCGGCTAGAGTAGCCATTATTATTGATGCTTTACTTCAAGAAGACAGACTAATTCAATTTCCTGTCTCCGGAGCTTCAAATCTTGTTCTGGGTCCTCCTCAGCAGAGAGGGCATTGTCAGGAGGATGCCGGACTCTCTCTCTATTATCTTCCTTCTGCTCTCCTGTAGGTCTAATCACAGTGACAAACCTTGAGAGAAACCCAGCAGTTCGGTCAGCAGTCTGTCACCTGCTTCCCAGGAACCTTTTCTGTCAGAACCAACATCCCAGGCTAAGACCCACTGTCTGGCTGACTGTGCAAAGCTGAGTTCTCCAACCTCGTGGCTTGCGCCTGCTGAGAAGATCAGTTACTTGTTTCTCAGCAGAGCCACAGTCTTCCACACTCTTCACTAAGTACTTCATTTTGGATTCATGTTGCCCTTCCTGGTTGTCATGGAGACTCACCTCAAAGTCTAGAATTTAGTGTGGCCTACATTCTGAGCAACTATCAGTTACTAGGACAGAGGTCACAAACTGGCCACATTCTACACGAAATGTTTTGTTTTTTAAAGTATATGTGTGGTCATTGAGGCCACAGCTTTGTATATGCTACACAAGTGCTCTACCACCAAACCATACTCCCAGCCCTCTGCTGACATTTTATTGATCAGTGTGCTGTTTAAAAAAAGGAGGGGGCGTGGAAGGAGAGGAGGGAGGGGAAAATTTGGTTGAGATGTAAAATTAAGTAATTAACTAAGTGAATTTAAAAGAAAAAAAGGGGGAGGCAGAGTATGGTGGTGCACACCTTTAATCCTAGCACTTAGTGGAGACAGGCAGATCTCTGTTTGAGACTAGCCTGGTCTAAATAGTGAGTTCCAGGCCAGCCAGGGCTACATAGTTAGACCCAATCTCTAAAAAAAGATAGATAGATAGATAGATAGATAGATAGATAGATAGATAGATAGATAAAACAAGGGAAGGCCAATGAGATGGCCAATTGGGTAGATGCTTACTGCCAAGGCTGACCTTAGTTTAATCTCTGGAACCCACATGGTAGAAGAGAATGGATTCCCAATGGTTGTCCTCCAACCTCCACACATACACAATGACATGCATATGCATGCACACATACATACACTCACACACATTCACACTCAGAAACACATCCATACACAATAAATAATTGTAACTTTAAAAAACAAACAAACAAACCCAGTATTCAGGAGGCTGAGGCAGGCAGGGCTCTGTGAATTCAAGGACAGCCTGGTCTACATAGTAAGTTCTAGCCCAGCCAGGACTACATGGTGAGACTCTAGTCTCAAAAAAACCGAATGATAAGATGCAGCTCTGCGGTGCAGCTGTGCTTAGCATGTGGGAATCCCAGGGTTCAGTCTCCAGCATCAAAACTCAGCAATTCCACCTTCTCCACGAATTCCTGTCCTGATGGACCCTTGCACATGTGCAGAAGGAAACAAAGGCAAGGATGATTCTTTTCTGTTTTTGATACAGGCTCTCATGTAGCCCAGGCTGACCTCCAACTCACCATATAACTGAGACCAACCTGAACTTCTGATTTCTCCTGCCTCTACCTCACAAGTGGTAGGATCACAGGCATGTACCACCATGCCTAGTTTACACAAATACTCCACCAACTGAGCTACATCTCCAGCCCCCAGCAATGTTATAATGGAAAAGAATGGGCACCTACACATTGCTTTATAGGGGAATCAAAATTAAAATACAATACATCCATATTATAGACAGTCCAGTACAGCAGTCAGTAAAGTAATAAATAAGAGGTCTGCAAAACAAGCCACAGCCCAAATCTGGCCTACAGCCATCTCTGTAAATAGCATTTCACTGAAACACAGTCATAATCTTTGTTTGCACATACCTAGATCTACAATGGCTATGAAATGGCTGAGTGCAGTGGCTATAACAGAGAAAATAAGGTCCCCCCCAACCCAAAATATTTACCAATCTGGACTTCGCAGAGAAAGTTAGACAATCCTTGAATTGGCAAGGTTTAGTCCAGACTCACCTACAAAATGAGACCCTGCCTCAAACAAACAAACAAACAAACAAACAAACAAAAAAACCGACACCAAGTCGTAGAGAAGGTACACACTGATGAGGATCACCGGCTATCCAAACTGGACAGTCAGTGGAGGAAACCAGTGAGAAAATGCATTAGAGAGGGAAACAGATTCAACTTAACTTGCAATATTTTGTAATTTCTCTTTTAAAACTAAAGTGAGCAAATGAGACATTAGCTGAACATATGGCATATACCTTTAACCCCAGCACTCTGGAGGCAGAGGCACTGGGATGGATCTTGAGTTCAAGGCCAGTCTGATCTACATAATAAGTTTCAGGATAGCCATGGCTACACGTCAAAACCCTGTCTCAAAAAGAAAAAAGAAAGAAAAGCCCACCACACTATTCCATCTTTAAAAGGATACTTGGGTCTTGGCTGACCTCAGATGCTCAGCCAGAGGTCACTTGAGCTTAAGTTTAAAAATCAGTCTAGGGGGCTGGAGAGATGGCTCAGAGGTTAAGAGCACTGGCTGCTCTTCCAAAGGTTCTGAGTTCAATTCCTGGCACCCACATGGTGGCTCACTACCATCTGTAATGAGATCTGGTGCCCTCTTCTGGCCTGCAGGCATACTGTATACATAATAAATAAATAAATTAAATTTAAAAAAAAATCAGTCTAGACAACACAGTGAGAGTTTGTCCCCCCTCAAAACAAAACAAAACAAAACAAAACAAAAAACCAGTTACTTAAATTTATTTTGTCTCACGAGTACTGGTTTTATCAAATAGATTCTAATAAAGTATCTTAAAGTAGGGAAAAAAAGACATTTAGCCAAGCTCTAGAATGACTGGAAAATGGTTATAAATGAAAAGGCAGTTTATAAAATTGAATGATTTCATGTCATCACGATTATGTAAAAATAAAACACTTGCTGGGTGGTGGTGGCGCACACCCTTAGTCCCAGCACTCGGAGGCAGAGGCAGGCAGATCTCTGTGAGTTCAAGGCCAGCCTGGTTTACAGAGTGAGTTCCAGGACAGCCAGGGCTACACAGAGAAACCCTGTCTCAAAAAACATACAAACAAACAAAAACACTCATTGAACATCAGCAGTGGTCCACTTTGGGTGATGGGAATGCAGGAGATTTCCCTGTTCTTTCAACATATCTGTATTTTCCAAATCTCCTCTCATGGGCGTGTGGCCTCTTCAAACGGGGACAGAAACAAATGGCAGCTCCACAGAAGCAGCCCTGCAAGAAGCAGTCCAGACACACAGACGCACGCTAATGCATCTCTAATCAGTACACTGCAACTCGGGTCCTCTAAGAGCCCAGGGAACCGCCGGCCAACTGCCCAGCCCAGGGTTCAAGGATGGAGTGTCAGAAATGCAGCCTGTGCCGTAGATCATGAGCACTGTCAGAAAAGCACCACAGGAAGATAAAAGCAACACTGTCAGCCAGCCTACGCCACCTCCATGTGCAGGCTTCGCCTAGGGAAGCCTTAGTCTCTGTATCAGGACTCTGAAATCCTGACGCACACCCGTGGCAACTACACTCTTCACCCTGGTCCCTAGGATGACATCATCACAACGGGAGTTACGAGATTTCCAGATGGGCACAGTGACTCACACCTGTGACTTCAGCACTAGGGAGGTAAGGTGGGGGGATGACCAGGGCCCAGGGGTTTGAGATCAGTACACACACACACACACACACACACACACACACACACACACACACAGAGTGTGTGTGTTCATCTCTGGTTACAAACCATAGCCATCTTGCAGAAGATTTAAAAGAAAGTAGTATCTGCATTTTCTTGTGAGTGCATAAAACATAGCTGGAGGGTAGGTAGCCTGGTGTGGTATCACACGCTTGTAATCTAAGCACTCAAGAGGCTAAGGTTAAAGATGGTGACTTGAAGGCCAGCCTGGACAACATCGAGTGATCTGTCTCAAAATACCAAAAATAACAACAAATCCAACCTCCAAATATTTGGAGGCAGATACAAGAGCCAGATGGCAATAATGGTTGTCAGGTACAGCTGGTTCTCCCTAAAAGAGCCAGGTAGCAAGGCCAAGGGCAGAAGAACTTCACTGTGGGACTTTTATACCTACTAGATTTTAAAGTGTATGGAAATATATTATCTAGTCAACCTTTTTTAAATTGTGGGCTAGGGATGTGCTCAGTTGGTAGAAGCTTGCCAAGCATAAAAGAAACCCTGGGTTTGATCCCCAGCACCAAATAAACCCAGACATGGTGGTGCACAGCTATAATACCAGCACTGGGGGGGTGGAGGCAAGGAAGTCAAGAATTCAAATCATCCTGTTATTCCGGGTTTGAAGCTGGCCAAATTACATAAGATACATGAGCCCCTATCTCAGAAACAAAAATGTTTTTGAATAATGTCAATATATCACCTAGTTAAAACAATTAAATGAGGGGGCTAAAGAGATGTCTCTGTGGTTAGAGAACTGCCTGTTCTTACAGAGGACACAGGTTCATTTCCCTGGACCCACACGGTGATTTACTATGGTCTGTAACTCCAGCTTCAGGGATCTGCCTCCCTCTTGTGGCCTCTTTGAGCAACTAAACATACACAGCACACACTCACAAACACACACACACAAATAAGACAAATCTTTTTTAAAAATGTAGGTAGGATTTGGAGAGATGGCTCAGCAGTTACGTGCACTTGTTTTTGCAATGACCTGAGTTCAATTCCCAGCACCTACACGGCAGCTCACAACCATCTGTAACCCCAGTTCCAGGTGATCCACCTCCCTCTTCTGACCTCTGCAGGCACCAGGTGTGCACATGGTACACAGACACACATGTTGGCAAAACATTCAAAAACATGTAAGATAAAAATAAATCTAAAAAATTGCCTACTGTGATTAAAAAAAAAAGAATCAAAAAAAGAATCAAAGCATGAGCTTTAGAGCTCCAGAGGAATGAGCATCTGCGCCGCCTTTCACTAGCTCTCAGGCTTAAGAATCTTATGTAAGCCGGGCAGTGGTGGCGCACACTTTTAATCCCAGTAGAGGCAGCGGCAGGTGGATCTCTGTGAGTCTGATCTCTGTGAGTTTGAGGCTAGCCTGGTCTAAATAGCAAATGACAGGCCATCCAGTGCTACTATCAGATCCTGCCTTAAAAACAAAAAGTTCTTCCATTGAGTGATGCTGGTAAGAAACATGCCCTGAAGAACTGTGGTCACAGGTGGGATGGGGGGGGGGGCGACAGTGCTCTCTGGTTAGTTGAGTTTACATGTCTTCTTTTGTCTGTCTTTCTGTTCTTTGGACTTTTTGATGGGTTCATGTATCTGTTTTATTTATTTATTTATTTATTTGCTCATTTGCTTATTTATTTATTTGTTTGTTTATTTATTTATTGCGCAGTGTTCTGCCTGCATGTACACCTGCAGGCCAGAATCTATTTATTTATTTATTTGTTTATATATTTATTTATTTATTTATTACACGATGTTCTGCCTGTATGTACACCTGCAGGCCAGAAGAGAGCACCAGATCTCATTACAGATGGTTGTGAACCACCATGTGGTTGCTCGGAATTGAACTTAGGACCTCTGGAAGAGCAGCCAGTGCTCTTAACAGTTGAGCCATCTCTCCAGGCCCTATTTGTTTTTTTAATCAAGGTGAGAGGACACAATAAAGCCATTCCTTGCTTGGGGAAACAAGGCTAGCATATTGATTTGGGTTTGAGCATCTGAAGACAGCACATTCTCAGAAAGCAACCGGAAAGCGCAGCCAGTCAGATCAGTGGTGCTGAACATTGTCATCTGGTGATACAAATGAAGCATTTACCCGGAGGTAAGGCAGAAACCCTTTTTGTATTTAATAGTGAAATACTTATAAATTACTACCAATAGATTCAAGTTTCCAGGACACCGTCCAGTGAGCCTGGGTGTTGTGTCAATCAGCAGCCCCCACTCACAGTGTGGCAAAGCTCCATTCATATTCACCTCACCTTTCTTTCTCCTTTTCTTAAGGCAGGGTCTCATGTAGCCTAGGCTATCTAGCCCCATACCATGAGCTATGTAACTGAGGATAACTTTGAACTCCTGTCCTTCCTGATTCTCTTCCCAAGTGCTAAGATTGTGTGTGTGCACCACCACACCTGCCCTATTCCCCTACTTCTTGTGTGTGGGTGTGGTGTGCATGGGTGTGGGAGTGGAAACTAGAGGTCTTCCTTAATCACTTCTCCACCTTATTTTTTTATTCAGGGCTCTCACTGGATCTGGAGCTCACTGATTTGCTAGCCTGGCTAGTCAGCACATCCCCAGCACTGGGATTACACACTTACACCGCCATGCCCAGCTTTTTACGTGGTTCTGGAGATCAGAACACATCTCCTCATGGTTGCATGACAAGCACTTTACTAACCTAGCCATTTTCCTAATCCCGTCCCCTACTTCTTTATGAACAATAGTACCTCAGGTGGCGTATACAATAAACAATTCTACTTCTCTTGCACAGATCACCTCAGGGTTTTGTTTTGTTTTTTTCCGATTTTTTAATCATGGCTAAATGCCGTGGTGTGGTTGTTCTCTAACAGTGCCGTCAAGATTGCCCGGGCATACACCTTGAGGACGGGTGGGAGGAAGCAGTAGGAGCCACTGCTAGAGATGAAAATGCTGTACACATTCCTTTTTGACAGAAGGCACTGCCCTGTCCCTTCTCCAGGCTGTATCATCTGTCAACTCACCACAGTGCACCCCATTCTCCGAGTCCCCAGACACTCAGAACCATTCTCTGAACTCCCGCTGCGCTGGGAAAGCCTTCCTGCCAAAAACTTCTCATTCCATGTACTGATCCAGGGAAGACATGAAGTTTCTAGGGTCACTAAGATGCTCGGTAGGTAAAAAGCACTTGTCAGCAAGCTTGACAACCTGAATTTGATCCAACTCCTATAAGTTGTCCTCTGACTATTGCATTCACTCTTTGGTGCACACATACCTGCACATGTACATGCACACACACACATACACACACACACCATACATACACACACACCTGCACATGCACACACATACACCATACATACACACACACACCTGCACACACATACACACCATATACACACATACCTGTGAGCACACACACTACATAAAATAAAAATAAAATGTGTTTTAAAAGAGGAACTGAAGAGTTGACTCAGCACTTAAAAGTACTTGCTGCTCTTGTACAGGACCCAGATTTGGTTCATAACATCTATATTACAGGTGGCTCACAGCCACCTGTAATTCCAGTTTTTGGAGGTCTGACATCTTCTGGTCTCCATGGGCAACACCTCTCTGCATGTGCTGCACATACATACATGCAGGCACACACACATACACATAAAATAAAAATCAATGTTTAAAAAAATAAGTTTATCTTTTTAGATAGATATACACATTTTCAGATAAAGTTAAATGATCTATAATTTGTTTCAAAATAATCAGGGTGCAGTAGATGGGGCCAGTGGAGGGCCTGACTGATGATGGTAGAGGCTGGAAGAGACAGGTCACGGTTAATTTCTACTTTCTTTTTTTCTTTTTCTTTTTCTTTCTTTCTTTGTTTTGTTGTTGTTGTTTTGTTTTGTTTTTTGTTTTTTTTAAACAGGGTTTCTCTGTGTAACAGTCCTAGCTGTCCTGGATCTCGCTCTGTAGACCAGGCTGGCCTCGAACTCACAGAGATCTGCCTGCTTCTGCCTCCCTAGTGCTGGGATTAAAAGCATGCGCCACCACACCCAGCTCCTTTCTACTTTCTGTGCTTGAGGTTTCCAAAATGGGAAAGGGGAAAAACACTCTCTAGCCAACGACTTTTCACTAAATAATTTCTTTTAATTATGGTTGAAAATATAAACACTTACAACCAGCTACAGTAGAACACACCAGCAGTCTCACTGGGGAGGTTGAGGCAAAAACATTGGAAAGTCAAAGCCAGCTTGAGTTCAAGGGCAGTTTAGCGAGAACCTGTCTCAAAATAAAAGGAAGAAATGGGCTGGGGACACAGATTAGTGATCGAGTGTGCAAGAGACACTAGTTTCAGTCCCCAACACCATAACAACAAAAAAACAAACAACAAACAAACAACAACAACAAAAACCAGAAATGTAGACAAAGGATGCAGTTGCAGGAGGAGAACCTTCGCTACCTCATTTTCTCAGTAGCAATTATTTATAGTCTCTAAACCCTGGAAACAGCCTTAGGGACAGTAGGGGACACGCGCAGAACCTGCAGCTCTTGAAGGTAAAACACACTTCAGAACACATTTGCACCCATGTAACAGCTAGCAGTAACAGCTAACAGGGTTATTTCTAGGTGATAGGACTTGGGGTGAACCTTACTTTGATCTTTTCATGATTTCCTTGATATTTCCTCAATGGAAATAATTTTTCTTTTCATAAACAGGAAAACTTTCCCTTTTTACAAAGGCTGCCAGGTGAAGCATCTAGGAGAGGCGCCATTTCTAAGGGCGTCTCTAACTCCTCACCGCTCCTCCTGAAAAACCGAAGAGCATCTTCTGTGGTCATCTCAGTCACCCGAGCAGACACTGTGTTCCACGATTTACCAGGGAGCTCTGTGCTCAGGTTCCTGAGTCATCAGCCTGGGCTACTAGGGACTGCGTGCAGAGCTCCTACTCTGTCCAGTCTGTGTCCTACACAAAAGGCCACACAGCCCCACTGATACCAGTGCTGAAGGTGCTATGAAGGACCCCAGTGTGGGTGACAGTGCATTCATGTCCCAAATCCCAGTCATCTTTCTATGTCACCTGGACCACATCCACATCTATACTGTGCTCTAGTGTAAGAAAACGAAAGCTTAGTGCCCAAACTAAAAACCCATTATCACTGGTGAGAGAGATCTCTAATGCAAACTATGATTTAAATACAACAGCATGCTAAAGATAGATCTGCCAGCAGTGAAGAGCTCAGCGTGTGCAATCAGGTGACAAAGTAAGGAGACACAATGTGTCACCAGGATTAACTGATCCTTAAACATTCCCACCTCAAGATATAATGCTGCCGGTTGATAGTGGCGCCTACCTTTAACCCCAGCACTCAGGAGGCAGGTAGGCGGATCTCTGGGAGTTTGAGGCCAGCCTGGTGTATAGAGTGGGTTCTAGGACAGCCAAGGCTATTACACAGCAAAACTCTGTCCTGAAAACATACAGAAAGAAAGAAAGAAAGAAAGAAAGAAAGAAAGAAAGAAAGAAAGAAAGAAAGAAAGAAAGAAAGAAAGAAAGGAAGAAAGAAAGGAAGGAAGAAAGGAAGAAAGAAAATGCAGATTGGTGGCAGTGACAAGAAGAGCCGACTGTTCTAAGAAATGTGCCCTGAAAACCCCACCCAGAAGGTCTAGGAGAAAGACCAGCATAGAAGCGCCAAGAGAGAAGAAAATGTCCACCTCACGGCCCAGCCATGTGTTTGTGTGTGCAGCTACAGACATACATAAACATACACAGAGAGAGACAGACACTGAGGTCCAGACAGGTTGACTTATTTGCCACGTCACAAAAAAGTGGCAGAGTTACTACTACAATCCTGCCAGAATTTTCTGTGCTAGCATAGGCTTGGCCAATAAATCTTTGAAAATATTTTTAAATTTGAGGGGATGAGTTTGAGACAGGGTCTTGCCATTTAGCCCTGGCTAGTCTAAAACTGGCTATGTTGACCACAATGGCCTTGGACTCACAGAGATCCACCTGCCTCAGCCTCCTGAGTGCTGGGTGAAAGGCGTGCGCCACCAGCTTTGCTTTGTGTTTTCAATTTTTAAAAATATGTTTGTTATATTGTGGTGATCTGTGTGTGTGTGCACCCATGGGTGAGCACCACTGTGCGCGCACATGAGGCTGGAAGACAACCTGCAGAAGCTGCTTCTTTCTGTGTACTAAGTGTGTCTTCGACTTTGAACTCAGGTCATCACCTTTATCCACTGAGTCATCTTGCCAGCCCCGGACAGGAAACTTTCTAAAGATGCTGCAGGACTTCCGCCCTCTCCTCTCCCACTCCAGATGTGATCGGCAGGAAGAAGAACCAGTTGAGGGGTCCAACTCCAGCTGTAAGAGGCCCAGAGCTAGACTACTACAAAGCATGAGTGCTAGCCTAGCTAGGCCACAGCTGGGTCTCTGTAGCCTCAGCCATCAAATACTGAGACTCATCTTTACTCTAAAACAGCCCAGGGAGTTTCCTACCTCCTCAAACAGCCTTTGAAGTTACTTTTTGGTCTGTTCCTTTGTGTGTTGAGATGGGGTGTGTGTGTGTGTGTGTGTGTGTGTCTCTTGTAAGGCCAGCTGACCTCAAAGGAATTGTGTAGCCCTGACCCTGGACACCTGACCCTTCTGCGCCCACCTCCTGAGTGCTAGGATTATAACCAAGTGCCACTGTACCTGGACTGGTGTCCTGTTTCTATTAGCATTTCAAATTAGTTACCCAGGTACAGAAGAGAGCCCTGTGACAAACCTCATGGATGCTGTGGTCACTGCTCACTGGAGAACAGATGGGGCCAAGGATGGAGCTCTGTGGTAGAGTATGTGCTTGGCATGCAAGAGGCTCTGGGCTCTGTGGAAGGGAGGGAGGGCAGTAGAGAGCCAGCGGCACGGTTCAGTGGACAGCAGTGTCTGAACCCCGAAACCCACACAAAGGTGGAAGGAGAAAACTGACTCTACAGAATGTCCTCTGACTTCCACAGGTGCACTGTGGCACACACACCCACATCTACACACACACCATGCACACACAAACATACACAATAATAAATAGCTTTTTTTTTTTTTTTTTGGTTTTTCGAGACAGAGTTTCTCTGTGTAACTCTGGAGCCTTTCCTGGAACTCACCTGTAACTCAAGGCTAGCCTTGAACTCACAGAGATCCACCTGCCTCTGCCACCCGAGTGCTGGGATTAAAGGCGTGTGCCACCACTGCCCGGCTCATAAATAAAAAGCTTTCTTTAGAGAGAAGTGAGTAATAGGCTGAGCATATGTGGGAAGTATTTGACTCTTGGTGTCTCTACTTCCCTCTTCTGGGAACTGGGAGGAACAGTTCCTGTACAAGACTGCTCTGAAATCAAAGAGGGCTTGCAAGCGCCTGTCTCAGCAAACATTAGCCATCACGACACACTATCACCTCGCTGTTATCACTACCAAGTCCGAGGGTTTGGGGTTTTTTTCAGCCAGCTTTGTGTTTCATCAATGGGGCAACCACAGGCCATGACCCGGGGCAACCTCAGGCCATGACCCAGTCCTTGCACAGGCACAGCCACTCGGTGGTAAAGGAGATGGGGGGTGTGCATGGCTCTCATCATCTAAGGCTTTAGGTCAAGGGTTTGTACTTCTTCCCTTATAGGGTTTTCTGAGTCTGGTTCACCATGGTGACACCGGAGATGGATCTGACAACTCAGATCTTGGATACACAGATAACGGTGACAACAACAGTTATTTTAGTGACCCGCAGCTGGGGCAGCTCCATTTTCAGATCATCCAGCTGTTTGAATAGCTCCACCCAAAATTCATCCAGCTGTTTGGGTGGCTCCACCCTCAGATCTTCCAGTAGCTCCTCCTTCTTGGTCATGGCTGCACTGCTTGCAGCTATGGTGGCCTGACTGGAAGGAGTCCCTAGTTCTGCTTCCGATCACCTAGGTGAGTATACTAGAGATCTTGTAGGCAAGTGTACCTAGGGACCGTGGTGAGATCCAGACCCTGATTTTTCCGATCTAGGCTTAGACTGTATTGTCAAGAAGCACCCAGTAACAAGAGTACTTCTGTCAGGCACAACACACTTGGGCCAACGAGAATCTACTACCTCAGCACTTGCGGGCACTTAACACACTAACAAACAGGAGTGACCTCTCCATATCTCAATGTCCTCACCTGAAAACAGGACAACCCATACTCCACATGCCCACGACTGACTGGGAATCAGCTGATGAGAAGCCCAGGAAGGAGCACCATAAACACCAGAGCTACACGTAGCAGACGGTGCAGTCATAAGTCTGCTGAACATGCACCACTGAATGCCAAATTTACAAAGGCTGTTACTGGTACGTGTGAAATGAGGCCTGGATCTCTTGCTTGGATGAGCTACTACTCTCAAGAGTCCTCTAGGAATTCTGGCAGAACACAGCAGCTTTTCAAAGCCTTCCCCCCATCTAACATGCTCTGAACCTTTAGACCTACTGTCCAGTGGCCAGGAAAGAGGCACTTTGGCAGGGAGAGCATGACCATCTGAGGCACTGGGAGTGAGCTGTGCTAGTGAGTCTATGCTCTCCCCCAGAGCTGGCTGGCTAGGCTCATCCCAACCTCCATCAGCCAAGATCCACAAGTCAGGACAGCAATGCTAACAGCCTGAGACAGGTAAGCATGATCCTAGCAGAGCCCACACCTACTGCTCCACAGACTGACACAGGGCCAACCTAGAGAAAGCAGGTCTTCTGGATGCCCAAGGTGGAGCTCTGTCAGATGCTCCTGGCTGTCTTCCTTCAGCAGAGGCTGGAGATTCTTTCCAAGGGCCTAAGGTACTGTTTGCAACCTGGGCCTCTGGGAATAATTCAGTTGTTTCTCTCAGGGCACCTCTCCAAAAAGTCCTCTAATGTTATGGAGGCAGATGGCCCCTCTAACATCTACCTAGCTGCTCAGGCCAAAAACCTAGGAGTCATCCTTAATCCTCCCATCCTGCTGGCCTCACCTCCAAAACATGTCTTTCTGCTGCCACCACCCTAGAAGGCCACCTCCATCTTACTAACCTCTTACCTAGTCTTCTGGCTGCCACTGAAAGCTCTCTCAAATCCACAAGCCAGAGGCCAGAATGAATTCACTTTCTTTTGTTTCCTTT
Source organism: Peromyscus eremicus (assembly GCF_949786415.1). Taxonomy (NCBI): domain Eukaryota; kingdom Metazoa; phylum Chordata; class Mammalia; order Rodentia; family Cricetidae; genus Peromyscus; species Peromyscus eremicus. The sequence continues at coordinate 126,291,334 of NC_081419.1, read as the reverse complement.
TGCGATGCTGGAGACGGAACAGAGGGCGGAGCACACTAGGGGAGCACTCTACACTGAATCTCACCATCTGCCCTCCAAGTGATTCCAAAACAAAACAAAAAACTCGGGGCTAGGGGTGTAGCTCAGTTAGTGGAGGGCTTCTCTGGCATACACAAGGTTCTGAGCCCCATATGCGCTGGTGTGGTGGCATGTACCTATAACCCCAGCACACAGGAGACGGGCAAAAGAATCAGAAGTTCAAGTTCATCCTTAGTTGACTACATAGAGAGCTTAAGGTTAGCCTAGGCTACATGAGACCTTGTCTCCAAAAAAATTAAATAAATTTAAAAAGCAGCTAGGGGCTGGAGAGATGGCTCAGGAAGTGCTTTTCCCGAAGTTCCAGCACCCACATGGTGACTCTCAGTTCTCAGCAACTCCACTTCCAAGAGATCACACATCTCCTCTGGCCTCTGTAGACATGCTGAAAGTGAAACACCGGCACACGTACAGGTAAAACATCCACACACACTCAGAAACAACAAGCCGGGCGGTGGTGGCGCACGCCTTTAATCCCAACACTGGGAGGCAGAGCCAGGCGGATCTCTGTGAGTTTGAGGCCAGCCTGGGCTACAGAGCGAGATCCAGGACAGGCTCCAAAAAAACCAACAAAAACGAAAACACCTACATCATGACACCTTCTTCTCCAAAGCCTTCAATGGTCCCCACTGCTTCCGGACGACTCCAGCCTGTAAGTCCCCTGTGGTAAAACTCCCAGTGGCACTCCCAGCTACCTCGCTCCACCACAGCCACTTCTTGTAGTTTCTGGAACTTACCAAGCTTGTTCCCACCTTGGAGTCTTTATCCTTTTGGTATACCTTCAAACAGTGTGAGCCCTTCCTGAAAGTAAGCCTCAAAAAATATGTCACCACCTCACAGATGACCTTTCTGATCACTCAACTGAAGCAGCAGCGCCCCGCCCCCCAGAAGTGACGTTCTAACCCACCCCTGAGCTACTCTGTCCACAGTGCTCATCCTGCTCAGATGCCCTTGTCTGTCTACTCTTTGGTTTCCAGTTTGCACCTGCTGAACTGTAACCGTGGGACCAAGGACCTGGCCCATCTCTTCACCGTCATCCCCAGACTACACAGGGCTGCCACATACCAGTTGCTCAGCAGATGTCACACAAATGAAGCCAAGAGCACAGCAGCAAGAGCACTGTGCTTCGAGTCCGACAACCCGGACACCAATGTGAGGTGGGCCACTTCCCAGCAGCAAGGCGTCTCTTCCTCGGGGTTCCCCATCACCCACTGGAGAGCTGAATCTGCACCTCCCCTTCCTCAAGAGTACCAGTGAGACCGAGTAAAGCCCATTTCAGAACTCAAAAGCATCAAGATCCATACAGACAGCAGTGTGTCAACACCACAAGACAAGGCTCTTCCTCAGTGACCTGAAAATCCATAGATGAAATGTGTGTGATCCCGGCATGCAGGAGGAACTGCAAGTGCAAGGCCAGCCTGGGCTACATGACAGGACCCTGGCAAGACAAGAAGAAATGGAAGGAAAGAGAGAGGAGAAAGGGAAAGGAGGGGAAGGAAGGAAAACAGGGAAATAAAGAGGTGTAGACGCAACCCGAGGCTCCCCACCTCCACCCCTCCCACGCTGCTCCCACCCCCAGGTACCTGGCAGACCTCTCAGGACACAGTAGACAGCCGTGGCCTGACTCTGTGGCCAGACAAACACAACACATGAATCCCTTCGGAAAGTCAAGGCGAGTGTGTTGACATATACCCACAGTCTCATCTGCTCGGGAAGCTAAGGTGACAAGATCACTTGAGCCTGGAAATTAGAGGGTGGCCAGAGCAACAAGGTGACCTTCCCTATCGAAGAACAAAAGCCAAGAGGCCGGAGATGGGGTCGGTTAGTAGAGTGAGGGCCTAGCGCGCACATGGCCTTGGTAAACCCCTAACACTGAACGGGTGGGGAGGTCAAATTCTGTCAAATGACAGTGACTTACAAACGAAGTTCTGGGTCCCTTGAAGGTTGTAGGGTACAATATTCCGTACATCCCTGGAACAGAGATTTTCTGAATTTGGTGCCAAACAACAAAACCTCGATTTCTATGACTAATTTCCTCCTTAAAGCAAACAAATAAAAACAAGGCCTTGAGGGGTTGGGGATTTAGCTTAGTGGCAGAGCGCTTGCCTAGCAAGCGTCAAGGCCCTGGGTTCAGTCCTCAGCTCCAGAAAAACAAATAAACAAAAAAAACCCAAAGGTTTAAAGCAAACAAAAAAAAAACAAGGCCTTGAGTAGCTCAGATTGACCCTAAACATGATATGTAGCCAAAGTGGCCTTGAAATTCTGATTCTTCTGCCTTTAACACCTGAGTGCTGGGATTACAGACACACACCACCATGCCAGGCTCTATGTGGCACCAGAGGTGAAATCCAGGGTTCATGCATACTAGGCAGGCATTCTACCAACTGATCTACACTCCCTTGCCCCAGATTTCTCCTTTCTTTGCAGACCATCCTGGCACGGAAGTCCTGGTTCCTGGAGAAAGCCTGCAATAACACCAACATTTACATAAGGCTATGGTGGCAAGTGCCTCATGCTTATGATGATCTTGTAAGATTGACGGGCCTGAGATTATAACCACACACTGTACTCATTCATCAACAACAAATAGGATATGAAATGCAGTACAGGTGCTAGGTTAAACCCAAATAATGACGGCTAAAGTTTACCAAACGTGCTAGGCAGTTCACATGGATCAGGCTCAAGTCACTCTTCCTAATAGCCCTGCAAGATGTTATCCTCTGCTCTGTGGGTGAGGAAGCGGTGATACACACGGTAAGCGTTGCTGGGTGGCGTGCAGTCTGAAGGTGGCTGGCCAAGCTTTTAACCCAGCAGGCCAACTGCAGACTTGAACCACAACAGCACTGATGGGGCCTTTAGTACCATCCAGCCAAAACCCCTCACTAAAGAGGGGCCAAGAGACATAGAATGCCACTCTGACACATTCCAGCATGGGGTCGGGAGTTCGTACTTTAAATGCTATCTATTTCAATGATTCTTTCCCCTCCAAACGCCATAAATTATTATAGGAAAACCTTAGTACCAGGAGTGGGCTACCTCACCATGAGCTGCTGGAGAATGATGCTATTTTGGTCTGGGTTTGCTAAATGAACAGAACTGAGAATAAATGTATTTATTAAAAGGGAATTTATTAGACTGGCTTACGGAATGCTGTAGTCCAGCAATGGCTGTTACTCACTGTAGTGGCCAAAAAACAGGCAGTTGTTCAATCCACAGAGCTGGATGTCTCAGCAGTCCCCCATTCAAATCACTGGAGATGCCCTTGAGGGACCCAAAACAGGCTAATGCCACAGCCGCTGGTTGCCCACCAGAATGAGATGGTAAGAATTAATGCTGAAGGTACATAAGCTTTGGTCTCCTGACACAGAGAACCCAAGCTGAAACTGAGCTGGAAGCTTTCCCTGCTGCTGGCTGTGCTTCACAGGCCTGGAAGGTGCTGCAGCCTGCTGGGGAAGAACTGTCACCAACAGTATCATCGGCTGTCGATGCCCAGGGAGATGTGCCCACTGCTGCAACAGAGGCGTGACTGTCACAGGTAACCAACAGCTTCCGCTTGGCTCTGAGGCCTGCTCTACAGAAAGGAGTTCCCATCCGGTACTGCCACCGGGTCAAAGGCCCATGGCTGGAGAAGACCCTAGTGGGCCCTAGTGGGAGGCGACTATTGTATTACTAAATGGACACGATGTATCTGCCAAACTAAGTTCTAAATATTTAGTGATGAGGTCAGTTTTGCTCACAGAAGCTTCTTCGGGAGTGGGCAGTGGTGACTGAGGCTCATAACTGGTCAAGGTGCTCAAAGTAAGGGACTGTTGAGTGCTCAGCCTAAGGGGGAAATTTACCCCCTCCAAGGTTCAGAGAACGTCACAGAAGAGGAGGCAGAAGAACGTAAGAGGCAGAGGACAGGGAGCCGAGTGAGTGGAATGCTGTCTTTGGGTAGGACGTGGCTGTGGCCCCCTGAACTCTCAGCAGCTGTGCTTACTGTGTAGAGACACACGAGACTGAGCCCACCAATATTCAGTCATGGAGGGAGAAGGGCTTCATAAGGCCCTTGATGGCTGCTGAGGAAGAGGCACTTCCTGCAGTCACCAAAACACTAGTTAGCTGCCTGTGCTCTTATAAATAACCCCTCACTGCCAGGCGGTGATGGCACATGCTTTTAATTCTAGCACTCAGGAGGCAGAGGATCTACGTGAGTTCAAGGCCAGCCAAAGAAATCCTGCCTCAAAAATAAGTAAGTAGCCGGGCGGTGGTGGCGCACGCCTTTAATCCCAGCACTCGGGAGGCAGAGCCAGGCGGATCTCTGTGAGTTCGAGGCCAGCCTGGGCTACCAAGTGAGTCCCAGGAAAGGAGCAAAGCTACACAGAGAAACCCTGTCTCGAAAAACCAAAAAAAAAAAAAAAAAAAAGTAAGTAAGTAAGTAAATAAATAAATAAATAAATAGATGATAGATAGATAGATAGATAGATAGATAGATAGATAGATAGATAGATAACCAACCCCTCGCTCCTGTTCCTATAAGCAATCCTAATTAAACTGGCTGGGTTGCCAAAGGCGTGGGGAGATGTGGAAGGAGGAGTATTTGGTGAGAGAAAGGACACCAGCAGGAACGGGAGGATAACAGGGGTGAATATGAGCAAAACACATTATATTCACGTATAAAAGCGTCACAGTGGGGCAGGGAGACAACTCAGCAGGTAGAGCACTTGCCACGCAGGCCCGACAACCTGAGTTTGATCCCCAGGACCCACATAAAGGGGGAAGGAATCAACTCCATGAAGCTGAGTTCTCACCTCCACATGCCCTAGCACATACCGGCACTCACACATACACATCACACACACACACACACACACAAACTACAGCAATAAAGATATTTTTAAAGGTCAACGAAATTTATTAGACAAAATGAATATATGCTAGTAACAAATCCAACAAAGTTTTTTTCTGAGATCGTGTCTCCATGCCATCGGGAGAACAACCTCTAGCAGAAGCAATTAGAAGCAACTCAAAATACCCTTGTGGCCTTCTAGCAGTTACTGTTGAGAAAGCAGAGGCATTGGGGAGCAGGGAATAAAATGCATGTCCAGCACTGGAAGCCTCAGATTCTTAGGCAAGCCAACTCAATTTTCTCAGGCACAGGTTCCTCATCTACAAGATGGGCTGCCTGACAAAGTCTGTGAGGATTAAATGAGATAACGCGCCTCAAAAAAACTTCTTAATCATCAAGCTCTAAATGATCACTACTCTCTAAGCACTTGGCAGAAGAGAGAGCTATACCCCTGTTGTTCTTATAAACTTACCGGTGACGAACAAGGCACAAGTACAAAACGAAACCATAACCCCCCACCATCTACAAAGTCTTATCTCTGGGTTTCTTCCCACCAGGACCTCTTGAGAGGTCAACAACTCGCCTTCTCTGAGCAGATCAAGAAGTGAAACTGTGGGTGGGGAATGGCCAGGGTGGTAGGAATACCCCGGGAGCTGGCAAGCTACACACCTAAGCTCCCTGGTCCCAAGACATCTTTCCCCTCCTGGAAGGCTCCAACCCATTCCAAATACCTCACTATAGTGTGTTACGCACTAACCAGGTGTTTTGTAGAGGGGGGCTCACAAGTACCCACGCCTACACGAGGATTTATAGGCAGTTAACGGTTGCTAGGGGGAGGGGCTCACAAGACCCCGCCCATTCCTGAGGTGCCCTGTTGGCCCCCCATCCTACCCAGCACCTCAAACGAGTTAATGGTGATTGAGGGGGTAGGAGGCATTTTCTTCTGTAGTGTAGCCATGGGTAAAATGCCCACGCTCCTGCACAGAACCCTGTACCAAGTTTTTGCAAGCTGCCCTAGGGAATGGAATTAGAAGGGGCCAGAAGAAGGGAAGGGGGTCAGTGGGAGGGGGACATGACCAAAATACATTATATACACAAACGAAACCCGTTATTATGTGCAATTAACATCTGCTAATTAATAAATAAATAAAAAGCCAGATGTGCCAAGCCAATCCAGATGCCCTGCCCCACTGGCTTCCCACAGCAGTCCATTATCCCACTTTACAGATGAGAAGACTCAGTGCCACGCGATGCAGCTTCAAACTCAAGCACACAGACTTCAAACAGGACTCTTGGTCCCCAAGTAGAGTACCCTAGCCGCTCTCCCTCTTCCCACCTGGAGCCCTTTCACGCACACATCTCCTCTGCAAGTGTCAGGACCCCACTGAACAGACAGGTCTGTTGCTGCCAGAGAGGGCAAGGGGTTTGTCCAAGGTCACACAGCGAGCCAGGCATAGCTCCGAGGCTCGGACCTCAGGTACTTGCTTCCTGGGCCGGAACCTGTGACTACGGCCGCGGAACCGCAGTGAGGACTTAGCAGGGGCGGCCGAGATTGGGGGTCGTGCCGGCCGCGCCCGAGAAGGAGCCTGGCGATCAGCTAACCCAGAGGCCGGGCAGAGGATACTGCGGCTCGCGGAGCAGCGACGCCGGGACAACGCTGGGCGCCCCGCGGGGACCCCGCAGCCCGAACTCACCTGCAGCCGCAGCCGAGAGCGGGCGGCGGCGGCGAACCCCGGGCTCAGCCATTCCCCGCTGCCCCGGATGGGGAGAGAACGCGGCCGCTCACTTCCTTAGCAACCCGGCTCGGCGACCCACTTCCTTAGCAACCGCGTCAATTTCAATAACTTTATTGGGCCTCGGACGCAGACAGCCCACCGAGGGGCGGGACCCGGTGTGCAGAGGCACTTCCCAGGTTCCCTGCGCGCGCCCACACTCTGACCCACCTAGGAGCCCCGATTTCATCCGCGGGTCTCCTGTGCCTCTGCGTCTCCGTCTGTGAAACGGAACTCGGTGCCTTGGTCGCACTACGCGATTTCATCGTCCCCTTCCAAGAGCTCTTTTGCGTCAGTTCTCTGATCTAGGTCTCAGATTAGTGTTGAGCGGCTCCCAATTAGGGTGTACCCAGGGATGAAGCCAAATCCTTAGGAAAATCCTCGACTCTGCTGTCTGTCACTTCCATTCAGCCACAGCGTCCCTCTGTCTGCCTTTCAAATATCCCTGCATTTCTTCGCCAACAAGGGATAGCACCACAAACAAGGCCAGGCCACCGTCGTCTTTAGCCTAACCTGATGCTCCTACTCTGTTTATAGACTTTTTGCTCTGGCAATCCATTCCCGACGAGATAACCTAAATAATAATTTTAAAACCTGAAACACCTCACGTCACCCTCCCTTGATAGCATCTTCGGAGTCCTGCTACTCTCTCTCATCATCAAACAAAAAACCTTGGCTGATCATGATGACTCGTGCCTGTAATCCTAGCACTTGGGAAGTGGAGACAGGTTTAGAGCAAGTGTGTGGCCAGATTGAACTACACAGCGAAACCCCCCTCCCCAAATATCAAAATGAATATACATAGTTGTGCCGGGCGGTGGTGGCGCATGCCTCTAATCCCAGCACTCCGGAGGCAGAGGCAAGCAGATCTCTGTGAGTTCGAGGCCAGCTTGGTCTAAAAGGCTAGTTCCTGGACAGCCAAGGATACACAAACTCTGTCTGGGGGGCTGGAGAGATGGCTCAAAGGTTAAGAGCACTGGCTGCTCTTCCAGAGGTCCTGAGTTCAATTCCCAGCATCCACATGGTGGCTCACAACCATCTACAATAGGATCTGACTCCCTCTTCTGGGATGCAGGTATAATGCAGGTATAATGCAGAGCACTCATATATAAAATACAAATAAATAAGATTTTTTAAAATTTATTTAAAATGTCTCCAAAACCAAGACAAAACAAACAAACAAAAACAACAACATACAATTGTAGGGAAAAGATGGCATCTCTGATGGCTCCATGGATAAAGGCTCTTGACGACTTGAAGAGCCCAGGGACCCACAGGGCAGAAGGAAAGAAACAACTAAAGTTGTCACCTGACCTCAGAACATGTACACACACACACACACACACACACACACACACACACTGAATGTAATAAAAAGATACTAAACTGACTTAAAGTAAAGCTTACCTGTATTAGTTACAAATGCTTTACTGTGCCAAGGAAATAACAGGTAATGCAATATATGCACTTACGTTTCAAACAACTTTTGGTATTTTCTAGAGCTAATAATTACCAAAAATTTCCCCCATTTTCATTAGTTCTTTTTGTTGCTATTTGCACCCTCCCCATTCCAGGATGGCCTGAAATTCACTATGTAAACAAAAATAACCTGGAACTTCTGATCCTCATGCTGCTGCCTAAGTTCTGACATTGCAGACTCATGTTGCACCACGTCCCATTTATGGGGCATCATGAGTGCTAGATGTGAACTCTATCACCTGAGCTCCACACTCAGACTAGTTGTTTTGGTAGGGCTTTTTATTTGTTTTGTTTTGTTCTAATTTTATGCGTATGGGTGTTTTGTCTGCTTGAATGCCTGTGCACCCCATGTGTGCCTAGTACCCAAGGAGGCCAGAAGAGGGCATCGGATCCCTTGAAACTGAAGTTAGAGACAATTGTGAGCCACCATGTGGGTGCTGGGAACCAAACCTAGATACTCCGCAAGAACAGCAAGTGCTCTTAACTACTGAGATCTCTCCATCCCTGTTGTAGAATACTATTTTAAGATGTGTCACATTTGTTTATGCTGAAGAATATTTGTTTAATGATGCAAAGATGTGTTGCATTATTTTATGTTGCATTTGTTTAACTTTGTGAAATCCCGGCTAAAGTTTGTTTTCTCCTTACTTGAGGCAGGTCACTCATGGCTCACTGCTGGGTATACAGGCTAGATGCCTTGTTAATGTCATCTCAGATATACTAAGATTACAGATACATACTACTGTGTATGACTTTACATGGGTCGTGGGGATCAAACTCTGGTCCTCCTGCCTACATGGCAAGCAGTTTACCCACTGAGCCATGTCCTCAGCCCCCAGATAGTTCTATTTATCCATGACATTAAAACAATTTGAAACACTTCTCCATTTTGTCCATCCAAGGCGAGTTGTGTTCTTTCATTTAGAGATTTATATTCTTCTGAACTAGAAATGTATTATTTCTTTAGTAATTTTCTTCTCTCATTTTTTACCCTTCTACACCTTCATTATTTAGAGTTGTTCCTTGTGAACCCAGCTTATAATTTTTCTCCTTGTTTTTCTCCTCACTTCTCTCTTTTTTGCTTTTGTGTTCTACTCTGTGACTTCTCCATGCCCATCTGCTTCTTCTGTGCAAGGATTCTGGTCTCACCTCTTAGACATCAGGTTAGCATGCTCATCTGCAGACATCTGAGCTTGCAACTTGTAGACCAGGCTGGACTTGCACTTACAGAGATAACCTGCTTCTGTCTCCTGAGTGATGTGATTAAAGGTTTGTGCCACCATACCCAGCTACATTTATTTATTTTATGTGCTTGAGTGTTTTGCCTGCATGTATGTATATATGTGTACCATGTACATGCATGGTGTCCACAGAGGTCAGAAGATGGTGTGGTGGTTTGAATGGAAATGGCACTATTTGAAAGGATCAGGACATGTGGCCTTGTTGGAGGAAGTATGTCACTGGGGGTGGGCTTCAGGGTTTCAGAAGCCCAAGTCAGGCCCAGTGGCTCCCTCTTCTTGCTGGCTGCTGATCTGGATGTAGAACTCTCAGCTACCCTTCCAGCACCATGTCTGCCTGTGTGTCACTATGCTCCCCACTGTGATGATAATGGACTAGACCTCTGAAATCCCTTTGGTTTTCTGGGTTCTATTGTAGCTGGAGATATCTCGGTGATGGGGCCATGGACATCTGAACATGTGGGATCTCAGACTGTTTTTCTTGCCTTTTACAGTCAATATCTAATTGAAAGGCAGGGTTATAGTTAAAACTGCCATGTGAAGCCTGTCTTTTCTACCTCCCAGTTGGTATTGAGGTCACATGGTATTTCAGTAAAATATAATATGCTTTTTTCTGAGGTCATATGGGTCAGCAGAACGGTGGTTAGGGATACATTCAAAGGGAGAGGCCGGTAGAACAAAAGGGGAGTGTTCCATGATGGCCTGCAATGGAGACGAGAGAAGATGAAAGAAGGAAAAAATGGAGAAAGGAGGGAAAGACAGAGAACTACTGGTCTGTTTCATCCAAAAGCATGTTTCCTTAAGAAGGAGAGCCGGGTGTGTGTATGTGGATTCCCAAAGCATCTCCCAGTGGAACCCCTTCTTAGGATATTGAACATCTTTAGTGCCTTGACCTAGATGGGTACTGATACCACCTTAGCTTAAAACTGAGTTCCTCGGGGACTTATGTCTCCTTTCAGCTGGGTAGCTCGGGGGCAAGCACTGGCTTTGTATCACCTCCAGTTGGAGAACTGCGTCTCCTGCCAGTGAGCCTTTTGTCAAAGATACTGACTCCCTGTGCTGAGTTACTGCCTGAATGAAGGTTGTGGAGAAGTTGTATTTATAGTTAGGAACAGTTGCTTATAATTGTAATCCTCATCATGATAGGGTCCCAGCAGACCATACGCCAATCATGGATGTCAAGAAAGCATCCTGGTCTAAAGGTGCTTTCTTCCTGAGACTCTGGGAAAGAGGTATGTAGGGGCAATCCATAGGATGTTTCCTAAGTTTGAACCAATTAAGGGATGATTCTTCCTAGATGGAGGGAGATGATTAATCCATTTCATATTACAGAAAGGACAGGAACCTTGTATTACTTATTTTTCTATTGCTCTGACAAAACCCCATGACCAATGCAATTTATAAAAGAGAGGATTTTATTGGGATCTGCCTCTGCCCTCAAGCACTCAGATTACAAATGCATGCTACCACATGGATTTTTAATTGTTTTTAGACTTCTTTATTTTATTATTTTATGTGTATGAGTGTTTGCCTACATGTAGGTATGTGTACCATGTGATTGCCTGGTTCCTAAGGAGGTCAGAAGAGGGTATCAGATCCACTGGAACTGGAGTTATAGACAGTTGTGAGCTGCCATGTGGGTGCTGGGAACTGAACCTTGGTTCTCTGCAAAAGCAATAAGTGCTCTTAACCACTGAGCCAACTCTCCAGCCCCCGTGTGGCTTTTTAATGTGGGTGCTGGGGATTGAACTCAGATCTCCATGATCTCCCGTGGAGACAACTCACTGAGCTATCACCCTAGACTACTATGGCCGGCTTTACTGTGATTTTTTTAGACAGGGTCTCACTGTGTATGGAACTCACAGCGTAGACCAGGCTATCCTCACGTGGAGATCCACCTGCATCTGTCTCCTGAACACTGGAATTAAAGGCTTGTGCCAACATCTCTGGTCTTTATTATGAACTTGCCTACAGGAAGGAACTCCTAATGAACTTCCTACAGAGTTGACCAATAGCATGGCCTGGCTCTCCATGGCATGGCAAAAGGACCATTTCCCTTCTTCTCTGACATTCTAGAACAGGGCTGACAGATCTGTGGCTGTGGTGAGAATGTTCTATATTGGCACCATCCAGTATGGCGGCCAGCAGTCACATGTAGCTGCTCAGTTTCTAAAACAACACTAGAGCTACTGAGGACCTGAGTCCTGTTGACTTAGTTTTGATTAATTCATGTTTAAGTTGTTACCTGTGACTACTGGCTGTCATACTGCACAGCACAGTTCCAGACTATCCAACAGAGATTTCAGGTGCAGACAAGTTGGGGCTTGAATTCCAGTTCCTTCCTTTATCTAGCCGGTGACCCAATGTAAGTCACTCGCCTCTTTAGGACTCAGTTTCTCCACCTGTAAAATACATCCATAAGTGACACTGTCCAGGTTTGTCATACATAGTAGATAAAATATGGAGTCAGGTGTAGCATGCCTCTCCTCCCAGCCCCTGGGAGGTGGCAGGAGCAGGGGCATTAGGAGTTCTGGTCTAGCTTGAACTATGGAGTGAGTGCTACAGCACTTGATGAGCAAGCACAGGGCCCTGGATTCCAATCCCTACCACATGGATGGGAAAGAACAAAAACACAAAACTTTATTAGATAGGCCCCTGGTGTCCTAGGGAAGCAGCAACTGCCAAGGTGAGAAGCCCTGCCCGTAATAGAGCTCAGAGTTCTTTGAAATTTGATGCTATTTGAGGAAAAGGGCTGGAAGGGGGTTGTGTAAAGAGACGGTAAAGGAATGGGAATTATTTATTGCATGGTAAGGAGGTGGTATCCCTGCGCCCCTTTCAAGAGGAAATAAGACGTTGAGCTTGGATGGAGGCCAAGTACATGAGACAGGCTTAATGGCTGTCACTTGGCTAGGTGCCCAGGTTCAGCATGGATGAGACTGTGTGACCTGAGAGAGGCTCAGAAGACTGGGAATGGAGCTAACAGCTTCTACATTCACATCTTTGATGTTTTTGAAGCAAGCCGGGCAAGAGTTAGATGATAATTGCTTCCTCCTCAGGCACTTAATGGCTGTGTGACCTTGATCCTGTTCACCTCTCTCTCCCTCCCACCCCAGCTCCTACCCCCAGTGCTGGGATGAAACCCACAGCCTTGAACTTCCTAGGGAAGCTCTACACTGATCTAAATCTCTAACCCTTGGACCTCATTTTCCATGGTGCCTCCTTGAAGGGTTCCTGTGAGGATTTGCTGAAGGGATAATAAGCATGAAACACTACCCTGAATGTAAGGCACACCAAATGACAAGGAACGGTGAGAGTAATGTGTCAACATCAGAGCCAGGAGTCACAGAAACCAGGTAACCAAACCAGGGCTTGTACATAGCTGCCAGGACTGGATTTTGTCTTTTGTATGTGCATCTCTGTATCACAGTGGCCAGCCCATAGCAGCACACAAAGACACCTATTAAAAACATACATTAGGCTGGGCGGTGGTGGCGCAAGCCTTTAATCTCAGCACTTAGGAGGCAGAGGCAGGTGGATATCTGTGAGTTCGAGCCCAGCCTGGGCTACAGAGTGAGTTCCATGAAGGCACAAAGCTACACAGAGAAACCCTGTCTCGAAACCCCTTCCCCAAAGGAAAAAAACAACAACATACATTAGAAGGCTTTAATCCCAGCACTTGGGAGGCAGAGGCAGGCGGATCTCTGTGAGGCCAGCCTGGGCTACAGATTGAGACCCTCTGTCAAAAAGAACAAGGAGAAGCACACATTAGGGCTAGCATGACGTTTGCTGCTAAGACTGATAACCTGAGTTCAGTCTTCAGGATATACATGGTGGAAATACTTACCTCCTCATGAATGCCATGGTACATGTGCACCCACACACATAATAAATAAATGTTAAAAACATAAATTATGGGGGCCTGGAGAGATTGCTGAGTGGTTAAGAGTATTTAGTGTGCAAACCATGCAGACTTTGAGTTTGGATCCCAGCACCCATGTACCAACCAACCCAGACACGGTCTTGAGATAGCTTATAACCCCAGTGCTGTGGGCAGCAGCAACAGGAGGATTGCTTCAAAGGAATGGGGCAGAAAGTGATACAGGATTATCTGATATCTTCCTCCAATTTCCCCATGTGGACATGCACAGGCATGTGCAACCCATCCCAACACATACATGTACACATACACAACATATTCTCCCACCCATCCACCCTCACACACAATTAGAAAAGCAGTTTCTAAAAACCAAGGCAAAAAAGTATACTATTTAAGGTGTGGTAGTGGCACATACCTGTGATGTTGGCTCCTAGAGTCCTGAGGCAGGAGGCTTGCAAGCTCAAGGTCAATGTTATGGTTAATTGTCCTTGTCAACCCGACTCCCTACCACACAGAGCCCTACCTCGGGTATGTCTAGCAGGGTGCTTCCAGAAAGATTTGACTGAGCGGGGACGACCCAGGGTTCAGTTATGGATTAAACAGGGAGAAATCATACGGATTAGCAGCTGTGGTTTCTGCTGGCTGCAGATGTAGTGAGACCAGCCACCACCTACTGCTGCCACCATGCCTCCCCCACGGGGGTACACTGTGTCCCCTTGAACCATGAGCCAGGATAAACTTTTCCTTCCTGAGGTTGCTTTTGAGCAGAGAGTTGATCACACAAGAAGAGTAGCTACAGCTTGGGCTACAGAGGGAAAGAAAGAAAAAGCCATCCTTTATTTCTCATTAGCAGCTTTTTTTTTTTAAGCCTAATATTAGTATTGTAAAGGGTGGAGAGCGAAGTGCTTCTGTCCCCTGAGGATGACAGTGGGAAACTGGCCCAGACAATAAGGAAAACTCAGCTATGAGAAGCCACTGGAGTTGAACATTTTTTCTTTTAGATTATTATTATTTTTTTTTTATTTTATTTTTTTTTGGTTTTTCGAGACAGGGTTTCTCTGTGTAGCTTTGCGCCTCTCCTGGAACTCACTTGGTAGCTCAGGCTGGCCTCGAACTCACAGAGATCCGCCTGGCTCTGCCTCCCGAGTGCTGGGATTAAAGGCATGCGCCACCACTGCCCGGCCTCCTTTTAGATTTTATTTTCAGAAAATGATGAGACATGCTCCCAAAGATTTAGACACAATCATGTCCACCTCAGTCCCTTCTTCCTCCCTCTCCTTCCTCCTTCCTTCCAACTTTTTCTTTCTTTCTGTCTCGAGGTCTCTTACAGCCCAGGCTGGTCTGGAAATCTCTGTGTAACCAAAGATGATCTTGAACGCTTTGTTTGTTTGTTTGTTTTTCAAAACAGGGTTTCTCTGTGTAGCCCTGACTGTCCTGGAACTCACTGTGTAGACCAGGCTGGCCTGGAACTCACAGAGATCCACCTACCTTTACCTCTTCAGTGCTGAGATTAAAGGCGTGTACTGCCTCTGCCACCCCACCAGGCTGATCTTAAACTCTTGATCTTCCTGCTCCCCTCCCACAACTTCCCAAATGCTGGGATTAAAGCCATGCACCACCATACCTGGCACTAATACAGTGCTGGAGATCAAACCTATGGCTGCATGTGTACTAACTAGGTAAGCATTCTACAAAACGAGTTACATCCCCATCCTGACTCAGTTTCCAGCAGGGAAACATGTTCAACATTAGGGGGATGGGGAGATGTCAGGACAAGGGTAAAATGCTGAGCAGAGTGGCACATACATGTAACCCCAGCACTGAAGAGGTTAAAGCAGAATTGCCAGTTCAAGGCCAACCTGGCATACAAAGTGGGAGCCTGTCTCAAAAAACAAAAACAAAATCAAGATGCCTTTAATCTCAGCACTCATTAGGCAGAGGCAGGTGGATCTCTGTGAGTTCAAGCCTAGCCTGGTCTACAGAGCAAGTTCCAGGATGGCCAAGGCTACACAGGGAAACCCTGATAGGAGAATTCCCATTGGGTTATACCTGGCCTGGCTCTAAAACGCTAGCACCTAGCCTTAATCCATCTTTTGTTTCTTGGTTACCTTGTTTCTCTTGTTGCTCTCTATGTGAATCTTGTCTGAGAGTTTCCCAAGGGTACAAGCACATGCAAAACTTGTTTGGGAAAAATCCAGCAAACTGTGATATTCCTTAATTGAGAATTTGCATTTGGCACTGTCCCTTTGGAAGTTTCCTCAAGGTGTTTTGGGAATATGGAAATCAACTTGCTAAAAATGTAAATCTAGAGGACAATAAAAATGCCCTTGGCCGAGGGAAGATGTCTCAGTCTGGAGAGAGGCTGATTCCCCTGCAGCTGGAAAGGCTAGAGACATCCCAAAAGTGCACTGTATCTTCTTTCCACAGACCCCAGTGAACCGACACCCATACACCAACACTTGGCACCCACGTGAACCCCGTCTTAAAACAACAACAAAACAAAACGAAAAGAATATTGGCTACTCTTCCAGAGGCCCCAGGTTAGGTTCCCAGCACCCATATTAGGCAGTTCACAACTGCCAGATCCAGATCCAGGGGATCTGATGCCTTCTTCTGATCACCATGGGCACCTGCATCCATATGCACATACTAACACACACACACACACACACACACACACACACACACACAAACCCCAAATCCCTAAACCTGGCTACACTGGCCCTGAGGCTTCTTATGACAGCCAGTGGCAGAAAGGAGCAGTATACCCCCACTAAGCAGGAAATGTGCACTTCCTTTGATGTTTTCCCACCCAGTCTGTCTCCTTCCTTCTCATCACCTGCCCGGCTCTTAGAAGCATTTGACTTTGCCATGCTGGGGTCCTATCAATTGGAATGACTGGGTCCTGGCTCCCTCACACTGAACTTATACAAGCTGAGGCTCAGGAGATACTTGTTAGAGGTCGTAGGGAGGGATTTCAAAAGCCTGGGAAGGGGTAGCTGGAGATGTAGCTCAGTTGATAGAGTTCTTGCCCAGCATACTCAAAGCCATGGGATCGAACCCTAGCACAGCATAAAAAACGAGCATGGTGACACAGGCCTATAATTCCAGCTCTCAGGAGATGTAGCCTGAAAGGACCAGAAGTTCTAGGCCTTCTTCTTCTCAGCCACCTGGCAAGCCTGGGATACATGTCTTAAAAACAAAACAACAAAACAAAAACAAATGCAGTTAGAGAACCTAGATTACAGAATGCATATGTAGTTCCTTCCAGGCTGAAATACTGAATACTTATTTAGCACTTTTCAGAGTATTCTTAAGGGGTGAAGGAGTAAAACACCAGTGGTCTGAAGAGAGAAAGAGGAAGGTTTAAGTTGGGAAGGGGATGGAAGGACAGAGCACAGAAGGGGCTATCAGGAGGGATAAACACTAAAGATCTTTTTTAGAAGCTTTGTAAAGCTCCGTCCCTATCAGCTGTGGCGGGAGTTCGTGAACCTCACTACCTCACTCCCATTCGGGCTGGGATTTTGGCTAGCTTGATCTTGTGCAGTTATAGCCCTTGTGAGCTCTTATGTGAAACGTCCCTGTCATGTCGGGAAAACATTGTTTTGCAAGGCTCCTCTGCAGCCTCTGAATCTTACAATTCTTTCTGCCCCTGTTCCTTGATGATCCCTGAGCTTTGCAAGGAGAGGCTGTGAAATCGATGTCCCATTTAGGGCTGAGCATTCCACTGTCTCTTATTCTCTGTATTCTGACCAATTGTGAGTCTCTATACTAATTGCCGTCTACTGCAAAAAGAAGCCTCTCTGATAAGGGCTGAGAGCTGCACTAATCTATAGCTATAAAGATAGCTGTTACGTCCATTTAGCAAAATAATAGTAGTAGGTTCTCCCCTAGTGCCTATGACCTAGCCACCCATGAGTATATATTCGATAGTAATATACATGAGTTCCTTTTCTTTTCTTTCTGGTGTGTGTGTGTGTGTGTGTGTGTGTGTGTGTGTGTGTGTGTGTGTGTGAGAGAGAGAGAGAGAGAGAGAGAGAGAGAGAGAGAGAGAGAGGAGAGAGATGTACCCCTGACCGGCCTGGAATTCACTATGCAGACTAGGCTGGCCTTGAACTCACAAGACACATCTGCCTTGGCTTCTCAGGTGCTAGGATTGAAGGCATACATTACCACATCTGATCTTGATTTCCTTTTCCTGAAGCCGTTAATAAATCCATCAGAAAGTGGTTGATTACTCCCGTAACGTTCATACCGTTATTGCACCAATGGACACGTCTCTCCAAGCTAGTTGTTGTAGCTTCCAGGGTCACAGCTTCACAGCTGACTAAAACTGTTGATTACTTTTCTACCCAGCAGACAGTGTAGCACCTTTCGGCAGTAAGAAAGCCAGCCAGTAGGGATGAAACTTCTAGGTCATTACCAACTTGATTTCTCCATATCCTGTGACACAAGTGTGTGGTATCTTTAGCAATAGGGTCTTACTGTCAAGTTCTGAATGGTAACCAAGAGCGGTAGCAGTACCTGCAATGCTTAGAAGCAGAGGTTGTCTATGGGACCTCCCTGGTCAACAACTCAAAGAGAGGTAAACCACGTCTAACACTGATCTTTTTGTTTGATAGTCTTTGGCATCTGGGAGCATTAGCATCCCGCCCCCAGTATTGTGTAACTTCATTTAAACTCTTTTTACGTATGTACACATATGTACAACAACCCTGGTGGTGTTGCCCACGCTCCAGCGGACGTCCCCACCCCCACAGACATACTGACAGCTCTAAATGGACTCAGCAGGTTAAAAAAAAAATCCATAAAGTTTGGAGGGAGAGGGAGGAAGAGGTGAAGGAGGAGTTGGAAGGGAGGGAGTGGAAATACATTTGCAGAACACATTGTGTATACACATGAAGTTCTCAAACAATAAATAAAAGTCTTCAAAAAGCCAGGTAAGAAAGCAACTCAGAGCTATACCATTCCTCCCAGGCGTGCATTGGCAAATGCTTACTTAAGGCTGGCTGAAGACCAAGTAACTACCTTCCCCTTTGGTCTCAACTTACTAGTTCAAGGTTTCCTTTCCAATCACCCTTGTTTCTCATCTGTTTGCAGAGTTTACTGTCTGACTTCTTACAAGCTTTCTTGTAAGCTTCCTCAAATCCTTTCTGGGACTAGGCATGGAAGACAAATAAACCTCTATTTAAATACTTGTTCAAGGGCTTGGTTCCAGGTGCTGAAAGGAAATAAAAGAAAAGTCTAAGTTCCAACTGCCTCAGTTTCCCTGTGATATTTGAGCTCCAGGAGAAGTGGTAAGGAGCTCAGTCTGGGGTGGCAGCTGGGAGGAATGGTGGGGGGGTGGGGGGGTGTGCACCTGGGCACCCCTTACTGTGTCTTTGGGTTTTATCCACCTGACTCTTTGCTTTAAATCAGTGGTTCTCAACCTTCCTAATGCTGTGACCCTTTAATACAGTTCCTCATGTTGTGGTGACTCCCAATCATAAAATTATTTTCATTGCTACTTCATAGTTGTAATTTTATTACTGTTATGTATTGTAACATAAATATCTGTGTTTTCCAATGGTCTTTGGCCACCCCCTATGAAGAGATCATTTGAACACCCGAGGGGGTTTAGATCCACAGGTTGAGAACCACTGCTTTGAATGGACTCTCTTTTGTTTTTGTTTTTTGAGACAGGGTCATTCTACAGAGCCCTGGCTGTCCTGGAACTCGATGTATAGACCAGGCTGGTCTTGAACTCACAGAGATCCCTCTGCCTCTGCTCCAGTTAAAGTCATTGGCCACCACACTACACTTTAAAATGGATTTTGTTTTGTTTTGTTTTTTGTTTTTTTCAAGACAGGGTTTCTCTGTGTAGCTTTGCGGCTTTTCTAGAACTCGCTTTGGAGACCAGGCTGGCCTCAAACTCACAGAGATCCACCTGCCTCTGCCTCCCAAGTGCTGGGATTAAAGGCGTGCGCCACCACCGCCTGGCTAAAATGGATTTTTAAAATCTGTATCTGTTTTTTTTTTTTTTTTTTGGGGGGGGGGCGGCGCGTTCATCCCAGTACTGGAGAGATGGTTTAATTGGTGAAGTGTTTGTTGTAAATCATGAAGACTCAAGTTCAGATCCTCAGCATCCATGTAAAAAGCAGGGTCCATCTGTAATTCCAGAGCTAGGATGGTGACAGCAGGATTCCTGGAACCATTCTAATCAGTGAGCTCCACGGTCAGTGAGAGACCATCTCGAAAATGGAGGCAGAAGGCTACAGAGATGGCTCAGTGGGTAAAGCACCTGCTGCATCCGGATCCCAGCACTCACACAGAAGCCGGCACCATGACAGCAAATCTGTAATCCCAGTGCTGGGGAGATGGAGGCGAGAACCCAGAACAAGCCGGCCAACCAGACTAGCCTAAATGGCGACCTCGGAGTTCAGCACGAGCCCCTGCCTTGATTTATACGGTGGGGAGTGATTGAGGAAGACACCCAATGTCAACTACAGGCCTCCACACAACTGCTCACACATGACTGCACACACGCAAACATGCACACACATGCACATATACACGTGCAGAGAAAAGGTAATTTGTCCTTTTTTCCCCATGAGTGTCTCAGTGATCCATTTAAATTTACAGAATAACTTCAATTTGATAACACATTAACATATTGTGGTAGCCAGCCTCCACGATGGCTCTCAATGATCTCCACCTTATATTAAACCCTTGCATGGTCCTTTCCTACACTGAACCAGGAATGATTTGTGTTACTAATAAAATATAGCAGAAATGAAGTTATGAGCCACTTGTGAGGTTCAGTTAAGAAAGATATTTCAGCTTCCATGTTGGTGTCTTATCTCTCAGACCCTCTGCTAAGGGAAAGGCTAGTTGCCATATTGGGAACAGCCCTGTGGAGAGGGAGGCCTCTGAACAACAGCCTGTTTGGAACTTCAGTAGCCAATAGCCATTGAGTATAGCATCCTGGAAGTAGATCTCCTGCCCCAGTCAACATCTTCACTACAAAATGACAAAACAGGGGCTGGAGAGATGGCTCAGAGGTTAAGAGCACTGCTTGTTCTTCCAAAGGTCCTGAGTTCAATTCCCAGCAACCACATGGTGGCTCACAACCATCTGTAATGAGATCTGGTGCCCTCTTCTGGCCTGCAGGGATATGTGCAGACAGAACACTGTATACATAATAAATAAATAAATTTAAAAAAAAAACCAAAAAAAACAAAATGACAAAACAACAAAAACAACAACAACAACAAAAGAACCCCACACACGTTAAAAAAAGAAAAAAAAATACGAAACTTGAGCCAGAGCACCCAGCAAGGCTGATTCCAGATCCCTTACCCTCAGGCATTGTTTGCTGCCTTCCCTACTGAAATGGGGGGTGATTTATTTGTGGTAATATGCAAAACACATGGTCCAAAAAAGGAGAGAAGCTGGGGCTCTTTGTCACACCCACATCTGGATCTGTGACACATCCTCTCCCATACGCTGCATCTCGTGTGCTCTTTGGAAATAAGATGACACAGCTTGGGCCACTCTCACAGCTCCTGGCCCAAGAGAAGCCAGGTGGCTGTGAACACAAGCCCCTCCTTCCCCAGAGACACCACCTTTCCTTGCCCAGCTCTCATCACCCCCTTGTATCCCCACATCCTGTCTCTCATCTGAGGGTGGGGGCTTCCCCTCTTCACACATGTGGAAAATATCACTTGTCCTTTTTCTTTGTGTGTGTGTGTGTGTGTGTGTGTGTGTGTGTGTGTGTGTATGCATGTGAAGGCCCAAGGTAGACATCAGGTGTCTTTCCTCAATGGCTCAACAATTTGGGGGGGGGACAAAAATCTCTCACTGAATCTAAAGTTCATCAGTTTGGCTAGACTGACTGTAGGAATCCACTTATCAATCTCTCCCTGCCCCTTCCCCAGAAGCCTCCCATCACCTCTGCACCAGCCCAGGCTGGGGTTATAGGCATGACCTCTCATACATAGCTTTTTAAACTTTTTTAAATCAAATTTGCTTACTTTGTCTGTGTATATGCTTGCACGCATGTGCGTGCGCACGCGCACACACACACACACACACACACACACATATTTATGGGGAGGTGTGTGCATGTTATGGTGCATGTGGAGGTCAGAGGGCAACCTTCAGGAGTCAGTTCTCTCCTTCTACCATGTGGGTCTCAGGAATCAAACTCAGGTCCTCAGTCTTGCTGGCTGGTGCCTTTACCAATGAGGCCTCTCACTAACCTGATACCATCTTTTTCATGGCTTCTGAGGATCTGAACGCAGGTTGTCATGGTTGTGTAGCAGGCACTTTACCCACTGAGCCATCTCCTCAGCCCTGTTCTTCTTTAACTTATAGAAACCAGAGCTCAAGATCTACCTTTTAATTTCAGCTCCAGCTCCTGACTTCCATGGCCTTCTCTCACAGCGCTTGGCCTTCACCATGCCCCAGACCATCATCCTTCACTTGAGGCTTGCTGAAGTATATTGGGCAGAATGTCATTACTGAAACTGATAGTCAAGATAAATCAGTTTATGTATATGAAAGGTTCGTTTTGGCTCACAGTTTAGAAGTTCCAGTCTGGCTAGGTGGGCAGAGGCAGATGGATCCCTGAGTTTCAGGCCAACCTAGTCTACAGAATGAGTTCTAGGACAGCCAGGACTACACAAAGAACACCTGTCTCTTAACAAACAAACAAAAAACAAACAAACAAACCAAAAGTCCCTGGATCTATTGCTTTTGGGAGCTGTGCTGAGGGAACACATTGTGGCCGGACCTCATGGTAGATAAAACTGCACTTGTGGCCAGGAGGCAAGCATGGGAAGTAGAAAGGGGCTTGAAACCAATGGTCCCCTTCAAGGGCTCTCGTCAATGACTCCTAACTTACATGTTGAAATTGAGAATTCTCCTGGAGCTAGGGATGCAGCTCAGTTGATAGAGTACTTGCCCTGCATACACTGAGCCTTACATTTAATCCCCAGTTGTTATAGAATATTATTTTAAGATGTGTTACATTTGTTTAGGCTGTGGAACATTTATTTAATGATGCAAAGATGTGTTGCATTCTTTTATGTTGCATTTGTTTAATCCTGTGAAGCTGTGTTACTGTGCCTGTGTAAAACACCTGATTGGTCTAATAAAGAACTGAATGGCCAATAGCAAGGCAGGAGAAGGGATAGGCGGGGTTGGCAGGCAGAGAGAATAAATAGAAGAAATCTGGAGAAGGGAGCGAGATCAAGGAGTAAGAAAAGGAAAAAGCCCAGAGGCAAAAGGTAGACAGGATAATTTAAGAAAAGCTGGCTAGAAACAAGCCAAACTAAGGCCAGGCATTTGTAATTAAGAATAAGCCTCGCTGGGCAGTGGTGGTTCACGCCTTTAATCCCAGTACTTGGGAGGCAGAGCCAGGCGGATCTCTGTGAGTTCGAGGCCAGCCTGGGCTACCAAGTGAGTCCCAGGAAAGGCGCAAAGCTATACAGAGAAACCCTGTCTCGAAAAGCCAAAAAAAAAAAAAAAAAAAAGAATAAGCCTCTATGTGTGATTTATTTGGGAGCTGGGTGCTAGGCCCCCCAAAAGAGCAAAAACGAACAACAACACCCAGTACCACATAAACTAGATGTAGCACACAGGTATAATCCTAACAGTGTGATGTGGAGGCAGAAGGATCAGAAGTTCAAGGTCATCCTTTGCAACATCATACATTTAAGGCCAACCTGGGATACATGATAGCCTAGCTAAAAACACCCGCTAAAAAACCATAAAAGTTTAAAAATATATAAAAAGTATAATAAGGGCCAGGCAGTGGTGGCACACACCTTTAATCCCAGCAGTCAGGAGGCAGAGCCAGGCGGATCTCTGTGAGTTTGAGGTCAGCCTGGTCTACAGAGCGAGATCCAGGACAGGCGCCAAAACTACCCTGTCTCAAAAAAACAAAACAAAACAAAAGTACAAGAAGAAGAGGAGGAACTAAAGAAGGGTTAGAGAGATGGGGTATCTGACGCCCTCTTCTGGCCTCCAATGGCACTGCACACAGCATATGGTACACAGACGCATATACAAGCGAATGTTCATACCTAAAATAAAAAGTACATTTAAAAGGGTTACTACCATAGGATGTCACTTATGTGAAAAGTGAAACCGTAGCGATGGGTCTGTGTTTGCCCAGGTTGGGGGTGGGAGAACTGTGTCACTACAAAGGGGAAATTCGAGGTTTTTTTTTTTTTTCTTTCAGGCGACAGAACTGCTCTGTATCCTGTTTGTGGTGTTGATTATGCAAACCTGCATGTGTGAAAATTCATAGAACTATCTGTACACAGCAGAAAAAGAACAGGGTGAATTTTACTGTCGACTAAGACAAACCGACGGCCTGCAGGAGCCAGCTTCTCAGCGGATGCACAACCATCCTTGCCTCCTTGTATTGTGACCTGGTGTCTTCTCTCCCACTAACCAGAGCTAGCCTAGGGATCCAGAAAAATTACAGAAGTGACAGCGTGTGACTTCTGAAGCTGGTCAGTTTTTTTTTCTGGATGTCTAGAGCCATGCACTTTCTGGAAGTTGGACCACTGCTGCAAAGACTCCAGAGTGGCCTTGTGGGAAGAAACCATGTTCATAGCCAATTGCCAGCTCCAGCCCACCAGCTGGAGACTTTGGAAATGGAGCTCGTGGCGCTGGCTAAGCCTCTAGGCAACTGCCTGGGCCCCAGCCAGCATCTGACTGTGGCCTCACCACAGACTGGGCCATGCTCTGGAATTCCTGGCGGGTATAAACTGAGAGACAATACATGATTCATTTGTTTCTTTTCCTTTTTTCTTTCTTCCTTTCTTTCTTTCTTTCTTTCTTTCTTTCTTTCTTTCTTTCTTTCTTTCTTTCTTTCTTCTCTCTCTCTCTCTCTCTCTCTCTCTCTCTCTCTCTCTCTCTCTCCCTTCCTTCCTTTCTTTCCTTCCTTTCTCTTTTATGTAGTTCAGTCTGTCTTGAAATTTGTAATCTTCCAAACTCTTTCTTACCTATTAAAAATGGGAGCAGGGACTTAATTCATATTGATTCGTGTGTGTGTGTGTGTGTGTGTGTGTGTGTGTGTGTGTGTGTGTGTATGCGTATGCAAGCTTTCAACCTGTACATATGCACGTGGAGGCCAGAGGTGTTCCTCTATCATTGTTGTTGTTCGTTTTGGCTCTTCTGGGGGTCTGATACCCAGCTCCCAAATAAAGCACACACGGAGGCTTATTCTTACTTATAAATGCTTGGTCTAACTTGGCTTGTTTCTTGCCAGCTTTCCTTAAATTATCCTGTCTGTCTTTTGCCTCTGGGCTTTTCCCGTTCTCTTACTTCTGTAAATCTTTCTAGTGGCTGGCTGCTCTGCTTCTCTGATCTTTCAGCATTTATACCCCCCCCCCCCAATATCTGGCTCCGGGTTTTTATTATTAAGACCAATTAGAATTTGTGCTACACCCCATTTAATTTTCTGTTGTTGCTGTTTTGAGATAGGATCTCAGTATGTAGCCCTGGGTAGCCGAGAACTCACTGTTTAATTCAGACTGCCCTCAAACTGTCAGAGATCTACCTGTTTCTGCATCCTGGGTGCTAGGATTAAAGATGTGCACCATGGTGGACATTCTCCATATAATTTTTGAGACAGGATTTCTTTCTGATCCTGGAACTCATTGTTTTGCTAGATTGGCTGGTCAGCAAGGGAACCACCTGTCTTCACAAGTCTAGCATTGGGGTTACAGGTGACCACTGCCATACATAGGCCTTCCCATATGGAGGCTGGGGATCCCAACACAGGTCTTCATGCTTACACAGCAGACACTTTACCACTGAGCCATTTCCTTGGCCCTGTACTTTGTATAGATGAGACCATCAAGCCAGTTGTAAGTAGTTACACACTGGTTAGTGGTAAAGCTGGGCCATGTGCACAAGCCTTTGGGTCACAAGCCTGGTGTCCTTTCCAAAGGATCATCCAGTCTCAGACCCTCAATTTCACAGTTGAAGAAGAGACAATGGTTCAGAGTGGACAGAGCCCGTTACCAGCAAGAAGTTTTTTTACCTCTCACTATCCCTTTCATTCCACATCATTGGCTGCAGGCCTTGGGCCCTCTGAGCTCTAGAGGCAGGAGGGGCTTCCTCCCCAGGTGACTAAGCTCTCAAGTTCCTGTTTGCTCTCTGGCAACAGCTGGGAAAGATGGTCTCACCTTGAGCAAACAGTGTGGGAAAGCACAAGAACACTTCTGGAAGGCAGTGCCCAGCAGAGTCACAGACTCCTAGGACTGCTTCAACCCCTCCTCAGGCCCTCCCAGACTCCCCAGGTGCTTCAGGCAGGATGGCTTGATCTCTCTGGCAGCCCTGTGCCCACTGCTCACAGTTGAAGAAACAGCTTCAGAAAGGCTGAGCAGCCTCCTGGAATGGCGATGCTGTGGCATCACCGAGCATCAGCGATGCCTTGGCTAGGACTGCACATTCAGTGCTCACAGTGACCTGGCAGGGCAGAGTGGAGTGATGTCACACAGGCTTCACAGGCTGGGGCGGCGTTAGTAGGTACAGTTTTTAAGTTTTTCTGTGTTGAAAACAAATTCAAGGGCCAGGGAGGCGGCTCAGTGAGTAAAGGCACTTGCTGCCAACTCTTGCAAGTTGTTCTCTAATCTCAACAAGCATGCTATACACATGCAAACACACACACACACACACACACACACACACACACACACACACACACACACTGAATAAGTAAAATATAATAGTGGAGTTAAAAAAATAAATACATAAATTGAATTGGTAGAGTGTTGTAGCAAATGCCTTTAATCCCAGCACCCTGGAGGCAGATCAGTTTGAGGCCAGTCTGGTTGGCTCAGTGTATAAAAACACTTGCTGTGCAAGCATGAGAACCTGAGTTCAAATCCCCAGCACCTACAGACAAAGTCAGACATGGCCATTCATGCCTTTAACCCCAGTGTCAAGCGACAGAGCCCGATGGATCCTGGGAGCTCAGCGGCCAGCCAGTCTAGCAGCACTGGTGAGCTTCAGTGTCATTGAGGTGCCCTATCCTGAGGGAGTTTGGCTGAGTTCCACAGAGGAAGGCATGGGATGCCCTTCTCTAGCCTCTGGATATGCTCACACAGGCATACTCAAAGCAGGCATGCACACACACACACACACACACACACACACACACACACACACCCCAAACAACAAAAACAAGAAGCTGGGTGTGGAATTACACTAGAGAGGCAGAGACAAGCAGATTGCGGCAAGTCAAGCCCAGCCTGGCCTGCATAATGATTTCCAGGTCGGGCTGGGCTACATAATGAGACCCTGTCTCAAAAAACTAAAAACAAAACAAAACAAAACAGAAAGCAAATTAAAAAACAAGATAAATGTTGTCTTAATGGTTTTGGACTTGACTTTAAGGGGATGTGGGTGTCTGCCAAAGACATCCTTTCCTTACGGACACAGGCTGTGACTTACTTGAGTTTCACATTAGCCAGTGACTGAACCAGGGTTCATCTGAAGCTTTCCAAGATACACTAGCCAGGAACATCAGCTCTGGAGTGGAAATCCGCACATTCAGATCTAAGTCCAGCACCTTCTCCCCACAGCACGTGAAAACATAGAGAAGTGAAAACATCCAGCCCTGAACATCTGAAGGAATCAAATGGTCCGACGTGGTCCATTTTCATCAGACCCGGAGGTCCAGAAATACTGGGCTGCCCTCCCCAGGCCACCACTCCTAGACAGTGGTCCTCCCCCAAGTCTGCTGAGTCACACCCCTAGAGAGAGAGGCTTCTGGGAAAGGGCTTTTGTTGCTGCTCTCCTCACTGTTTACCTGGAGATACCTGCAGCCCTGGACTGCTAATTAGTAAAGGCTTATATGTAGAAACCTGCCATTCTTGCCTACCGATGCAGCCAACATTTCAAAGGAAGTGTCCCAACCCTCAATGAATCAGTTCCCAAGCAGAGATTTGAATAAAATCTCGTAACATAGAATTCGTCACCTGGTCATGGCCCTGCCCTATCAGGTTCCCAACCTTAAGTATCCCCCACTGCCATCCCCTCCCCCAACTCCAGTGAGAAGCAAGAGGAGGAGGAAGGTAGCTTTGCTTTCAGGCCAGTGGGCACTAGCTCACCGAGGGAGTTAGGCTGGTACGCTAAGTGGGGAGAAGAGCTCAACTCTCCTTCAATCCCTTCTCCCCTCTCTTCCTTTTTCCTTCCTCTGCACCACCCCTTCTGTGTTTCCCTGGGGCTGGAGAGATGGCTCCGCAGTTGAAGGAACCACAGGCGGACCTGGGTTGGATTCCCAGCATCCACATAGTTGCTACCATCCTCTTGTAAATCAGTCCTAGGGGATCCAACCACCTCTCCTGGTCTTTGTGGACCGTAGGCATGCCTGTGGTGCACAGATGCATACATGTAAAATTAAAAACAACAACAAATGATTCCCTTTGTTTACTCATGAATTTGGGTCCATCCTAAAGGAGAGGTTTACTCTTTGGTTGCACACCGCACCCTGCTCACTGCCCTACAGCACAGGAAAAAGAACATAATCCCTACAAAGAGCACTGGGCACTTGCCAAGGTCCCCTCACTAAGGGTACCTATGAAGCTTTCAGGAAGAGACAAG
Source organism: Peromyscus eremicus (assembly GCF_949786415.1). NCBI lineage: Eukaryota > Metazoa > Chordata > Mammalia > Rodentia > Cricetidae > Peromyscus > Peromyscus eremicus. Next base: position 126,263,458 of record NC_081419.1, on the reverse strand, counting down.
GAAGAGCTTCATGCTTCTTACTGCTGGGGGCAATCCTCTGCAGACCAGGCTCACTCCTGGCTGCCTCCCAGAGGGCTGCATCGGCTCTGCATTCACAACTTTTTCTGTTTTTAAAAATTTGGACAAGGCCTCATTATATAGCCCTAGCTGGCCTCAAACTTGCTATGTAGACCAGGCTGGCCTCAAAGATCCATGTGCCTCTGTTTCCCAAGCGTCCCATAGTATTAAACCACTCCCTGTTTTTTTTTTTTTTTTTTTTTTTTCGAGACAGGGTTTCTCTGTGTAGCTTTGCTCCTTTCCTGGAACTCGCTTTGGAGACCAGGCTGGCCTCGAACTCACAGAGATCCGCCTGGCTTTGCCTCCCGAGTGCTGGGATTAAAGGTGTGCACCACCACCGCCCGGCCCACTCCCTGTTTTAAATTATTTTTTGCATGTATACATGGTGTATGTTACATATTTGTGTGTGTGTGTGTAAGCCAGAGATCAATGTTGGGAATCTTAGTTTCTTCTGGATTTGTGTGCATATGTGTATAATGTGTGTGTGTGTTATATATGTGTGTGCTGTGTGTGTGTAAGTATGTGTGTGTGTGTTATGTATGTATAATGTGTTTGTGATGTATATAAGTAAGTGTTGTGGAATAATCTTTTTGTACACTGTGAAGATGTGTCTTTGCTAAGACACCTTCTGATTGGTTTAATAAAGAGCTAAATGGCCAATAGCTAGGCAGGAGGTATAGGTGGGACTTCCAAGCACAGAAAGGACTCTGGGAAGAAGAGAGGCAGAAAAGCTAGCCAGACATGGAAGAGTCGGACACATAGAATGGGAGAGAGGTAAAAGCCACATGGTAGAATGTAGATTAATAAAAATATGGGTTAAGGCCGGGCGGCGGTGGTGGTGGTGGTGGTGGTGGTGGTGGTGGCTGCGGCGGCGGTGGCGCATGCCTTTAATCCCAGCACTCAGGAGGCAGAGGCAGGTGGATCTCTGAGTTCAAGGCCAGCCTGGGCTACTGAGTGAGTTCCAAGAAAGGCACAAAGCTATACAGAGAAACCCTGTCTTGAAAAAAAAAAAAAATATATATGTATAATATATATATATGTATATATATATGGGTTAATTGAAGTTTTAAGAGCTAGTGGGACAAGTGTCTAAGCTAAGGCTGAGCTTTCATAATTACTATAAGTCTCTGTGTTGTTATTTGGGAGCTGGCTGGTGGGACAAAAAGGACTTATTACATATAAGCATGTGTGTGTGTGTGTGTGTGTGTGTGTGTGTGTGTGACAGGATGTGTCAGAGGATGAACCCAAGCCTTGTTTGACATAAGGTCTCTCTTTTTGTTCACTGTTGCATATGCCCAGCCAGTTAGCCCAAGAACTTCGGGCAGTTCTCCTGTTAACCCCTTCCTTTTCTTACAGGGCATAGTGGGATTACAGACAAGTGCTGTTGTGTCCAGCTTTTAGGGGTGCCCTGGGGATCCCAAGTCAGGTAATTAGACTTGCACTACACACAGATTTACCCACTGAAGTACCTGCCCATCCTCCAACCTTGTTATTTGAGACAGGGTCTCTCACTGAGCCTCTCTCACCAATTAAACTAGATTTCCTGACAAGTGAGTCCGGGGACCTTCCTGTCCCTGACTCCCCTGCACTGTGTTGGGATTACAGGCATGCACTGTGCTTCCTGGCTTTATTATTATTGTTGTTGTTATATTAATGTATAAGTGTTTGCCTGCGTGTGTGTCTGCATACTACATCAGACAGAAGAGGCTTTCGGATTCCCTAGAACTAGAGTTACAGACAGTTGTGAGCCACCATGTGTGTGCTGGGAATTGAACCCAGGTCCTCTACAAGAGCAGCCCATTCTCTTAACTGCTGAGCCATCTCTCCAGGCCTCTTCCCAGCTTTTTTACATGGGTTCTGAGGTTCAAACTCACGTCCTTATATTTGCATAGCAAGAATTTCACCTGCTGACCCATCTCCCCAATCAGATGAAATTTAATTGTATTGGAACATAAAAATTATACTTGGAGACAGTAAAATGGCTCAGCAGGTGAAAAAAGGCATTTACCACCCAAGCCTGAACCCCCAAGTTTAATCCCTGTAACCCATGTAAGAGCCAAAGAGAAGTGACTCCACAAACTGTCCTCTGGCCTTTATACATGCCCCCATCATACATACACAATAATAAATATCTTTAATCGTACCTATTAACGCCGCCCCAGCCTGTGAAGCCTGTGTGACATCACTCCACTCTGCCCTGCCAGGTCACTGTGAGCACTGAATGTGCAGTCCTAGCCAATGCATCGCTGATGCTCGGTGATGCCACAGCATCGCCATTCCAGGAGGCTGCTCAGCCTTTCTGAAGCTGTTTCTTCAACTGTGAGCAGTGGGCACAGGGCTGCCAGAGAGATCAAGCCATCCTGCCTGAAACGCCTGGGGAGTCTGGGAGGGCCTGCGGAGGGGTTGAAGCAGTCCTGGGAGTCTGTGACTCTGCTGGGCACTGCCTTCCAGAAGTGTTCTTGTGCTTTCCCACACTGTTTGCTCAAGGTGAGACCATCTTTCCCAGCTGTTGCCAGAGAGCAAACAGGAACTTGAGAGCTTAGTCACCTGGGGAGGAAGCCCCTCCTGCCTCCAGGGGATTAGGCTTCTGGGGCCAATGATGTGAGTGGACTCAGTGCCTGGTCCTGCGGGACTCCACAGAAAGGATACCCACTGCTTTAGTGCCTGGAATTTGGAGATGGAATATGGGCGAGAACAGCCCTACCTGAGCTCAGCCTGTGGCTTGGGCCCTTGAGGAGTGGGGAGGCTCTTCCTTTCCTCTTCCTCACTATGTTACAGCAGATTCTGTTGGCGCTTCACTGGGCATCCATGCTGATTCATTCAAAGACTCATGGGGAGCCAGGGGACCGGGCACCTATAATCCCAGCACTTGAGAGGCTGAGACAGGATTGGGATTTCATCGTAAGTCCTGGCTACATCGAGTTCAAGGCCAGCCTGGGTGATAGAAGACCCTCCCACGGAGAACAAAATGAAACAATCAACAAAAATCTAGCTAGTAAAATACTGACAACTGTTAATATTGTGAGCTCAGTTTATTAGATTCACAATTTTTGTGCACAGTTGAATATTCTTATGATATAAAGTCTTATATTGAATAAATTCACTTCTGGGGAATTTATCATAATTTGTTTGTTTTTGAGACAGGGTTTCTCTGTGTAGCCTTGGCTGTCCTAGAAATTGCTCTGTAGATCAGGTTGGCCTTGAACTCAGAACTCAGAGATCCACTTGCCTCTCCCTCCCAAGTGCTGGAACTAAAATCATGAGCTACCACCGCCCAGCTCATAATTTGTATCTTTTTTTTTTTTTTTTTGGTTTTTCGAGACAGGGTTTCTCTGTGTAGCTTTGCTCCTTTCCTGGAACTCACTTGGTAGCCCAGGCTGGCCTCGAACTCACAGAGATCCGCCTGGCTCTGCCTCCCAAGTGCTGGGATTAAAGGTGTGCGCCACCACCGCCCGGCATAATTTGTATCTTAAAGAAAAAGCTTTGCAGGTAGCTATTTTAAAATCACAATAGTAAAAACTGGGAACACATTGAATGTCTCATAGTAGGTGAATCACAAACTATGGAAAATAGTGGAAGTTTACCTAATTAGAAGCATTTATTCAGCTATGTGTAAACAGTGAAAACATGATGTGTGGTTAAGTAAAAACCCGATATTAAACAGAATATACTGCCTGGTTATGTAGATTGGGATCTTTTTAAAAAAGTGAATTACAAAAACAACTCGATACACTCCGAATGTAGTTCTTCTCCCACCTCCAGCACAACGGGCTGGTTGCTCACTCCGGCCAGCACCAGCTCCGCTTTCGGCCCTCCTCGCCTCCACTTCCTCATAAACACAGGCCAGACCCTCCTTCTGTCCAGAACCCTTGAAGAGGCGGGCCCCAAACAAAGTTCTGTGGATGGGATGTCCTTTCTGCCTGTCTACTGCTGTTCCCTCCCTGTCTCGCTCGCTCCTCGGGGCCTTGGTAGGCACCATGCTTGCTGCTGGGAATGTGCAGCCTCCTGAGCTGAGGAAGTTCTCCTTTTACTTAAAATGGCTTCCCTGTCCCCATACCCTTGGCTTTTCTTCCCAGTACTTCTCTTCTCTTTTGAATGCAATCCTCTTTTGAGGCTTTCTCTGCTGCATCCCTCCTTCCTTGCACACAGTAGGTGATAGGTAAACACTTCCTGAATGAAATCAGGGCTGGAAGCTACTGGTGGGCTTCCTGTTTCTTGTGTCTCTTACTAGAGCTGGCAGCAGAAGCCGACAGCAGGAATGCAGCAGTAGCAGCAGCAGCAGCAGCAGCAGCAGCAGCAGCAGCAGCAGCAGCCAGGGTGGCCCACCATCTCCCAGGTGTCCTACAGTGCAGTGTCCCGGGTAGCAACAGTCTAGGAGTGGAGAGAACTGAATTCTAAGGTCAGATCTGGCTTAGCATCCACAGCAGTGCAGCCCTGGGAGAATAATTCTCTCTTTCATCAAAAAGAGAGGATAATACCAGGGCCAAAATAAACAAGAGGATGCCCATAAGGCACCAGCACAGTGCCTGGCCTAGCTGAGCCAGCAATAAGCAGCAGTTAAATTCCATAATGGCCACACAGGGACATGGTCTCTTTCATGTTTATAACGCACACTAGCTGACTAGAAGCTTATAACCGGTCAGACGCAACACTTACAGGGGAGAAACTGGGACAAAGAGTACAGTGCTCGCCTCAGGCAAGAGCCCCAGCGCCTGCTCTTCAGGAATACTGTGCCAGTCAGGATGGTCTGCACGGCCACCCACTGAAGCCCCAGTCTCTCAGTGCCCCTGTGTAAGGCAGGATCTAGATCTACCTGGTCAAGACTCTCAGGAATGAGAGCTGCAGCCTCAGAAGGACCTCACCACACTGCTGCTTCCAAGCTGGGGCTTCACAAGGCTTCTATGCACTAATGGAGGCTTGGTGAGCAGTCCTTGGGGAATAGCTACATGACGGCCGAGACCACAGGCAGAGGCTGGGAGAAGGATCTTATAGACAGCAGCCTTCAGAGCACCCTGCTTGCCTAGCTAGCCCCACCAGCCCTGTGATGGTGCTGAGGACCTAACAGCGTCTGTCTGTCCGTCCGTCCGTCCGTCCGTCCCCTGCTGTGTGAGCACTTACCTGTTGCAGAGCACTGCACAACAAGACTACTAACTACAGCCTGCAGTGGTCACCAGAGGAGCCCAGGGCTGAAGGTGGCTGGGTCTGGCAGTGGGGAGGAGTCTAAGAGTCCTTTAGGGGATCCCTGGAAAAGTGGCTAATAGGTCTACCTGCTCCTTGGCTTTGTCTGTATTTGTAAGGTCACTTTAGGTATCTGTACTAAGGGATTCCACTGGTTTTTAAAAACAAGGGGGAGTTTCAGGTAGACATGGCTTTGCATCAAAACTATAGCGATCAGCTGAGTGTCCTGGTACACACCTGTAACCTCAGCACTTAGGGGTAGAGGCCAGCCTGGGCTATAAGAGATCATCTTAACCTCACTCCTTTCTTCCTCCCTCCCTGATCCCCACCCCCAAGCCAAGAAACCCTATAAAAACATCTTCCTCTTTATAAAGGAACTGCTTGACAGACAGTTCAGCACTGAGGGCTGCACAGAGCAGGGCAGGCCCCAAGCCAGAGGCGGGCTGCTTTGTATGTGTGTGTTCCCTGGCAGTACAAGCAGCGGAGAGCAGCTCTGGCGAGCTGTGGAGCCCATGCCTGGGATGGAAGGCTTTCTTCTCGGAGTCCCCGGTACTGCTCTCCATCTCTGGCAGGAGAGAAGAGGAGCTTACAGTCCCAGGAGCACCCTTAGCTGCCACGCCTGGCCGGGGGCTCCAGGTGGGATCAAAATTCATCCCGCAGCTGAGAGGGTCTGTCCATGCCAAAGAAGGATGACTGCCTCCCGTGGAGGTCCCGCTCCCGCTTCACGAAGGCAGTGAATGAGGAGACACAGTTGCCAATGAAGTGGTCAGCCTGGCCAAGGATGTACAGGTCGATCTGGGCCACCTCGGGTTTCAGGCTCACCACCTTCACCTGTAGAGAGGAAGGTTAAGAGCATGAGCAGGTGCCTCAGGCCAAGGGCAGCTGAGGCAAGGCCAATAGGCCAGTCTCCATGGTCCTCTCCTGACTGAAGTTTCAGACTGTTGGGAATCTCTTTACTGCCCTACTCCTCTCTTTCCAGACCCTGCCCTCAGAACGCACACCAAGGGTCGGCTCCTCCCCCAGAGATGCTCAAGACCACGTCTACAGGGTATTCAAGACATGGTCTCTCACCCTGCCATGTGATTTCTCTCCTGCTTCCTTTCCCCGAGAGTCATCCAGGAGTTGCCCTGCTCAGATTAAACCTTACTAATTAAATCTGATCTGATTTATTGCGTCAGTGGAAAAACCCAATATCAGGGTACAGAAACCTTTCACAGACAAAGGGAAGAGTGGAGAGGATGAAGATGTAGGCCAGGAAGGAATGGAGATGATGACGATGTAAGTTGGTGTCTTGGAAGTGTGCCCACCTGAGCCCTGTCTTCCAGCCCAGCTCCCTGAGCACCGTTCCTGCTGGTGTCCTTACAACTCATTAAAAGGCTGCCCAGGCCTGGAGGTGTACTCACGTGTGCAGTATGACCTCAGTAAACACAGGGCCCTGGGTTCTACCCCCAGCATCAAACAATCCTCCCAAGAAATCCCTCAAGCCAGCTCATGTGCTGCTGCCTGCTTGGACACGGGAGCAAGGAACATGCAACCACCTCGTCCTGTCCTGCTGCCAAGATGCCCTCCTCTTTCAAGCAGCACTCCCAGGCCCGACGTCCTATCCAATCTACCAAGTGGCGACCTTTGCAAAGGCAAGTCACTTCCTGTAAGGGGCTACCTCTCCCTGGGCCTGACCAGCTTCAATGGCCTCTTCCCTGTCTCTCACTGCCTCTTCTGGTCTGGTCACTACAGAACTGCCATAAGAAACTTCTGAGACACCCACCTCCCTGTCCTCATGTTATCCATGCTGCATACCCTTTGCAGGTGCCTGGGGCTTTCAGATAAGGACGGCATGTCACCAACGCACCCGATAAAGCCTGCTCAGGCTGGCTCTCCCATTACACACTGTCCTCAGAGCGACAGCTACCATCTGCCAAGCTCCCTCCCTTTTTGTTTCTCCTCAGGACTTTTACAAATACTGTTCCTTTATGGGGTGTGGAAGCTTGAGCCGAATACCACCCCCAACTTACTTTTGGGCATGGTGTTTTATCATGGCACTAGTAACTGTAACTAAGACATGGAGACAAACCTATCTGTACCTGGGTAACTCCCGATCACCCTTCACTTCTCAAATCATGTGTCCCACCTCTGAGGAAGCCCTTCCCAAGGCGCACCAGGCTGGAGCCCCGTGCTCTCCCCCACCCCAGCACATGGCTATCTGCAGCTCTCACCCCTCAGTGGTTCTGTTAACATCTTGTCCTGCTGGGCCTGAGTTGGACCTCTGCTGCTCTGCTCAGTCTCAATGAACACTGATTGAATAAACCTTGTCCTCACTCCTGTTTGAGAACCCACAAAGTCTTCCCATTCTAGGCTGTGGCCCTGAAGGCAGGACCACATCTCATTCATCTGGGTTCCCAGCTTAAAGGTGTAAGGCATCACTCAGAATAAAAAGGGGCCTGGGGAGGTTGCTCTGTCAGAAAAATGTTTGCTTTGCAAGCAGAAAGACCTGAGTTCAACCCCCCCAGAATGCATATTTAAAAATCAGCACTGCTACACCCGGTTGGTGCCTTTAATCTCAGCACTCAGGAGGCAGAGGCAGGCAGATCTTGAGTTCAAAACCAGCCACAGCTACACAATGAGACTGTTTTTTGTTTCTTAGAAAAAGAAAGCAAGCTAGCTTAATAATGTGTGCTCAAAATTCCCTGCACTGGGAAAGGAGACAGGTAGTTCTGGGCTTGCTGGCCTGCCAGCCTGGCCTACCTGGTGAGTTTCAGGCCAGTGAGAGAGCTTGTCTCAAAACAAAAGGTAACTGCCTGAAGTTGTCCTCTGACCTCTGCAGTGTGTGGACACACATGCAAATGTCACACATCAAAAAGGGGAGAAGGAGAGTAGAATGTGAGTCCATGGGAAATGGGGCTGAGGAGTGGGGGTGGGGTGGGGCAATGAGTTCACAGAAAATGAAGCTGAGGGGTGAGGGTGGGGCAAGAACAGCGGCACAGGAACAGGAAGTAGGAAATATCAAGAGGCTCAAGGCCTAACAAGTGCATCAACCCTAAAGCTCACGAAACTCCCTGGGACTCTCCACGCTTCAGCTCTGCGGAGGTGAGGGCTGGGCAGAGCTGCCGGGAAGTGCTCTGCTGTTGCGCCAAGGTTTCTGACATCAGGAGCCCTGCTGCCTGGGTTGTAGTAAAGACACCATCATTGTAATCTCAGCCAAAACCCTCCAAAACAATCCCACCCACTCCCTGAACTTACCCACTCTGTCACTCCAGCCACAACTGGCTCTGGGACCTCATAGGTAAACTCTGCCCCTTCTAGGCAGATCTCCTCAACCACAGCACGCAGGGGTAGAGTGAGAGGACTTGAGGTCTCCCAGCTGATTTTCTATCTAGGAAATGGGCAGGGCAGACCAGAAGGCACTGGCCCCACACTTCCTCGTTGGTTGGGGCATCTTTTTTTAGGGGTGGAGCAAGTGAAAGGACAGAAAGGCCCCAATGACATAAGGCCAGAGCTCCTGATATCAACATTCATATTAATAAAATAAATATTCTCCTCCTATCTATTTCTGTTAGGGTCCTGAAGAAATCCCACAAAGGACCACCATCCACATATGCAATCAGCAAGAGTGTTTATTATCTCTAGAGTAAAAGTACCAGCATGATGATGCCACATGTCTGACAAAAATGCAAAATGGGACCCTGAGAGAAGATTGAAGGCTCCTTTTATACACAGCTGAAGGACTTCCTAAGGCAGTGAGAGCATTCTATCTAGGATTGGTTCACACAAGTGGCAATCATATTAGTACGTTTCTAATTGGTTAGGGCCAGCAGGGGTGGGCTAAGGCTATAGCTTTTCCGTTCTTGGGCAAGTCTGAACAAATCCCAGGCTTTGTCCTTATTTGGTTATTACCTGTGTATTTGGGGGGGAGGGGCGGAGGGAGGGCATGGGTGGGGGTGGGGGTGGGGGGGTGGCCTAGGCCTAGTAGTGCAAGAACTGAGGCCTAGTTCTTAACTGTCATAGTGTTTGCCTGGCCTTCTCAGTTCCCCCTTGAGTAGTACATCATCTCAAACCCTGGAGATGTTTCTTCTAAGTTTACAGGCTTGTATTGTTGTTTTGAAACCATCAACTGGGCCGTGGAAATACATTTTTTTTTTGGTAAACCTGACTAAGGCATTAATTATATATGATCCATAGGACAGAGCCAACAGTAAGAGGACTAAGGGCCCAGCTAAGGCTGGTAGGAGGGTAGTTAACCATGGTGACCAGCTAAATAGGGATTCATACCATTCTTTATTTTGTTCTCTTTCTCCCTGTCTGTCTTGTAACCTCTTTCTAAGCAGGCCATGGAGTTTTAGTAACTTCAGAATGGTTAACATAAAACAGCACTGTTCTCCTAAGGCCTTGTCGGAGTTCTTGGTCAGACTTGACAACACTTACGTAAGTCCTTGACAACCTCTAAATTATTCTTGGTCACACATTTTTAAAAAACCATCTACCATCTTCCTCTTAAGGCCTGCCTAGCATCTGAAGTCCTCAGTCACTCTGGTCTCCTGAATGCTCACGTGCCACTCAGCCACCACACAGAGGCACACTCACTTATCATCTGCTGCTCCTTGGTACTGGAAAAATCTGCCAAGCCAAGTTCTGCTGTTGGGCAGCACCTCCTGAAACAGTCACTAAGCACAAAAGATCTTCCCCTCCATTCATTTCTGGTGCTGACAAGGGCTAACTCACTGAGCATTATTTTAGAGTGGGAAGCATCATCATTTCTTTGCAAAGACAGATCTTTACAAACGCTGTCAGAGACAGGTGCTATCTGGTCCCACTCTATTGATGAGGAAACAGAAGCACAGAGAGCTCAGGTAACTTTTGCAAAGCTGCACAGTGAGTAGAATTCAAGTCTCCAGAGTATATTTCTTAAGCCAGGTGTGATGGTGCAGGCCTGTAACCCAGCACTTAAATGTGGAGGCAAGGAGATCAGGAGTTCGAGGTCATCCTCAGCTACATATTACATTTTTTTTTTTTTTTTTTTTTTAGCCAGTCTAGGTTACGTGAGACCTGACCCTGCCTCAAAAATAAAACCAAACCAAAACAGAGTATATGCTCTTAACCTCTCAGCAACTGTGTATTCCTTCTCAGAGTCCACTGTGTCCTTATTCAACAAAACATCTGCACCATGTGTCAGGCACTGTCTTAGACACCATGATGAGGCAGGTGATAGCCTCCAGAGGTCAGAGCACTAGGATAACCCTCAGAGAACAGAAGAGTGGATCTATGCTAGTCTTGGGTGGTCTAGAAAGTGTCTCGAGGAAAGAAACAGCCATGGGAGGCTCCAGGAGGGATGCAGGAGCTTCTGGAGTGGAACGAAAACTGGAAAGAACTCAGAGATGTTTGAGTTGTGGACAGAAGGAAGGTTAAGAATCAGAGAGGAGTGTGCAGCCAGGCAAAGGGCTGGTGGGGGAGCATGAAGCAGGTATTAGAGCTGTGGGACTAGCAGACCCTTGTTTATTCCCTCCCCACCCTGCTCCCTCCAGGCCAGACATACCTTCTCTTTGAAGAGCTGCTGGATCTCTGGCACATAGCTCTCAGAATCTGTGGCGATGTAGACTGACCTGGCATCCAGTGCCCTCACCCAAAGCTTCACAGCCCTCTGGATTTCCTTAAGGTCGGGGAGGCACATGGTCATGGTGAGGGGGGTCGCTGTGCTGCGGCTGTAGCCCACACACTGAGGGGAAGCCATGAAGTGTGACCCTGCAGTCCCGTCCTTCAGCATGGCGCAGGCATTCTTCTACAGGGAGAGGTTGGCAAAGAAAAGTTAGAGACCAGCTGTCTTGGACCCCAACACAGAAATGGGTAAAAGGACTACACAGGAGGAGTTTAGCTTGGACGGACACACACATACACACACACACACACACACACACACACACACACACACACGGCACGCACGTGTGTATGTGTATACTGAACCCAGGGCTTTGTGCATGCTAAGCACCAAGTTCTACCACTGAGCTACACTCCCCCGCTCCATACATCTATATTAACGGCATTAAGGGAAAACCCAGGAGTGGCGAGGCTGTGTAATCCCAGCACTTGGGAGGTGGAGGAGGCAGGATCAAGAAGTTAAGGCAAGCCTTGGCTATATAGTGAGTTTGAGGCCAGCCTGGGCTACACGGGACCCTGGAATGGGGGACATACGAAGACAGCAACACTGGTTATTTCTGAGTAGGGCTTGAAAAGCATTTTTCTGCTCTCATTGTTATCTGGGACTTCAGTGGAGCTCAGCACTGCCGATAAGGGGAGGCTTATCTGATTCCTGATGAGGTGGGACTTCTGATCACTCCCCTGAGGCACATGTTTGCTATGGTTCCAGAGAGATAGGCTTTATCTGGCTAAGGTGGGTCCAGGCTATTTCTGGCTGGTTATGAGTTTTTCTCATGCACTTGACTTTTATCAAGCTCTTTCTTACCCTCTAATGAGATGACTACATGGTTTTTCTTCTTTAGGTATTAGAACACTGAATTTAACTCCTGGGATAGACTTTGCTTGTTAATATTTTACTTTGGATCTGTGCTCCTATGCTTATCAATTAAGAAATTTTATCTGTTTGATATTGGTTTAGGTTAGCTTCACTAAAAAAAAAAAAAAAAAGAATCACACACACACACACACACACACACACACACACACACACACACAGAGTCAGATGTTTTCTGTCCTGACCGCCCAGTCCCAAATAAACACAGAGGCTTATATGAATTATAAATGCTCAACCAATAGCTCAGGCTTATTACTAACTAGCTCTTACATTTTAAGTTAATCCATATTCCTTATTTACACTCTGCCATGTGGCGGTACCTTTATTAGCATGGCACCTTCATTTCCTGCTCCCTCTGCCTCTGGCTGGCATCTCCTGACTCTGCCCTTCTCCTTCCCATCATCTTTAGTTGTTTCTTTCCACTATTCTCCTTACTGTGTTCCTCTAAAATTTCTCTGTTTGCTTCAACATACTCACAAGATGTTGGCTCTAAAGGCTGCAGCAGCTCTGGCTGCTCAGTGACTTCATGAGGAACATCTGTACACTGCACACACTTATCTTTCTGAAAACCAAAGTCTTTATTTTCAGTGGTGGTATCTACTTGTTCTTCTTGTTGACTATTAATTACCTGCTGACTAGGTGAAGGTTTCTGGGGCTCATTTTGTACTGAGTTGACTCTCTCTGCTACCTGGGAATTGTAAGACACATCACCTTCTGCAAGAGAACAGATACTTTCAATCTGTAACATGGGCCTAATCACAATGGAGCTGTCCCTAGGGTTAGGCAAAGCTTCAGTGCCCAGGGGAGAGTGTTTGCCTAGGCTGCTATCAGGTATGTCTAGATTACCCTGTGTTGGTTTGTGCTGCTTTTCCTTATGCACAGGCAGGGAAAGCTCAGCTGATATAGTAGTACTTGCTACATCAAAGGGCAAAGCAGCAGTTACTGTTGTATTTTCTGGCTGCTGGTTTTGTAAGATACAAACACTGCCTTCCTTAACAACTGGATACACAGTTTCAGGTAAAACTTCAGGTGCTCTTTTCCCAGGTAAGGTATTGATATTCAAAAGAATTGAGGAGACACCACAGCAATGTGAAGCTCTGTTCCTTTTCCAACAGCTACATCTGAAAACTCATAACGCGGTGTGAGAACGGACATGACTGTTTGTGACGAGCTGGTCATTTTCTGAGAATTTCTAACACCTGAACAAAAAGTCTTAACATGAACTTCATCCGTGGGATTTGAACTGCCAACTGCTGTCGTGCTGGTTCTTGATGCAGGACACAATTTTTCTTTTAAAGGTTTTGGAACGTTTTCTTCTGTGGTTATTGGAGGTTGGTTTTTCCAAAGAGAAAGACATGTTGCTAGCAATTCCATGGAGCAGTGACTGTCACTTTTAGAAGACTTTTCTTTTGCTGGAAATTCAGAATGCTGAGTTGATTCAGTATAAGAGATATTCTCTGTTTTACTACAACCAGCTGCCATCAAAAAAGAACTTTATTAATTTTAATTTTTCTTGCAAGTTCTGAAAACTTCTTGATTTCTACTAGTGATTGAATATTCCTCAACAGCATTTCTTTTATGGCATTTGTGTCTAGTATTTGATTTGTACTTGGATTGCAAGAATACTTTCTTTTCTCTTGATTATTTTGAACAAGAGTGTACACCACCTCCAGAAGAGCTAACAGAGTCATTGTAAGACTGTTTTGTATTTATTTTCAACTCACAAAATTTTCCAATGGTGCTGACATTTTCATTAGTGTTCTGCCACTGTTCTTTCTTTTTTTCAGATGAGTACATTTCTGCACTCTGAGTAACTTCCAGAGGCAAGTGTCTAGAAACAAGCTGAGAATTTTGCACATGTTGGCTTCCACAGCTACAGCTGTAAGGGCGAGCAGGGAGTCTTTTGCTGGCTTCTGCAGCATTCTGCTGTGATGACACAGGTACAGGATGCTTTGACTGTAAGGTCTGTGTAGAAGGTGGAAGCTGATTATTTTTCACTTGTAATGATGTAGATGGCGCAAAGTTTTGTTTCTGAACAGAAGGGTCTTACACAAAGCTTTGTGGTAAATAAGGATACTGCTTTGGAGGTGGCCTGTAATCTGGGTAAGTAAGTTCATTGGATGTGTATTGTGTCCAGTCAACCAGCTGATCTGGTATTGGGTGGTGAAGTCCCTGATTTCCTTGATAATTTCCTTGGTAAGTTATAGGAACTTTTACAGAATTTGAAGGAGTCATTTGTAGTTGTACAGAATAGGTACCTGATATGACAAGCTGACTCTGTGGTGCATGAATATAAAGCATATTAGTCCCTCCATCAGGTTTATGGTATATGGTTGGCTCTGTATGAGAAGGGGTAAAATTCCTCATTGGTGAGTTCATCCAGACATTCTGTGGAACTCCTGAAGACATTGCTTGCAGTTTGTGGTTTGGTTGTTGGGCTCCTTTAACATTTGTGCACGTGACTCTTTCTACTGAAGACTGTGAGGCCACAACGGTCCTATTATGCGTATTAGAAACAGAGATCTGAGGAGTTCTATAACTCCTGACGTTCAGAAGTGGCTCTGAAGCTGAATCTGAATTACTGGGATACATGCATGCTTCTTGTTATGTGCGAGACAGCTGAACTTTGAGAAGTTGTGGAAGACATTAAAAACTGCTGCAAAACAGACTGGCTTTTAGAATATGGTGGATTTTGGGCAGCATTCTCTAGTTTTGCATTCCAATTCACAGTTGATCTGATTTAGTAGTAGTGTTGTGTAGTCTGTGGTTTTGAATGTCACAAATCTACTGCCAGCTTCACTGCAGTGTACTACAGCTTGGAACTGCTTGGGAGGAGTGGTTCTTCTTCAACTCCACATCAACCCATCTGCTTGATGATCTCTCCAAATTATCCACATAAGACTGATAATAGAGTACTTTCTCTAATTTTGCCAAATACAACTAGACTAGATATTATAATCGTAATTCTTACTTGATAACTGTTTTTGTTGTACATAATCTTACTATGTTAAGGTTAAAACCTTTTTTTTTAAAAAAAAATTAGACAAAAAGGGGGAAATGCTGTGCAACAATTCTCTTGTACATTGTAAAGATTTGTTACTCAAATTGGTCTAATAAAATGCCAATTGGCCAGTAGTCAGGCAGTAAGTATAGGTGGGGTGACCAAAGGATGATGGAAGGAGAAGGGTGGAGTGAGGAGTTGACAGCCAGAGGCAGAGGGAGCAGGAGATGAACATACCATGCTAATAAAAGTACCACCATGTGGCAAAGGATAAATAGAATTATGGGTTAATTTGTAAGAAGTAGCTAGTAATAAGCCTGAGCTATTGATCGAGCATTTATATATAATATAAGCCTCTGTGTGGTAATTTGGGAAGTGGCTACTGGGTATTTGGGAACAGGTGGTCAGGATAAGAAATGTCCATTTACACACATGTTTTTTTAGCAGTGCTGGGATAGAACCCAGGGCGTGTGAATACTAGGCAAATGCTCTACCACTAAGCTACATCCCCAGTCTTAAGCATCTTTTATCTTTCTATGTTCCAGGAAAATATAGATGGTAGCTATTCCTTATACATATATGAACATGTGCATGGCTCAGATCACTCACAGAATATTCTGAGCCTGATCCTTGGATCCTTTTCCTTATAGAGGGGCTAGAGAGAGTCTAGAGATTAACTGTGAGATTCCTAGTCAAATGCTCTACCACTCAGCCATACTTCCAGTCCTATTAATGAACTTAACCTAATTTTTGTTTCAGAATCTTTCCCTCTTCAATTATGTGCATCTCATAACACATCTATTTATCTCCCTAGGTAAATGAAAGAGACTGTTCGTATTGGTTCTGAGGTTTCGAATAAATGATAATCTGATGAGGTTTTAACACATTTACACAGATTCCAAATTCTGGAAGGATAAAAACACCCTAACTTTTGAGGAGACCCATGTGGTTGCCACAGTGTTCTCTCTCTCTCTCTTTCCTTCCTTCTTTCTTTCTTTTCTATTTTTCCTAAGACAGGGTTTTTCTGTGTAGCCCTGGCTGTCCTGGAATTTGCTCTGTAGATCACGACAGCTTCAAATTCAGAGATCTGCTGCCTCTGTCCCTGAGTTCTGGGATTAAAGATGTGCACCACCATCACCAGGCTCCACAATTCACTTTCTTTTTCTTTTCTTTTTTTTTGGGGGGTGGTGGTGGTTTGAGACAGGGTTTTTCTGTGTAGCCCTGGCTGTCTTGAACTAGCTCTGTATACCAGCCTCAAACTCACAGAAATCCTCTTGCCTCTGCCTCCCTGAGTGCTGAGAATAAAGGCGTGCACCACCACCACCCAGGCACATTTCATTTTCAACAGCCATCTACTGGCTAACTAAAGTGGGACAGATGACGTCTAGGCCAAGGGCCTCTCTCTAGCTTTCTGCCTAGTTTGGGATCTGACTTACTGCCTCATTTTACCCATCTGCAAACACAAGGGTACAAATGGTAGCTGTTAAATGCTAGCATTCCAGCAGGTGCTCTAGATACATACTTCTGATATGTGCTGCAGTAGCAACACCATGAGATATAATACAGACTTGGTGGAGTGAGCTGCCTTTGCTCCAGGCTGAGACTTTCCACCAATCACTACAGGCCTGGGCTCTGCTTAGACAAATGTCAGCCAGAAAGAGAAGAGGAAGTTACCCAGTCAGAGCCAATGCGCAGATGAATGCCCACATAGGGCCTGATGAGGTGGGTGCTGATCTGGGCCTCTCCGGTCTTCACCATCTCGTCTGACCACACCATGTACTTCTGGAGGGCCCTGTGTTCCTCCAGGACGGGGAACTGGGCTGGGGCCCCTGGCAGTGCAAGCACTGGGTGTTCCTTCGGAGAAAATCTAGGCATAAAATGGACAAGGGGAAGTCAGACAGAACACACAGAGAGCCCTGCTGCTACCCCCACGGGAAAAAGGACGGCATTGCACCATGACCCAGAGACCCTGTGGAGAGGCCCTTATAACATGCAAGAGACGCAAAGGTTGTGAAATCTCAACGGGCTGATAAGAAACCTTGGTGGAGACAGCAGGCACAATATGCAATACTGTTCCTGCTGCACAGAATTTACAACCTTCTTTGCTTGTTTAACAATTAAAAATTTACAGTAGAGCATTCCAACATTTTATATCATGCTGGCTTCCAATCTGTGGTGTGGTAATTCATTCCAGGGTGGGGTGTCTGGACCAAGCCTTGCCCTTTTACCCACATGGCGGGACTGAGACATAAAGCTGCTTACACACACAATGTTGGTCCCACTCGTAAGGACTGTACACATGGGATCAGGCCAGTCATTCAGTACTTAGCAAATACTGACAATGTCAGGACCCAGGAAGAATGAGACCAACATGGTCCCTACCCTTATGTGGAATACCAAAGGTCTGCAGATAAACATAGCACACAAAATCTTTTCTGTAATTTTTCCACATCTTCTCTTCTGTTAGGCTAGGCTCCAGTAAGCCAAAGAGTAATAAACCTGTATTTCCTTTTCAGCTCAACCCAGACTCGAGTAAAGCAACATAAAGCACTTTGCTGCCCATGAATCTGCAATGCACTTTCTGACTCTAGACTTCTGCATCCGTCTCCCCCTGGAACATCTTCCCCACCCACTGAAATCCCTTCTAGATATTACAACCAAGTGCAGCCACTCTGGAAACATTTGTAGTTAGTTTCTCATGAAATCAGACATGCAATTATAATATGACCCAGTGACGGCACTTATGGGCATTCATCTGGGGAAATGAAAACTCGTAATTCACACATAAACATGTACACTAATGTTCACAGCAGCTTTACTCTAACTGCCCTAAACTGGAAACAACCCAGGAAGAAACAACAGCACATCCACACTATGAACTGCCACTGCCATAAAAAGCATGGGCTATCAACACAGGCTAAGGCTCTTAAGGGGATTATTCTAAGTGAAAAAAGCCAATCCCAACAGGGTACAAACATATGACTCCGTTTACATACTTTGAAAGGGCAAAGGGAGAAGAGGCCAATTGCTGCTAGAGTTAGGAATGGTGTGTGTTTAGGGAGGCAATTGCAGTAATAAGCTTGCAATATAAAGATATTTACATTCAAAGAACCACTCAGTGTCTTAACTGTGTACTGAATATATAAACCCACACTAATTACACAGAACTAACACACACACACACACACACACACACACAGTTGTGTATAATTTTTTAATACTATTCGAACCAGATAGGATTACATCATTGTCAAGATCCTGCCTAGAATACTGAGTCAAGGGTGTATGACGAGATCTTTCTATACTGTTCATCACAACTGCATGTGGATCTACAATCACCTAAAATTTTTTACAAACAAAAATTATGAAAGGGCTGGCAAAATGACCCATGGGATAAAGGTGCCTACCAACCAAACCATATGAGCTCAGTTCAAGTCCCAGGCCCCCATGATAGAAGCACAGAACCGACTCCAGTAATTTGTCCTCTGTGTGCTGCCTTTCCAAACAAAAGAATACATGTAATGAAAGTAAAACAAAAAGAAATGTAAAACATCATGGAATATTGTAAACCCTCAAATAAATACAGAGCATCAAGAGACACTAATATTGTATTTTGCTTCAGAGTTTAAAAAACATACATGCCTAGGGCTGGTGAGATGGCTCAGAGGGTGAAGGCATTTGTTACCAAACCTGAGGACCTCAGTTGGTTCCCTGGAATCCACACTGAAGGCAGGAGAGACCCAACTCCTGTTAGTTGTCCTCTGACACACATACACACATACCCCAGAGTAAATTAAAAATAAATAAATAAAAGCCCTATATCACCATCCTTTTCCCTTCTTTTCTTCTCCCTCCCTGAAGACAACGTTTTCATGTATGAGTCTATCCATCACCCATCCATCCATCCATCCATCCATCTATCCATGCCTTAATTTCCTTGTCTGTATAACAGAGCTGAGAATAGTCCTACCTCATAACACTATTAAAAAAACACAACTACATATTTAAGGTATACAACATGATGTTTTGTATGCAATGATTAGCACAATCAAGCTAATTAATATACCCATTTACAGGGCTATTGAGAGGATTAAGTGGATTAGTTTATGCAAAACATTTAGAGCAGTGCTTGGTATACAGAAAGGTCTTATAAAATTCTACACATCATCGTCATGTTGCATATAACCTAGTTCAACTTTAAAACAATTTTTTTTTTTCTTCTTTTTTTTCGAGACAGGGTTTCTCTGTGTAGCTTTGCGCCTCTCCTGGAACTCACTTGGTAGCCCAGGCTGGCCTCGAACTCACAGAGATTTGCCTGGCTCTGCCTCCCGAGTGCTGGGATTAAAGGTGTGCGCCACCACCACCTGGCTCAACTTTTAAAAAATTTAACTTTATGTTTGGTGATTGGACCATGTTGATCATGGAGATCACAGGGTCATGATGATGACATCTCTTGAAAATTTCCAGTTTGCGTGAGTAAATCCTCTGTCAGCCAGTGAGGCTGTTTCACCCTCTACTCATACCACAGAACTGCAATGCACCTGGCACCCATTCTTCACACTGGGTCCCCACTCACAGGCCTCAACTCCTTGTCCTCTGCATGCTGACATGCTCAACAGCCATCATTTCTGCTGTTAGCACTGGAAAGCACTAAAGACAGTGGCCCTAGGAGTCTCTTTACCATGATTTCCCCAGATACTGGTCAGAGACCTACGTTGTGGAAGCAGCAAGTAAGTGTCCCTCCACAGCCTGGCTCTGTATGATGTGTGGTTGATTCTGTTTATACATATAATACATGGCAATAATGTACTGAGTCATATTATGTGAGAAGCAATTGCTTTACTTGCAATATTAACTCATTTAATTCCCACCAGAGCCTTGTGAGGGAAGTGTGCCTACTATTATCTTACTGATAAAGAAACTAGACACAAAGAGGCTGAACGACATGCAAAGTCACAGGGTGGGAACTGGTGGAGCAGGGTTTGCATTCAGGCAGTCTGCCTCACTGTTTTTGTTTTGTGAATTTTAAAGATGCATGTGTATGCATATGTGTCTGAGTGTATGTATGTATATCATGTGTATGCATGTGCCTGTAAAGACAGAAGAAGGTGCCAGATCTCCTGAAACTAGAGTTAGATAGGCAGTTGTGAGCTGCCTGATATGGGGGCTGGGAACTGAACCTGGGTTCCCTGCAAGAGCTTTTGTTTTAGACAGTCTCACTGTGTAGCTCCAGTTGTCCTGGAACTTACTATGTAGACTAGACTGGCTTTGAACTCACAGAGATCCTCCTGCCCTTGCCTCCCCAGTGCTGGGAGCCATCATGCCTGGCTCAGCCAGTGCTTTTAAGCAGTCCTACTGGCCGTGTTCTTGACTCCTAAATTGTACTCTCATCTTCTACCCAGTCCAGGAGCACCTCCTCATAGGGGAATAAGGCTTACTTCTCTGAGCCGCAGCCCCTAGCACAGGGAGCAGGTGCCATAAATATTTTTAGAATTGAATGTGAGAGATCAGGGGCCTTATAAAAATACCAGGGCATGCTCATGGCAGTGGGTAGAGGAGGAAGAAACTAATATTGCTTGAGCACACTACTATGGGCTAGGCCCTAGGCTAAGCTCTTTTCAGACATCACCTCAGAGACCTCCAAAAGGAAGAAGTTTTCTGACCTGATGAGTAGTGAGTCACTAGGATAAACTGGGATTCATGCCCTTCCTGCTCTCTGGGGAAGAGCTTGGAACTGACGCTTGGTGAATTCCAGTTTTGGAATGTCTATCCCTGTGCCCTGGACCTGGGCCAGCACAAAGCTGTCTCAGTAGGACCACATCAGCTGTGGCTTAACAGGCAATAACAGGTCAAGACTCAGCTGCTCACTCTCCTTCAGTGCTGTCTGAGAGAACTGATCAGAAAGAGAGCTGGAGGAGTGTCTAGGTTGCAAAGAAAATCTGACCAACTCCACCAGCCAACCTGACCATTCCCTCTAGGTCAGTCTTAGCCTGGCCACTATTGCAGAGGAAGGCTAGTAGCTTCCTGCTGCTGGACCTGGTGAACTTCAGTGGTATACCACCATCACACCCTGGCTACTGAGGTCCTCTAGGCTCAGCATACATTTACAGGACCAGTAGATGATGCAAGGCTGAGTACAGAGGACACAGAGACACAAACAAGGCAGGGTCTTGCTCTCCAAGTCCCTGCTATGAAAGACACTTTCCTCCTGCTCTTTGCATGGGAGGTCTGGGTTAGCCTTCAGGTCTTCATAGATTTAGCCACATAGGCCCTGCCAATAACATATGACCTCTATGTCTTCTCAGAGAGGCTGCAGCCTGGGAGAAAGACCAGCAATGTACTACAGTTTGGATAGGAAATCTTTCAAAGGCTCACGTATTGAAGTTTTGGTCCCAGTGCAGCACTGCCCAGAGGTGACTAGAACATGAGATTGCAAACCTTATCAATGGATTAATTCCCAACGGACTCATAGTTGAATGGACTATTAGGAGGCATGGTTTACTTAGAGAAAGTAGGACACAGAGGGAATGCCCTTAAGGGTATTGTCTTGTCCCTGGTCCTTCTCTTTGGCTCTTTCTGCTTCCTGTCCACCATGTGAGCTGATTTGTTTCATCACATGCTCCATGCTATAATTACAAGTGCAGAAGTAGCAGAACCAAGTGACAATGGATCGAAACCCTTGAAACCATGAGCCAAGATGAACCTTTCCTTCTTTATTTTCTCAGGCTTTTGTCACAGGACAGAAAGCTACCACCATATACTTAGACACCTGCTCTTTATACATGAGGATAATTTTAACACGATGGCCCACAAACTTCCAAGAGCAAATAAACATACAACGTTATCTGTTGAACGGAAGCTCTACCACAGGATTCACAGACTGAGAACCAGCAGAGCTGGAAGGATCCTCTGAATCCACGTGGTGGGAGACAAAAACAGATGAATGGATAATCACACTGTGCCATTCGGCTTTAGCAGGAGTGAGATTTGGACACATGCTTCAATACTGACAAACCTTGAAGACAATATGCTATATGAACAAGTTGGACATAAATAGCAAATACTACATGACTATCCATCCAATGCCTGAGGTTCCTAGAATAGGTGAGTTCAGACAGAAAGTAGAATCACTTATACTGGGGCAGGGGAAGTGAGGAGTGAAAATTAGCCTTTACTGAGTAGAGTCTCTGGTTAAGAAGAGGAAAAAGCTCTGGAGACAGAGGGTTGCAATGGCTGCACACTGCGACACACAAAGTGTCACTGAGTTGTACACTTACTGTGGTTTTAAAAAAACTCAAAAACTCCATCAACAAAATATACATACATATAATGCTAGTCACTCTTTTGAACTCTCATATTTTCATGCTTGAAACTGACCCTGCTAGTATTACTATTTACAAGTTCAAGACCAGCCTGAGCAAACGGCAAGTTCTGTTAATATATGTAGATGTGTATATGGATATAAAAATGCAGAAGGACAAATGCACTTACTAAAGGACTAATGGTGCTCCTGCGGCAGTGAGATCATAAATAAATTTAATTTTGCTGTTTTGTTTTTAGATAGGGTCTCATGTAGCCCAAGCTGGCCTTAAACTTACTGACGGAGTTCATATTGGCCTTGAACTCCTGATCCTCCTATGTCAGCCTTCTGAATGTGAGAATTACAGGTGTGATCCAGTAATTTGCCTGGCAATTTGTTTCTTTATTAAAAACAAAAACAAAACAAACAAACAAAAACTCCAAAAATTATCTAGTCTGTGGTGGATATTCTAAACCACTCATTCCAAGATATTAAACGTTAACCTGGATTTAAACTTTGTATAGCAGAGACCCCATAAAACAGAAAACAAGCCCCAAACAAAACAACCCAAGCCAAAAGAACTGTCCAAGCCGGTGATGGCACATGCCTTTAATCCCAGCACTCAGGAGTTAGAGACAGGGGCTCTCTGTGATTTTTGAGGCCAGCCTGGTCTACAGAGGTCCAGGACAGCCAGGATTACACAGAGAAGTTCTGTCTCAAATAACCAAAAAAAAAAAAAAGGGGGGGGGTTGGAGTCAGACTTGTACAACTCTGCTACTTCAAGCTTCATGACCTTGGACAAGTGACTTCACTCTTCTCTGCTTCTTGTATGTGTGCATCTTAGATGACAATATCATCCCAAAGACTCATTAATCCTGAGTTTAAACCTTCCAAGGCTTAGGAACATGTGGTATACAGCAGGTATGAAATATGTGTTAGCTTTTATATTTTGAAAACTCACATACAGACCCAAGTTGGCTATGTGCCAGCCTTACCACCTTGGGTAGGTTACTGAACTTCATGGAGCTCAGCTTCCTTCTGTAAAACTGAGGACTGAAGGAATGGGTAGTTCAGGGATACAGGGCTTAACAACATGTGTCAGGTCCTGAGACTAACCCCCAACATTCTCAAGATGAAATTGATAATAATAGCCATTCATGAACTTTCTTATAGACATAATTAACATGAAGCATGCAAATGACAGCTGACTGGTTGCTTAGTATGCACCATACACTTTCTATGCTAGGAAGCAAATACTTTAGTGCTCTTTAAACCAACGTAGAAACTGGGACCAGAAAACTGGAATGATTTTTCAATCTTTCTTTTCTTTTCTTTTTTTCTTTTTTTTAACTGTGAATTGGTATTTTGCCTGCATTCATGTCTGTGAGAAGGTGTCAGATCCCCTGGAACTAGAGTTATAGACAGTTGTGAGCTGCCATGGTCAGTACTGGGAATTGAACACGGGTCCTCTGGAAGAGCAGCCAGTGTTCTTGACCACTGAGCCATCTCTCCAGCCCCTCAGATCTTTCAAGAAAGAGGCAAAGCTGAGTCTGAGCTCACAGTGTTCACTCCTGTCTCTACTGTAGTCTACTGTAGGCCTACTAAATGACCACTCTGAATTCACATGCTCCTTTTACCTCCTAACCTAATCTGCTTCCCTAGCCCCCACCCCCCTCAAGACAGGCTTTCTCTGTATAGCCCTGGCTGTTCTGAAAAACTCTCTGTAGACCAGACTGGCTTCAAACTCAGAGATCTGCCTCTTGAGTGCTGGCATTATAGGCATGCACCACCATGCCTGGCTTTTAATCTGACTTGTTTTGTGGTGGTGGTAGTGGTTCCAAGGACAGACTCAGGGCCTCATACATGCTAGGCAAGGTCTGTAGCAGCCCTCATTCTGATATCTAAGCCCAGGCTCTTTTCTGCAATGCTAGAGCACCAATGACAGATTCCTCACTTAAGTTTATCAATCTGACTAGACTGTGGTTCTCCAAAGACCAGGGTTGGGCCATCCTCATTTTTATATACACCTTTGGTCTCTGAATACTGTGTCTCACACATGACAGACGCTCCATAAATATTTCACTGCTTGTGCCTGTAACCTATTTTTTTAATAGGGCCTATGGCACACAATTAATAAAGCCTAGCTAGTAATTATGAGGGTGACATCACTTCTCAGTCTGCACCTGAGCTGTTCTCCAGGCAATGCTTCCAGTTTTCACCTTGTGAAAAGGAAGACAACAGGGGAGTGATTCTCACGCCTGGAGGAGGAAATCGACATGCATGTGACTGAACAATGTTCTTTTTATGACATCCCTTATCAGCCAAGAAACTCTTGCTCAACCTTGGGGCAGGTCAACATCCCGCTGTGTCAGGCATGAGATGGAAACAGATCACATAGGATCCCAAGTTCAACAGACAGAACACAGTGCTTGCACCTTTGGTCTCCTACAAGAGGGTGGAGTAGAGGCAGCAAGGCCAGAAAGGAGCGGGATGCCTCTGAGACCCAGCCCTCCCTAAACTCAGTACTGCTATCCCCTCCAAGTACCTCTGGATCCATTGTTCTTTGTAGGAGGCACTGAAGGAAATGCCTGTGAACAGCTCCGACTTATTGAAACTCACATGAAACTGATCCCAGAATGGCCCAAAGGGATTTCCTTCCTGCAAAAAGAGAATGGTGGAAAGCTTACTCAACAGGAGGGAAAGTTACTGGGGTATGAGGCCAAAGAACTGCAGAGAGAGGGCCCTGGGAGATGGATGGTGTGACACCTGGCGTAGAATTCTTATAGGATGGCCCCTTGGCTGAGGGCTGAGGGGAGTGCTCCTGCTTCTCCTTTGGTTTCCAGCTGTGTTTGAAGGAATGGATTCTGTTCCCATGTCATGTTCCACTAACCCTGTAGCGGTGGGGCAAAGAAGACCTTGAGTTGGAAGTATGAACTAGAGCAGTGGTTCTCAACCTTCCTAATGCTGCAACCCTTTATAATACAGTTCCTCAGGCTGTGGTGACCCCTAAGCACAAAATTATTTTTATTGCTACTTCATGTAATTTTGCTACTGTTATGAATCGTAATGTAAGTATCTGTGTTTTCTGATGGTCTTATGGATCCCTGTGAAAGGGTCATTCGATCCCAAAGGGGTTGTAACCTACATGTTGAGAACCACTGAACTAGAGCTTTAAGCTAATATAGTATGCTATTTTTCAAGATGGAATCAGACTTACAGAAGGTAAGACATGTGCCCAAGGTCAGACAGCTGATAAGGGCAACCAATATAGGGGGATACAAGCTAGGCGCTTTCAAACTTTATAGCTTTTCTACCACTTGTACCAAAAAATATTGGGGTGTATCATACTCACAAAGTACCAGAAATGCAAATTTCTACTAATTATCCATGACAGCTCCTAGTCTAACTGCTGAGAAGTGGGAGAGCATTCAAGTTAAGAGAGTGTACAACACGCCAAGTTATACCATGCTGGCCATGCCTCCCTTATACCACGAGGACATCACCAACACCTTCTTCATGGAGCACTCTGAGGAGTAAAGGAGTGAATATGCATCCAGCTGCCAGCATAGTATCTGGCATGTGGGACTGCTATGTGGGCATTAGTTACTATTACCAACAGCACTTCAGTTCCCAGGTGCTTTTTTTTTTTTTTTTTTCAAGACAGGGTTTCTCTGTGTAGTTTTGGAGCCTGTCCTGGATCTCGCTCTGTAGACCAGGCTGGCCTCGAACTCACAGAGTTCCACCTGGCTCTGTCTCCTGAGTGCTAGGATTAAAGGCATATGCCACCACCGCCCTGCTAGTTCCCAAATGCTCTTACATATGGCCTACTCTCTATGAGCCAGGTAGAGCAGGTAGAAACAAAGCTCTGAGAAGAGTGTGCCAAAGGTGACACTACTAACAAAGGCCAGAAACAGATCAAATTCCCTCTTTCCCTACATTGCCACCTCAAGGGCCTAGAGGGTACAGAACAGGCCCTACCTTCATGGGACATGTCTTCTTATCAGGACTTCGCTGGGCTGCCACCTCAAAGCAGTATGCTACCCGCTTCTCAGGGGGCCAGTGGGTGGGTGCCAGCTCTTCCATGAAGTCCTCCAGGCTAACAACACGATGGTAGGCTTGGAGGGGCTCCAGCTTGAAGTACTTCTGATAGGACACATGGAGCTAAAGGAGAAAACGGAGTACAGATCTCCATAGTACTCTCATTACTAAAACTATAAACTCTAAGACCCAGACTACGTGAGATGAGACCTGTGGTGGGCTTCAGATCAAGCTCAGTGGTAGAGTGCCTGCCTAGCATGCATGAGGCATTAGGCTTCATCCCCATTACAACAGCCACAAGACACCAAAGTTAGGACAAAGACAAACTGAGAGAAGCTATCTTCCAGCTCAAGAACAAACAGCAACATCTCTGGTGTTCAAAATGCCTGATGATCTACAAGGAAAGAGGCAAGTGATATAGTGAACATCTCACAGCAAAGGAAACCCAAATAGCCCATAATACAAAAGACGTGTGGCCTCCCCAGTAGTTATGAAAAGGTAGGCTGCAGCTAAGGGCTCTACTTCTTTCATAAGAGCAGAATTTTAAAGTAAACGCTCATCATTGGAACAAATGTACTAAACTGAGCTCTATGGCCCTCTGTACATGGCTGCTGGTAGAAGTGCCTGCTTCGGGACAACTACTTGGGGTCCATACCACGTGCTCCTTCTATAAAAGGATTTACCCTGGAGAGGCTCTGATACTTTCTACAGGAAACGTGGATGGCAACACTCAGTGATTCAATGGAAGCACAGGGAAGAAGTAGGAGTCAAATCAGAAAGGCCAGGAGGGTAGTTGCTTCCAGGGCCGAGACCAGGGTTAGCAAACTTCTCATTGAATTTACCTGCAATTCATGCTTTCTTTTCCTAACAGAAAAGCCAGGCATGCATGTAATCAGAAAAGCACGCATGGTGGTGCATGAATGTCATCTGACCACTCGGAGATGGTGGCAAAAGAGCAGGAGTTTGAGGCCAACCTGGGCTTTATAAACTTCTGTCTCAGAAAATAAAAATAAGAAAGGAAAATAAAAATAGAAATGATGAGGCAAGAAGGAGAGGAATATGCTCCTGAGGACTACTTCTAATCAAGTGGGTTCATGGATGACGGTTATACTCATCATCATAATTTTTTAGATTTTTCAAAAAAATTGTGAGTCAGTTGTGGTGTATACCTGTAATCCTGGCACTTTGGAGGTAGAGGCAGGAATTCAAAGTCATTCACACCTATATAGTAAATTTGAGGTCAGCCTGGGCTACATGAGACTGTCTCAAAAAAAAAAAAAACAAAAAAAAAAAAACAGAAGAAAAAGAAATTTAAATTTAATTTAAATATATTCTTAGAACACCATGGAACAAAATTTGGATTCCATTCTACAGGTCAAGGTTTCTCAAGCATATCCCAATAGTTCAGCTGCAGTAAAAATGTTCCAGAGCTACAAGTGTGGTAGTGCACGCCTTTAATCCAGCACTCAGGAGGCAGAGACAGGTATCTCTGTGAGTTCGAGGCCAGCCTGGGCTACACACTGAGTTCTAGGACAGCCAGGGCTACACCGTGAAATTCTGTCTCAAAAAAATCAATCAATCAATCAATCAATCAATCAATCAATCAACCGGGTTCCAGAGCTGAAGAGATCTAGGAAACTCTGCTTTAAACTGGCTTCTTTACTGCAGCAGGACTTCTCAGGGCCTTTGCTGTGCTACTGTATATTCTCAATCTAAACGCTTAGGAGAATAGGAATTGGAACTAGCATTTCTGAAACTAGACAGAAATTTTTTTTTTTTTTTTTTTTAAAGATTTATTTATTTATTATGTATACAGCATGTATGACTTCTGGCCAGAAGAGGGCACTAGATCTCATTACAGATGGTTGTGAGCCACCATGTGGTTGCTGGGAATTGAACTCAGGACCTCTGGAAGAGCAGTCAGTGCTCTTAACCTCTGAGCCATCTCTCCAGCCCCCTAGACAGAAATTTTTTAAGAGACAGGATCTCACTACATATCCCTAGCTAGCCTGGTATTTGTATGTAGTTCCGACTGGCCTTGAATTTACAATCTTCCTGCCTCAGCCTCCAAGTGCTAGACTTAAAGGCCTTCATCACAGCTGCCAAGGTTTGCCTTTTTTTTTGTTTTTTTTTTTTGTTTTTTTTTTTGGTTTTTCGAGACAGGGTTTCTCTGTGTAGCTTTGCGCCTTTCCTGGGACTCACTTGGTAGTCCAGTCTGGCCTCGAACTCACAGAGATCCGCCTGGCTCTGCCTCCCGAGTGCTGGGATTAAAGGCGTGCGCCACCACCGCCCGGCTTGCCTTTTTTTGAAGAACTGATCTGCTGACAGAGAAGAAAATACACTGACTACTTAAGATCAGAAGAGGGAGGGGAATTACGAAACTACTATAATGATCCTTGTGTTTGTTCAATAATGCGTTATTTATTCACTTAGTTATATTTTAAAAATTTTTGGAGACATCTCCATGTAGCCCAGGCTGGACTTAAGCTCAAAGCAATCTTTCTACTTCAGCTTCCCAAGAGCCAGAATTTTAGGCATGAACCACCATATCCAGTGTATTAAGCATGCAGTTAATATGTACCTCCTATATGTCTAAGTGAGAAACGAAGTGGTCTAGATAGCAAAGAAGATGCAGCTGAGGCTTGAGGGTTGAGTGTGTATTCAAGAGCAGCATTCAGGATGAAATCTAGAGTCCCAGCTTGGTGCCGGGGGGAATGGAGATGGTGTATGCTGAGGCTGGAATTTCAGATGGTGACACAGGTTTGTGGGTAAGGATAGCAAGTTCAGTTCCAGCTTTCAGAATCTGAGATATCTGTGACAACTAAGCAGACTTGAGTGTCTAAAAGCAAGAAACACAAGTCTGTGGTCAGAGTAGAACCTGTACCGGAGGTGTACTGGAGATGTAAGGAGAATAGTTAATGCCAAGCCAGTCGATAGGAACCTATAACAAAGCAAGGTAATGGTAACAGCAGCAGTTACTACTCACTGAGTGCTGACTTAGTGCCAGGTGCTATACTCAGTCTTTTATAAGGATCTGCTCATCTGACTCATTTGAGCCACAGAGCTAACACCAAGCAGAGGGAGGATATGCACCAGCAGAATTGTGGGTGAAGAGAGGGAGCCCCGACTGAGGTACAAAAAAATGGTTCTTCGCTGAGGCCAGGACTGCAGAAGGAATAAGCAATGTCCTGGAAGGCAGGGGAGGAGGGGGAATTCAGGAAAAAGAGGCTCACAGGATAAGGAGCCATTGGGTGGTCAGGTAAGACACAGCTTGAGAAATGAACCTTGATTTGGCAATTCTGAGGTCACTGGTGACCTCAGTGAGAATAATCACTTTAGGAACTGGAAGCTCATTTGAGACAGGTTGAGAAACCCATAGAAGGCAAAGAAATGGAGACTCAGTATGACAATTGGCTGAGAAGGCTAGGATGCAACAAGCCAGTAAGACAGGCAAATGAGCAATACTTAAATGTATCAGCAAAGCCTAACAAGTCAGATCTGAGGATCCCAAAAGCTGAGGAACTTCCTGTGTCCTAGTTCTGTATACTGAGGAGCCCAGCTGATTCTAAGAGGAAGGCATGAGGCAGGGTCAAGGCACTTACTATCAGTAACTCATTCAGTCCTCATCATGAGAGGTAGCTAGTCATCACAGGTTACTGTAAAGATGAGGAAACTGAGGCACAGAAAGGTTAAGTATCTTTCTGTGTATAGTGAGGCTATACAATTAGGAAATGGCTAAGTTAAGTTGCAGTCTGGGTTTTAGCTTCTGTTAATAAGCTGTTCAGGGATAGGTGTGCAGCTTGGTGGTAGAACATTTCCCTAAGACCTGGGTCTAATCCATAGCACTGCAGGGAATGAGGAAGCCTTTCCAAAAAGAGGTATGCCTGCAAAGGAGAAAATAAAATATATGCAGAGAAAAAGCATTGTAATTAAATATGGTGTTTTGTTCATGCTAAGTATAATTTTCTTAACTACTTAAACTTTTAAAGTCAATTCATTAAATATTAAGTTCCTACATCCAGGTCTCTGGCAGCACAGTGAATAAAACGAAACAGAGGGCCATTGGAAGACACAAAGAATAAGCTAAGTATCAGAGGACGACGAGAACATCACGCCCAGGGAGCCCCTCAATGGGATGAGTGGCAGCACCGGAGCCAGACTGCCTAGGCTGGTAGCCTTGGACATACCACTAAGCCATGCCTCAGTCTCTCTTTTAAAACTGTAAGAGCACTTATCACCTATTACTGACCAATCGGAGGGACAGAAGGTAGGGTAATCAGGACTGGAAATGGAGGCTTTCGGTTTAAGACACAGTCTCCAGAAGTAGGCAGCCTTGGGACTGAATTCAAGTATTACCTAGAAGCTGTGCAATCTCGGGCAAGTTACCTCACTCCTCTAAACCTGGGTTTCCTCGAGGATGAGCTGTGGAAAGAATGAGCTAATCCTCCTGCAGTGTTCAGACAGTGCCAGCACATGGCAGGTGTTGGGTGAGAAAGTTGCCATTTCAAGGAAGACAATTCTAGGTAGAGAACAAGACAAGCCTAGAGTGGAAGAAAAACCCAGAGGCCTTGGAGTCAAGCAAATCAGCCAGCACGGGGAAGGGTTGACAGGGGCCGAAGTCAGCACAAGTACTCACGTTGGTGAAAGGAGGCTTGTGATGCTGGTACTCAATCCAGGGAGGTACAGCCAAGGTGCGGTTCAGGAGCTTTGCAAATGCCAGGGAGCCCAAGAAGTGATCGGCCTGGTTCCCAAAGCGCCCTAGAAATGGTACATTGTGGGTAGAGTGGCCTGGGGTACTAAAGGCACCGTGTGTGAAGGGCTCAGAAAAGATGTGCCTCCAAGAAGTGTGTGTGTGGGGCCCGGAGCAAGTCACCAAAGTGAGTAGCTAGTAACACTGGCACCTAAGAGAAAGTCTAGACTTCCAGGTTTGACATTCCTTAGCCACCCCAGATTCCATGCTATTTCTCTAACATGCTCTATAATCCCTATTCTACTTGTTTTCTTTGCCAGGAGTGTCCTTTGACCTGTTTCCACTTAATTACACGTGAAGGGGGGTGACCCTGATACCTCATTTGCTAAGACACTTTTATCAACTCCTATCCAGTTCTCTTGCTCTCAGCATGGATTTGAGTTACTTTTTTTTCTTTTTGAGACAGGGTCTGTGTAGTCCTGGCTGGCCTAGAACTTGTTCTATAGACCAGGCTGTCCTTGAACTTGTGACAATCTTCCTGCCTCTACCTCCTGGGTGCCAGGATTATAGCTGTGTAATCAGATTACATATTTATTTATGTGGTGGGGATTTAACCTAGGGTATGGAACATGCTGGGTATTTTACCACTGAGCTATACCCACAATTTGGGTTATTTACTTTTGTCATTTCCCCTCAAATGTCTTTTTTCACTTTCTGGCTTTTTGCACTGGCTGTTTATTCAGCCTGTGAATGTCTCACATACAAGCTCTTTTTTTGGTTGTTTGGTGTTTTTGCCAGGTTCTCACTATGTAGTCCTGGCTGCTCTAGAGCGCTCTATGTAGATCAGGCTGGCCTTAAACTCACAGAAACCTACCTGTCTCTAGCTTCCAATGTTGAGATTCAAGTTGTATGCAACCACACTTAGCTATCATCAATATGGCATCCATTCATTCATTCCAAAAATGTGCCAGATACAACAATATAAAATGTTAGATGAGCCGGGTGGTGGTGGCCTTTAATCCCAGCACTCGGGAGGCAGAGGCAGGCAGATCTCTGTGAGTTCGAGGCCAGCCTGGTCCACAGAGCGAGATCCAGGAAAGGCGTAAAGCTACACAGAGAAACCCTGTCTCGAAAAACAACAACAACAAAAAAAAGTTAGATGTTGTTACAATATAAAATCAAGCAAGGTTAAGATCTCTGCCCTCCAGGCACTCAGTCCTAATTCAGGTTAGGAGACATTAAACATGAAAACAAATTCATTTCGATAGATTTTGATAGTTGCAAGGAAGAAAATGAAAATGTCTGGTGATGGGGAGATTAAGGAAATTACTTGAGTAGAGGTCAATGGTGACAAGTATGCTGAGACTTCAAGTATGAGAAGGGGGTGGGGGTGGGGTGCAAAAATTAGAGGAAGGTGTTCCAGGAAGGAGGAGTAACTCATAGACCTGTTTGTGTGTGTGTGAGGAACAGAAGAAAGCAGGTTAGTGTGGCTATAGCTGGAGGGCCAAGGAGAAGGGGTGTGGAGAAGACCAGAGTGGAAGCCAAATCATGCAAGATGACGGCCATGGTCAGGTATGCAAGCCACTGAAGGGTTGTAAGGATTGAATTTTACAGTGATGACCCACTATTCCATTTAAATTGCATCCCTGGACTGGTTCTTAAGAGTCCTTGTTATCTTTTGTTACTTCAGTTTTCATCATCTTGTACCAAATTTTTCATGTACTTAAAAAAAACACAACACTTGGTTTTATTGTCTGTCTTCCTCAAATGAAAGATCTACAAGGGTATGTATGAGGTTTATCTGTCTCATTCACCACCGGCACAAAAGGCAGCGCCTGGGACAAAAAGGAAAAAAAAAAGTGGCACATAAATATTTGCTGAATGAATGTAAGAACTGCTACGAGACAGCGCGGGCAAGTCTTGCCCTACAAACTCCATTTACTGGTCTCGGAGTCGGATTAGACCTCGAGTGAGTCATTTAGCTTCTCCCGTCCGACGAATGGCAAGTTGAACACCGGTGGCCCCTCTGTACCCATGCAACTACGGCAGCGAAGAGCATGCCCTGCCCCGCTGCGGAGGTCTCTCCTGGACCTGACGAGGCGTCAGTAGGCGCCTCGCAAAAGTGGCTCCGCCTCCCGGGCCTCAGTTTCTCCATTTGAGCAGGGGGCTCGGGAGGCCTTACCCATGCAGGGACAGTAGAGCAGGTAACCGGCCAGGTCCCAGGAGCCCGCCGCCTGCCCCCGGAGCGGCAGCGGCAGCAGCAGCAGAAGCAGGAGAGACGCCCGCAGCAGCAGGTGTGGCGGTGCCCACGCGGCGGCGCCCATGTCGGCGGCGGAGCCCCAGAGCGTCGCGGCTGGGAGGCGGGGAGGGGGGGAAACGCCGAGGCGCGAGTGGCCGCCCCGCTCCCGACGCTCCCCGCGCGCCGCCCGCGCGCCGGCTGGGCCGCTCTAGCCCGCGGGCGGGCGGGACCATAGAGAGCCCGCGGCACCGCCCCCTCCACGACCCGAGCGCCCGCTCGCGCGGCTCCCACAATGCACCGCACAATGGCCCGACCGCCGCCACTACCGGGGCCTGAGCGGGCCTGGCGGAGCCCGAGCGCGGCCCGGCCCGCAGCGCGGGGTCCCGAGCGCAGTGAGTGCCGGCGAGGGCCCTGGGGGATGGTGGGGAGCGGGGCGGGAGGCCGTCGCGCTGTGCCTACACGCCCGGCACTCGGAGCGGCGGCGCCCCTCACCACGGGCCGCCCAGCGCGGTCGCCCACACCCCTGACTGGGGGCCCCCTCTGCGCCAGCCGGGCCCCGGATAGGCCCTGTGGTGACGAAAACGCTCCCCGGACCTCAGACTTGTGCCCGGGGGACCGGAAGAAGCCCTTAGGCTCACTCCATTCCTAGACTTGGAGACTCAGCCCTGAGGGTCCCCCACTGTCGACCCCCCCGCCCCCCGACTCCCTGGAGACCCAGATAACACGCTGCTGTCCTTCCTTGGGATGGCGGTCTGGGGGGCATAGATAAGCTGCACCTGCTCCCTCCCTCGGACACGCCTACCCCGACCCACATAACCCCCTTTCCTGCTCCAAATAGTCCTCTCTTCGCTCTTTCGTTTTCCAGACTTTCATAAACTTACTTTGAGGCTTCTCTCCAATACCTCGGTCTGAATGAAGAACCCCAAATAAGGTCCTACCTGTAGTTGCCTCCCCGGTGACCATATTGAGTAAACTTCAGACATTTTTCCATCGCGAGGGTCTCATTTCTAGACTTTCTTGAAACTCACTCGGGTCTTCAGCACCACCACCCCCAGCCTCTTCCGACCTTTAGAACCTCCCTACCTCTTTCTCGCGGTGGTCTCTTGGAGACCCAAATAGTGTGTTCATGATTCTTTACCGTGCATGCTTGCTCTTCCCATCTCAGACCCTATCTAGACTTCTTTTTGAATTCTCGTCTTTTCTCCCCATTCTCCATTCCCACCTTCCAATCGTAGGGGGAATTTAACATTTCACACCACAAAATGGGGTGATCTAGCGGCTGGCCTGAGGGTCGGACTGTTTCCTACAACTCCAGCTCCACGCTGTGGACTACCTTGGGACAGAAGGGGAAGGGGTCCTGGCTTGCTGCGGCGGCGAGTTGGTGCTTTCCCCTGCAAGCATACCCTGACTCCTGACTTGTGTGTTTTTCCACCTGTCAGCCTGGAGCCGCGATAAGTCTGGCCTTGGGTTTCTAACCCTCTTCTCTCAAGGAAAGGCAGCTGAGTTGGGGGGGGGGGGGTAGGTGAAAATGAGGCTGGAGTGAGTTGCAGCCATTTGCTCAAGGCCTCCCCAGGGGTGGGAGGCAGCGGGAATCTGAGGAAATAGGGAATCAAAGGGACTCCAAAGAGGCCCATCTACACTGACAGAAGAACTAGCAGCCCGAGAGTAAATCCTACCCCCTGTTAATCCTGTTTGATGTTTCTTGGAATGATGCAAGTCATTGAGACTCTCAGGCCTCCTTGTAATTTAATTCTCCCACCATTCCGGAGTGTTGTGTGTGCGCTGGCCTCGGGAAGTGGGCAACTATTCCCATTCCTCCTTCCCTTCTTGCTGTTTTCCAGCCGACCAGTGTGCCTTTGGATTTGTTTCTGTTGCCCAGGTCAAGGCCTGTTTTGTTTTCCCTTCTAACGCTATTTATAATTTCCCAGTTGCTATTTTAAGTTCTTTTGAGGGAAGATTCCACCTCCAAGAACCTTTCTGGGTGTGTTTCCTCCTAGGCAGGTGTTGAATTGAGTTCTTCAGATCCCCAAGTAGCTCTTGGGCAGGAGGGATAAAAGCTATTTTAGGGTAGTCACTGAAGTGGAGCTGTTAATCCTCTGTGGGTCTCTTTAGTTAAGAACACTCAGAGATTAACCCTTTCCTTGCTGTAGAGACTGCTGGCTAGCTCAACATTATTTGATGGGGAGAGTTGGGAAAACAGGACTGTGGCAGCTGAAGGTGGGAACACAAAATTCAGTACAAAGACCAAGATAATAGCTTTCTTTTGCTGGGCACTTTGAGCAGGCCAAACCCAGTGCTGAGCTTTTTGCATACCTGACTAAAATAATCCTTACAGCCAGACTGTGAGGTAAGTATTTTTAGCTTTACAGATGAGGAAACAGGCTAATAATGGAGAAAGAACGCAGTTTCTATAGAGATGATGTAACACCATAAAAACTATAGTTTCATCAGAGGACAGCCTACATCACAGCACTACAGAAGACAGACCGGAGCTTCCAAAGGCCATACAGAGTATTGAGCAAGCATTCTTACTTTGGGTATGGAGCTTTAATAATAGAAGAGGGTGTAATAAAGTGGCCATCCAGGCAAGAGAAAACTCTGGCCCAGATGTGCTGGAGGAAAGTAAAGGGCTTGTGCTGAGGCTTAACAGTGAGGGAAAAGA
Organism: Peromyscus eremicus; assembly: GCF_949786415.1. Lineage (NCBI taxonomy): Eukaryota > Metazoa > Chordata > Mammalia > Rodentia > Cricetidae > Peromyscus > Peromyscus eremicus. Next base: position 126,227,773 of record NC_081419.1, on the reverse strand, counting down.
GGAAGGCTGAGTTCTGAGATGTTGGGAAGGGAAGGAAACTGACTTTGAGGCATGAGAAATAACGCTAAGAGGGAGAGAGAGAAGTTATACTTGGCACTGCTGAAGAGTGGCAGCAGCGATACTGCCCTCATGGGCTTTGTGTGTTCATGTTTCATGTCACTCTCAACAGTACCATTTCACTTCATCCTCTAGAAAATATTTACAGGTTTAGAGAATGAATCTCTTTCAGAAATTGAGGAGAGTGAGGTTCAGAGAAGTGAAGTAACCTGCCTGTGGTTTCACAGCCAGTGAGTGGTGGCTCTTCTGATAGCAAGTCCAAGGTTCTTTCCGTGCTGCCTCCCCCTCCAGATCAGATGCCAGAAGAGTCTAGGGCCGAAAATACACTGACTTATACCAGTAACTGGGAGGGATTGTGTTTGTTTTATGGAAACAGGTTCTGTCAGCTTCTCCATAGCTACGGTTAGACTATGAGACTATAAGAACAGCTTTGAAAGAGAAGCAAAATTCTCTCACAGTTTTGACAGGAAGTCTGAAGGAATAGGTCTGATTGTATGAATCAAACCCAGGAATTTTTCTGGATCAGAGGAGTATGCAAAGGACACAGAGAACGTGAGACTAGATCCCCAAAAGATTCCTAGGTAACACCAGCAACTGTGGCTATGGTGGCCACTGATTGTAGGAAAGGATCTTGCTGTGCTTTTTCAGATGCCTAGGTGAGTAGGATCGTGTTGGCTCTTCTAAAGCCATAACCTCATGAATGCTGATCAAGTGGAGCACATGGTTCCCTCCTTCCTCCTTTGCTTCTATCTGGGCATCCTCGTGAGCTCTTCTTCGCCACTAGCAGCCTGTTTCCTAGAAGCCCATTACTCACTCTTTCAGAAGCTAAACTGCTGTGTCTTGTTTGTGCATGTTCAACAGAACAGATGAGGTGGACGTGTGGGAGGTGGGGATGTACCATTTTCTTTCTGAGTTTGTGCGGAATTTCCAGAGCTAGGCTCCCCTCACATCAGCCAGAGTGGTGTGACTTGCTTTCCTCTAGCTGCCATTCCCAACTTCCAAAGGCTAAGATGCATGATTTAGATAGGAAGTGGGAGCAGAATTTGAATTTGAAGGTATGGGGAATTCTCTCTAAACTAGATATGCATACTTGGAGCTCACTCCTTTTAGTTCCAGGGTATGTAGTAATCGCTGGTATTATAAACAGGTAATTCCACCTTGTGCAGAAGGGAGGGAATTTGAACAATGAAAGCCAGCTGTCAGAGGAGGCGTTTGAGGTGTATAGAGAGCAGGCAGATATGCCAGAGATGTGCCAGGATAACTCAAGTGAGTCTAGTTTTCAGTAATTTCTTGCCTTTCCCAGTGCATGATTAGTACAAAATATTGCCACTTTTGTGCAGATGATTCTAGGCAAATCCCCACTGGTGATGGAGAAATGTTTGTCATATTACATTGCAATGTTTCTTCAACAAAAGGAATGGTTCCTGAACAGGATGTAGCTCATGTTATGATGAGCAAAGCTCTCTGGGGCATGAACCCGCTGATACTATCATCTCGTTCATGGCCAGTCTGTTGGATGAATGGTCACTGTAAGCAGCAGGTGCTAATTAGCTGAGCAAGCATTCCATGGTCCACAGCTAGTTTATGCAGTTGAAGCTCTCCCCAGAGTCTTGTAGCCAATCCCCAGATACACCATCATTGCTCTCTACATGGAAAATCCTCATGACTGAATTTTGGGATTGTCTCTTGAGTTGGTGTCAGGAAGGGGTCGTGTTACTGTTGCTCTGTCTTCCTCTCCTTACTATACCACTTTCACCAACAAGGGCAAGGATCAGATTTCAGGTTTTGGCTCTTTTCTCTGGAGGGTGGAGAACCCAGTTTAAACTAGAACTTCTGGGTATAATAAGAATAATAAGAATCAACTTGAGTTTAATGAGTAATTTACTCATCTAAAAGGAAATTGAGGTTCCTTCTCTAGATGTTAGGTATATGGAAATGAAAGAGATACAGAAGGATCCCTCAGAGGATCATCAGGTGGAGAAGACTTACATTCGAATCAAGAATGTTATCTGTCCTAGTAGAGAATTGCATGTGTGTCCTCTGAGTCTGTAGGATGAACCACTCAGCACTTTGGGTTTTTATGGATTAAAAGAAAACAAAAAACCGTGGAGAACAAAACATCCAGAAAGGTGGTGGAGGTCAGGATGGGACTGGCACTAGTTCAGGGAAAATTCTTGGAGGCTACTGTTGCTTCTCCAGAAGGAACCTCCTGATGTCAGTGCTCTGTTAAGAAATGCATGTGGCACAGGGCCTGGCTCTTGGGTCTGAATTTCCTATGGAAAGGTTCTAACTCTGTTGCCTTTTAGATATTTTATTGTTCCTTAGCACCTCTGGTGAGGGGAATAACAGCAGATGGAGGGAAGTAGGGGGAGGAGGAGGAGGAGGAGGAAGAGAAGGAGGAGGAGGAGGAGGAGGAGGAGGAGGAGGAGGAGGAGGAGGAGGAAAGCTGTCTAACCTTTGAGGGAGGGATGTAAAAAAACGAAGAGAAAGTTTAGTGCTTTGAGCTTTAGTTCCTCAGATTACCTTGTCTCTTCTAGTCTAGAGTTACTAGTAATAACCCCGATGAGCGCTGGTAAGCACAAAGTACCAATGGAAGCTTTATCCATATGGCTGCATTGACCTCTAAAACATGATTTTGGAGGTTGTGTCTGTTTTGTAAATAAGGAAGCAGGTCAGGGAAGCAAGTGCTTGTTTGAAAGTCACACCACTAGTGAGTGGGAGGAGAAGGCTGGGAGTAGGCTTGGGAGCTGTCTGCAGAGCCTGTGTGCTCTTGGTATGGGGCTTCCTAACACCAGGTGCTCTGTTTCAGGTGAAGAGACTGTTTTCTGAAGGCTGCGTTGGAGGCTGTGACCGAGCAGAGAGCCTATGTGAACTGATGGGGAGGCTTTCTGAATAACATGGCCCTCTGCCATTAGCCTTGCCATGACCACATTTTTCACCAGCGTCCCTCCCTGGATTCAAGATGCAAAGCAGGAGGAGGAAGTGGGCTGGAAACTAGTTCCCAGGCCTCGGGGCCGGGAGGCAGAGAGTCAAGTGAAGTGCCAATGTGAAATCTCGGGGACACCTTTCTCAAATGGGGAGAAGCTAAGGCCTCATAGCCTTCCCCATCCGGAGCAGAGACCGTATAGCTGCCCTCAGCTGCACTGTGGCAAGGCTTTTGCCTCCAAGTACAAGCTGTATAGGTAGGTGACACTCCCATACCTCTTTTAGCCCCCAGCTTCCCAGAGGTCAGAACCAGAGACTCAGCTGAGTGTGGGTCTTTATTGGTAGCAAAAGAGTAAAAGACGAAGTTGTCCTGTAAGTGTACTCTGAACTCTAACCATTTGAAGTCACTACTAAGTAATGATAGTGTTTAGCTGGGCATGGAGGCGCATGCCTGTAATTCTGGCACTTACAAGGCTGAAGCAGAAAAATCACACCAGTTCAAAGCCAGCTTGGGCTACAGAGTGAGACTGTTTGAAAACAAACCACTTAGGGCCCATTGAGCTAGCTCAGTGGGTTGGAGTGCTTGCTGCCAAGCCTAACAATCTGAGTTCAGTCCCTGGGACCCACATGGTGGAAGGAGAGAACTGACTTCTGCAAGTTGTCTCTGGCCCCTAAACTCATACATGTACACACAAAATAAATGTAATAAAATTTTGTTTAAGCTGGGCAGTGGTGGTGCATACCTTTAATCCCAGCATTCAGGAGGCAGAGGTAGGTGGGTCTCTTGAGTTTGAGGCTAGCCTCGGCTACAGAGTTAGTTCCAGGACAGCCAAGGATACACAAAGGAACCCTGTCTCGAAACCTCCCCCAACTCCCCCCAAAAATTTTTTTAACAGCAAACAAACAAAATTAGTGTTTGTCTGTGTTGAAACAGGAGTTCCTTATGTAGCCCAGGTTAGCCTGGAATTCAGAAAATTCCTTCCTCCTCAAAAATGGTGGTATTTTTATTGAGACAGTAGAATCTGAGGAGTATAGTATAAGGCAGCTATGAACAAATTAGACTTAACATTTTTTTCAGTACTTTCTCCATTCCTGTCAGGTAAATTATCAGAATCTTAGCCAGAAGTTAGAAATTGGTCTTAGAAGTTCAGAAGGACAAGGAGATCCTCTGGTCTAATCTGTCCACTCTACAGCTGGGGCTCTTGTGACTTCGCCAGGGTCAGAGTGTTGGTCCTGCAGTGCTGCTGCTTCTGACTCAGCCTGCTAATCAGATGGTTGTTTCTCTTTCTGTAGAGTCCCTGCTGCTCAGTGGGTCAGCTCCTTTCCTGAAATTTGTAAGCCCAAGAACCCTTACTTAAAGTGAAAGAGAATGTGAAAGCCCTTGTTAGGGCAGATAAGAGCAGCTCTGTTAGGGAAAGGACCTGAGGAGAGCCATCTGTATTTACTTGATCCCCTGCCTTGCCAGTAAAGGAACCATGAACTTGTCCTGATCAAATGAGGTAGACTACCTGGTGCGTCTAGCCATTCATCTGTCTATTATTTGATACTCTCCTGCTATGCACCACAAACAGTGCTCATTGCCAGGGGCAGGATAGTGAGTAAGAAGGGTGGAGGGGCTAGCTGTTTGTTTGTTGTTTACACATAGTGAAAACTTTTGAGTATCCTTTCTCAATAGTGAAGACAGACAGCAAACCCATAAATACAGTGAGATGACCACAGAAAGCCCTAGTTCCTCATCTGGAAAGCAGTTGGTAGGAAGGAACCAAGATAGGTATCAGGGGTTGTGTGGAATGTGTTGATTCTTAGGGGACCCTAGTCAGGGACATCCTCTTGGACTCTTTTGTGGTGGTCTGAGTACCAGTGGGAGGCTGATAGAAAAATCCTAGTCCAAGAGGTAAGAGCCCTGACATATGATCTTTGGTGAGTTTCTGGACTTCTTTAGGCCTTAGTTTTCTACCTGCGAAATGAAGGAAACAGACTGAGTCCTTCAGCACTGCCTCTAATGTGCCATCCTGTCAGCATGCCAGGAGGTTGATAATAACCCCATAAATATGAATGCACACACGTAACACAAGGTGATTCTCAATATAGAAAAGGTCATGGCGCCGGGCAGTGGTGGTGCACACCTTTAATCCCAGCACTCAGGAGGCAGAGCCAGGCGGATCTCTGTTAGTTCGAGGCCAGCCTGGTCTACAGAGTGAGATCCAGGACAGGCACCAAAACTACACAGAGAAACCCTGTCTCGAATAAAACAAAAACCAAAAAAAAAAAAAAAAAAAGAAAGAAAGAAAAGGTCATGGGGTACTAGACACAACTATGATGTGTTATCTCAAGAGGGTTAGTGTTTAAATACAGCCTCTGCCATTGACTGACCGATGGGTGGGGCTACCTGGTGCTTCCTGTCCTTAACTGGAAAATGTTGTTAATGACAGCTCACCCACAGTTTGGCAAATGATAGGCCTTAAAGTCTTGGTGGGTTGATTCTGAAGGTATGGATCCAGTTCCTAGTCTCTGGGCTGTTTTCCAATCAGACAGGAGACATGTGAACTAAGGGACAATGAGGAACTAAGCAGTTGAAATGATACAAAAGGGTCTGTAGTGAAAAATGAATTGTTCTCATACTCATCACAGCTATGTCTCTCCCAAAAGCAGCTGGTGGGATTCATTTCTTAGGAATCCTCGAGACATTCAAATGTGTATTCTCCTTTTGGTTTTCAAAGGGGGTTGTATTAATGTGCACTGTTGAACTTCCTTTTTTGCCTTGTCTTTGTATATCTTGGGAACTTGTTACGGATCAGGAAGTTTACGTACATTTCATATTTCATTTTTCCCTTTATTGTAACATTTAAAAAAATTAAATGTAAACTTTTGAAGAGGAAATCATTCACATGACTTAGAATTCAGGAGGTATTAAAAGGCTTACAATGAAAGTTCTCTATCAGGTCCATTTATAAACTCTGATTTTGCCCCCCCCCCCCATGTCTGGTTCTTATTGCAAGCACATACAAGCAATACATTATTTTTTATGTAGCAAATACCATTCTTTGTGTACTATTGCTTTTTCCTCTTTTTTTTTTTTTTTTTAAATTTCTTTCAAGACAGAATTTCTCTCTGTATAGCCTTGACTGCCCTGTACTTGCTCTGTAGAACAGACTGACCTCAAACTCAGAGTTCTGCCTGCCTCTTCTTCCCAAATGTTCAGATTAAAGGCATGCACCACTGCCCCCCTCCTTTTTCCTCTTAATGTCTCTAAGAAGCTTATTCCTTGAAGGTACATATAAAGCTCACCTTTTAAATACCAGAGTTATATTACAGACTTAGCAATTGTATAACCAGTTCCCTATTAGTAAATTCAGATTGTTCTTGATTTTTTGCTACTAAAACCAGTGCTGCCAAGAATGGCAATACATACATGATTTTGTAGGGATATTGGTAGAATATAGTCGATATGGTATTCTGTTGCATTGCTTTATTGAAGTTTTTATATATAGTTTCCTGTTCGTAGACATCTGGTTGTCTAGTTAGCCCTTTTGAACTTCCCTCTTTCAGCTTTCTACCCATCTTCCATCCCTCCCCACAGGCACATGGCCACCCACTCGGCCCAGAAACCCCACCAGTGCATGTACTGTGACAAGATGTTTCACCGAAAGGACCATCTGCGGAACCACTTGCAGACCCACGACCCCAACAAGGAGGCCCTCCACTGCTCTGAGTGTGGTAAGAATTACAATACAAAGCTGGGTTACCGCCGCCACCTGGCCATGCATGCTGCCAGCAGTGGTGATCTCAGCTGCAAGGTGTGCCTGCAGACCTTTGAGAGTACCCAGGCCCTATTGGAGCACCTGAAGGCTCACTCACGCCGGGTAGCAGGAGGTGCCAAGGAGAAGAAGCACCCCTGTGATCACTGTGACCGGCGGTTCTATACTCGGAAGGATGTTCGACGGCACCTAGTGGTGCACACTGGTCGTAAAGACTTCCTGTGCCAGTACTGTGCCCAGAGGTTTGGCCGCAAGGATCACCTGACACGGCATGTCAAGAAGAGCCACTCACAGGAGCTGCTCAAGATCAAGACAGAGCCAGTGGATATGTTAGGCTTACTCAGCTGTAGCTCCGCAGTCAGTGTAAAGGAAGAGCTGAGCCCTGTGCTCTGCATGGCCTCTCGGGACGTGATGGGGGCCAAGGCCTTCCCTGGCATGTTGCCCATGGGCATGTATGGTGCCCACATCCCTACCATGCCCAGTGCGGGCGTGCCACACTCCCTGGTGCACAACACGCTGCCCATGGGTATGAGTTACCCTCTGGAATCTTCTCCTATCTCCTCCTCAGCTCAGCTCCCTCCAAAATACCAGCTTGGTTCTACCTCATACTTGCCTGATAAACTGCCCAAAGTGGAGGTGGATAGTTTTCTGGCAGAGCTTCCTGGAAGTCTGTCTCTCTCATCAGCTGAACCCCAGCCCGCCTCACCTCAGCCGGCGGCAGCTGCAGCCCTCCTAGATGAAGCCCTGCTCACCAAGAGTCCCGCCAACCTCTCTGAGGCCCTCTGCGCTGCTAATATGGACTTCTCTCATTTACTGGGCTTTCTTCCACTCAACCTACCCCCATGTAACCCGCCAGGGGCCACAGGAGGCTTGGTCATGGGCTACTCCCAAGCTGAGGCACAGCCTCTGCTCACCACTCTGCAAGCTCAGCCTCAAGATTCCCCTGGAGCTGGGGGACCCCTGAACTTTGGGCCTCTGCACTCCTTGCCTCCTGTCTTCACCTCTGGCCTGAGTACCACCACCCTGCCTCGTTTCCACCAAGCATTCCAGTAGCCCCCACGGAGGTCCCCCACTCAGTCTTTTGGTTCTGGAAGGGAGCCTAAGTACCCATCCCATCCACCTCCCCCATGAAGGCAGCTGAGCTTTCAGAGCTGGGTTCAAAAAGAAAATTCCAGTGTCTATATGGAGCACTTGGTTTGGGGGCTCAGGCTCCAGGATCAATCTAGAGGGATCCTTGAACCCAGCCCCGTGAACAATCTATCATAGGACTTTCAGGTATTTTTACTTTTATTTTTTGATCTGAACTGGGAGCTATTTTTAGCCCTCTGCCTCTCCAGAGTGTCAGAACCACCTTCAATCTGGAGAAGGGGAAGCCTCTTGGAGACAGAGGGTTTCACCTTGTATGACCTCAAGAGAAATAGCTTAAGAAGCCCGTCTTCTGGTCCCAGCCTGCAGACCCTCCAGCAGTTGGTTGTTGAGTCCCTGCTGTGGAAGGTCTCTTGACTATTACCTGCTTCCAGCAACCAAGCAGGAAAGAGGGCCTCTATTCTCAGCAATCCCATCCCTACTCTACCAGCAGCTCTATTTCAGTCAGTGTTGTCCAGCAACGGTACCGTTTACACATTCTCCTCAGACACACCATTTCACCTCCCTTGCCACACTGTTAGCCTTAGAGTAATTGCAGTGAACACTGTTTACACACCGTGAATCCATTCCCACCAGTCCATTTCAGTTGCCACCAGCCTGAGCCACTAGGTACCTGGTGTTAACTGGAGCCCTGTTTACAAGGCGGAGTCGGGTCTTGCTGACTTCTCTTCACTTGAGGTCACATTTTTCCCCCGTGGGGAAATAAACTGACTTTGGACTGCTTCAGTTTCTGCCATCTTCCATGACTGCTTCTATTCCTGCCTTCCATGGCAGTGTCCACAGGAGATAGGCAAGAAGATTGGAGCAGCTTTCTCACAGGTCTGCAATTTTGTTTTTCTCCAAGTACATCATGACACCTTCGTCCTCCTGAACTGGAGAGGGGAAGAAATGAAAGGCACCAATATCTACCATTCCCCAATCCCCAGCCCCACCCTGGACATCATGAGCTGTTGTTATTTGTCTTGGAAGGAAGGGTTCTGGGCTCTGGGCTGGATAGTAGAGAAGAGGGAATTCACCCTTGGTTTGTTTTCCTCCTGCTTGTCCTTCCAGGACATAATGGAACTGTCAGAAGAGTTTCTAGAAAGTTAGGATTGGGCAGATAGTTGAGTCCTAATCTATCAAATCATTGTTGCCTCTCATACCAAAATGTTCTTACCTACAGTGTCCCTTCTGCCTTCCCTGCTTTGCAGTCCCCAAGGACTCTGGGCACTGTGCATTGTCTTCTTTGCTCTCCATTGAGGACCTTCCACCTGTCATGGTCCCCTCAGTTGCCCTTAGTATCTAGCAATGTTTCTTGAAAGAAGTTGTTAGTTCTTCTGCTGACTTGGGGCTCCCTGCCACAGAGAGCACAGCCGAATCCCTAATCCCATTTCATCTCGGTTCTGTATGGGCTTTTCCCATGCACGGAAGGGAGGCAGCTCAGGGACCACCATTGTGGAACCTTTTGAGACACCTCTCTGATTCAGAAACACACTTCTACCTCTTTGCTGTTAACTCCTACAGATGTAGCCAGCAGCCTGGGCACTTCTGTTAGTGGTGCCTTTTGCCGGCTTCTCCACTAGGGTTTCAGGACAGACTACCTAGGAACTGCCTCAATCTCCCACCAGTTCTTCCCTGCCCCTCCCCTCTGTCTAGATTCACTCCAGTTTATCATTGGGAACTGTGCAGGTCCAAGACCTGGACTCCTGCTTCAGCCCAGGCCAGTACTCCTTGTTTGAGATGAAAGCCTTCAGATTTAACTCCCTGGCCCGTGTTTGGAAGCAATGTGGAGTGAATAAGATGTTTTGATTTAAGCAAGGTAGCTTGGAATACCTTTTTTAAAAAAAACAAACAAACAAAAAAAAAACTGGATATAAGTATGTCTGACAGGATTGGAATCAGACTAGGTGATTTGCTTCTAAAGATTAGTTTCAGTGAGTCCCAGGGACTAATTAAGGTTTGTTTTTAAAAGCGTCTGCCTTGGTACGCAACCATCTCCTGCATGCTATGCATGTTGTTGGGACTCGTATTACAGGAAGGGGCATGTGAGAATCCAAGTGGAACTCACTGCTGCCGTTTTCCTTGTGTTTGGTCTTCACTAGACCCAGGCCCTTCTCCCTTTGCCTGCCACCTCCCTGTTGCCTCATTTTCAGAAACCAGTAGCCTCCAGCCCCAAGTATAGTGCACTGGGCTGTTTGAGGAGCCCTGTCCTCCTGAGCTTGTCCTCCCTTGGTGCTCAAAGGACAGCAGAGCACCTATTGTAAATCTTGTAACTGGGGCCTTGTTCCCACCTCCAGTCTTTTCTCCTTGCCTTTTCTCATCCATCCTCTCTGTTTCTCGACTTTTCCAGTGTCCTCACTCTAAGGAATTTTCCTGTCACTGTGAACTTTGCTGGTTATCTGCCTTCACTTGTTTGGACCACAAACCACCCTGCAGTTTCTCAAACCTTTCCCCAACCTACCACCCAAAAGAGCCTTTTTGGCCAGTTAAAAGGATAAGAATAATTTATTCTGTACTCGGTGCCCAAACTCATTGAAGTACCCCTTATGAGGCCAAGAGAGCCAGAGGGGCTTCTGCCCAGGACAGGAGCCATGGCATGTGGCACAGACTAATCAGGGACCAGAAAAGAATGATGTCCCCTCTCCTTGCCACGTACTCTAGCCTGTCAGCAACGCACTGACGGCACAGGGGACAAGCGCCCCTCAGCCTGCACAGCAGCTTGTCAGAGTTGAAACTGTCCTGGGGCCAGGGACTAGCATGCCCAGGTGTCGGCTCAAGAGGATCCTAGCACCGTCTTAAACAGGTGGGAGGCAGGGAAGGGCGCACCAGTGTGTCTCTCCCCGACTTTACATGGTGTTTTGTTAATGCAAATCTGGGGAAGCAGGTGTGATTGCTTTTGTTCGTAGATATTATCCTAAGTTGAAATTTCCCTAAACCTCCCTTAGGAGCCTTTAAGTTTCCCATCCCTTTTTGGTAGCTATTTTCCCCACCCCTTCTCCACGAATTAAAAAAAAAAAAACAAAAACAAAAAACAAAAAAAAAAAACCAACAGGTTGTATTATACAGGATCAATATTTTGCTTTTTAACAAGGATATTTATGTAATAAGAAACTTTGCCTTAGGCAGGTGTTGGCCAGAAAAGTCCAGATTTCTCTGGGACCTCACCCTGGCCTCTCCTGGAGCTCTGAACCTGCTGTGGAAGGAAGTGGCTGTGACTTTGACCACTGGAGAGTGGGTCTGTGGTGTGGAAAGGGTGTTCACTGTGTAATCTTGGACTGTGTGGAGTTGTTCCTGTCAACTTGCTTCAGGTGTTGCCTGGCGTCATCTGCCAGTTCTCCCATGCGCCCCTCTGCGCGTCTGGCACTAGAATCCCTGAACACTACTTCACACCCTTCTCTCACTCCCAGTTGGTTGAAGCTTTGGAACCACTCTTTCTTAATGCCAGATTATTTAAAGAAAAAATTACAAGACAAAAACCTTTTAGCACTTTGTAAACACAGTGAATAACCTCTTGGAGTATTTTTGGCTTTATATAAAACAAGGTTTTTAATTGTAAAATATAAGTGCCATTAGAAAATGCACAGGGCATATCTTTGTTAAAGTAGATTTTTCAATGTTTTACAGAATTAATTTTCAAAAAAAGTTTTTATAATGAAGTTGTTTATTAAAAACTTCTGAATGACGTGCTTTGCAGTTTCAAACCTGTTTATTGGGGAAGGGTTGGAGTGAGCCTGAGACTGAAGAATGGGATCTGCAGGCCTCTTTAGCATCCAAGGTGATGCTGGGGGGGGGGGGGGGGCAAACAGTGGGTCTTTTTTTTTTTTTTTTGGTTTTTCGAGACAATGTTTCTCTGTGTAGCTTTGCGCCTTTCCTGGAACTCACTTGGTAGCCCAGGCTGGCCTTGAACTCCCAGAGATCCGCCTGCCTCTGCCTCCCGAGTGCTGGGATTAAAGGCGTGGGCCACCACCGCCCGGCCCAAACAGTGGGTCTTAACTGAGTGTCTTTGAGGTAAGTGCTTCATTGTATCAACTCATATTGGACGTGAGAGTCAAATGGGCTTTAAACACTAAAATGTTAGGTAACTGAAAATGTCAGGTAGTTCAGTCTTCACATTTGTTTGGATGCAGAGGCTCAAACATGTTCAGTCTCAGCATTCCTAATTCTCTGACCCTCTTGTGCAGCTGTGATTTTCCTCAGGCCCAACAAAGGCGCACCTTTGGAATCTTGTAGTGGATGGTGATTCTAGATGTCTTCATGAAGTTCTGACAGGAAGAGAACCCTTTTTAGGCTCCTCAAGGTACACACATTTGACAGCTAGGACCCAGCTTTACACCCCGTGCTCAAACAGGTTGTCATCACAATCCCAGGCCCCATCCCTTGCACTGACATCTTCCCATCTAGGAGCCAGTGTCCAAACCCAAACAGTTACTTGGAGTTTAGCCCAAGATGCTATGGGGCCAGGAAGAATCAATGTGCAGGTGTTTGGTACACAGAGGCAGGGGACTGATCCTTTATTTTAGCTTCTCCCTTGACAAGTAAGTATCCACTGCCCACCCCAGCGGGTCAGAAACCCAGCTAGGACCCCAAGGGATTCAATCTAGGAGAGGTCAAGGGCAGGGGGTTCTCAACCTGTGGGTTGAACAATCCTTTTATAGGGGTTGCATATCAGATATCCTGCATATCAGCTATTTACATTATGATTCATACAGTAGCAAAATTTCTAAAGGGTCACAGCATTAGGAAGGTTGAGAACCACTGGACTAGGGGGTTCAGCTGAAGGCACTGTGGTGTCTTTGACAGGATGAGGCTGAAGGCTTTCTGGAGGATGTTGTAGGCAGAGATGGAGGCATTTGGTGTACTGACCTCCATAGTTTGGGAGCTGAGATCACAGGAATGCAGCCACACTTGAAGGATTGTGGAGCACAGGAGCAGTTCCACCCAGGCCCTGCGCTGAGTCCCCCTTTTTTTTTTAAAGCAACCGGGTCCCTGTCCTAGTTTGCTTTCTGTTGCTTTGATAAAACAGTGACCAAAGACAGCTTGGGGATGAGAGGGTTTATTTCATCATATAGGTTACCACCCATCAGTGAGGGAAGTTAGAGTAAGAATTCAAGCAGGGCAGGAACTGAGAGACCATGCACAACTTGGTCCTGGAAATGGGTTTCCAGGAAGACTGTGGAGATGAGGGAATCAGCATGAAGAAAGGACAGACACATGAGGAAAAGCTGGGATTAGGTTGGCCTTCCCTCATAGGGAGCCAAACCAGCTGCAGCAATTGGAACCTCAGTGCTTTTATTATGTACAGCATGAGAGGGAAGGGCTAGCTCGTCTTGGTATGAGGTCTGTGGCCGAGCAGTCTCAGATCTCCAGCTGTAAATGTCTGGAGGAGGAAGCTGAAGTTGATGCTTTCTGAACTTTGTCAGGACCAGGGGAAGGTTTCGCCAGTTCCTATGGATCTGATGCATTGTTCCTTAGAAGCAACACACATTCACTCAAGGCTTCCTCTGCTCCCCAGTGTTCAGCCGCCTTTCTTACACAGCCCAGGCCCACCTGTTAGGGGTGGTACTGCCCATGATGGGCTGTGTCATCCACATCTATTAGTGACCAAGAAAGTGTTCAACCAATATGCCCACAGGCCAATATGATGGAGGCAGTTCCTCAACTGAGGTTCCCCGGTGTGTCAAGTTGATGGCTAAGATTAGCTATCACAGTTTCATGTAGCCCTAACTGGCCTGGAACTCAGTATGTAGAGCAGTGTGGCCTCAAACTCAGATGCCACGCCTCTGCCTCCTGAGTGTAGTGCACCTTGTTTGGCCCTTTTTTGTTGTTTTGTTTGAGTCAAGACCTCAATTTGTACATACCCACCCCCACCCCCCTTGGGTTTTTGAGACAGAATTTCTGTGTAGCCCTGGCTGTCCTGTACCAGGCTGGCCTCAAACTCAGAGATTCACCTGGCTCTGCCTCTGCCTCCTGAGTGTAGGGATTAAAGGCATGAGTCACCACTGCCCAGCATGTATGTATCCTTTAAAATCCACTTCTATGAAATGGCTGGCGCTGAGCCTTGAGCCTGGGCCATGTGAAGTAAGGTCCACTTGATTTCAGCCAACAATAGCCCAGGAGGATCCAGCTCCTATGGGAACCAGGCTAGTGACGATTGCTTCCTGGTTTGCAGCAATTTAAGATCTTTCCTGGCCTTCAATTCTTTTAGGGCCTTCCTTTCCAGCAGCTTGATTGCCTGACAATTATGCTTATCTTTAGTTCCCAGTTTGAATCTGGCAGCCCTCTGCCTGTGCCAATATCCTGTTGCGAGGCTGCAAGTGTCCTAGCTGACTGCTCTAAAGCTGCAAAGAGCCCGGCAAGGGAAACAGTCCTCCCCTGCCGATGGATGGAAGGTTATAACCCTGTTTGAGGATTGGGCCTGTCCCCTGATGCCCGCCCCAGTTGTCCTTTTGCCTAGTCCACACCAGCCCTGCATTTTGTCACCTGCCCTACTAACCTGGAACCAGTTCTGTTTGACACGGGTGGTCTTCCCCGTCCCCTGCAGTGGAGGGACCCTAGCAAGTCACATCCGGCAAGGGGGGGGGCGTGCAAGGGGCAGAGCTCGCCCCAGAGAAGAGACCCTGCCTGCCGCCAGCATCCTACTGCCGCAACAGACCACAGTCCTGCCGGTGCTTTCCCGGCCTCTCCATCCAGAGACTCAGCAGGAGATGGCGGAAGAGGGAATTGGGGTTCTGGAGCCAGCTGTGCACCCATTACCCGGGCAAGAACAAGACGAGCGCCTGGCCCCGGCGTCCAGCGCCCTCGGAACCGGGGCACACGGGCCCTCCGACCCCACAGCCAGCACCGGGACCACACTGCCTGCCTTAGAGGCCCCCACCTCCAGCGTTCTGAACCCGGAGGGCTGTATGCAGGACTGGGGGATTCAGGTGGATACCGGAGGGAAGGCTGAGGAAGGGACGACTGAGGAAGAGCCCCGTAGGTGGGGGAGAAGCTGGAGGGGGTCGCAGAGGCCCAGGCGAGCCTAAGGCCTTTGGATCTAGGGGCCCTCATCCTGGACCCGCTGGAGGCCATCCAGTGGGAGCTAGAGGCCATGAGTGCCCAGACTGACAGAGCTTACCTCCAGCTGGAGCGCAAGTTTGGGAGGATGCACAGGTTGCACCTAGCCCGCAGGAGCTTCATCATCCAAAACATTCCGGGCTTTTGGGTCACTGTCTTCCTGAACCACCCACAGCTATCAACCATGATCAGCCCTAGGGATGAAGACATGCTTGGCTACCTGATGAATTTGGAGGTGAGGGAGCTCAGACACACCAGAACAGATTGCAAGTTCAAGTTCCTGTTTGGGAGCAACCCCTACTTCCGAAATGAGATGATAGTGAAGGAGTACGAATGCAGATCTTCAGGTCGGGTGGTGTCCATCGCCACTCACATCCGCTGGCAGTGAGGCCAGGAACCCCCGGCCTTGGTGCACAGCAACCGGGATACCATGAGAAGTTTCTTCAGCTGGTTTTCACAGCATAGCCTCCCAGAAGCTGACAGAGTAGCCCATATAATTAAAGATGACCTATAGCCCAACCCTTTGCAATACTACTTACTGGGGCAAAGGCCCTGCAGAGCTAGACCAGGTTTTGCAAGGTGGTCACCTAGGCCCTACGGGTTCCAGTCTGGCTAAGTTCTGCTCAAATACATGGTGCCTACATAAGATTCCTCTACCTGTGAACCTACCTATGTTCAGGCCAGAGCTCTGCTGTCTGCTCTCCTGTGAATTCTGGTTCTTCAGCATGTTTGGTGGACTCAGGGCCAAGGCTGTGACCTTCATGCTGTTCTATGTCAACATCATGTGATTCTCATATGCCACTGCACTTATAATGGGCGTCCAATGCTATGGACTTGTACTGCCATTGTGTGGGTGGCCTGGGTCCGCCTGTAAAACGTGGCTTTTCTACTCACTTGGCCCCATTACCTACAAGGCTTCACCAGTGCCTGTTTGAGGACTAGTGCTTCAAAGCTACAATATGCTGGCCTTCACAACTGTGCTGACTGTCTCATCGTCTAAGATGAAGTGGGTACATTTGGTCTTGGTGGTCAACCAGACTTGGGATAGCCCATGGCTTCAGGACCACAGAGCAATTCCTACCCACTGGACTGTTGGGCATCTGCAACCTGGGCAGCCAGATGATCAGACATGGGTGAGGCCAAGCCTGAAGCAGTGGCCAGTGTATTGTTTTTGATCTTCCCTGCTCTTCTTATCCTACGTGTGCCCCTCTCATAGACGGCTGTTGGCTTGTGAAGACCCATGCTGTGCCCCACCCATGCCCGGCCATAGCCTTTTTGAGTTTTGCCCAGCCCACCATCATCCCTGTTGCCTGTTCTCAGGTCTGTAAGGGCCACCTGTCAATGTAGTGAGAGCTCCTAATTCCAGAGATTGCACCAGGCTGGAATATCTGGGCATGTGCTCAAGGTAGGAGCAAGGACGGGAGTCCTTCCAGAAGCCAGACCCTTCATCAGCTTTTCCTACACCTACCCGTTTGTCGGCTGCCAGGTTGTAGGTGCTGGAGAGGGGCCTTCTGGCCACGTGGCCTGTTTACACTGGCATAGATCTCACATGGTTTTTAATGGGACAACTCTGAAATGAATAACTGAAGAAGCAGGGTTTTTTCCAAATAGCTAAGGAGACACTTTCTTGAATTTGCCTGTGTCCAGAGAGGGAGACTCAGTCTTATGAGCTGCCAGTGCCCTGTGCCCCCTGCCCTGATCTCTGAGCTCCCAGTGCCCTGTGCCCCCTGCCCTGATCTCTGAGCTGCCAGTGCCCTGTGCCCCCTGCCCTGATCTATGAGCTTCCAGTGCCCTGTGCCCCTGCCCTGATCTCTGAGCTGCCAGTGCCCTGTGCCCCCTGCCCTGATCTCTGAGCTGCCAGTGCTCTGTGCCCCCCGCCCTGATCTCTGAGCTGCCAGTGCCCTGTGCCCCCTGCCTTGATCTCTGAGCTGCCAGTGCCCTGTGCCCCCTGCCCTGATCTCTGAGCTGCCAGTGCTCTGTGCCCCCTTGCTCCTTGTAAGACTTAGACTAGTCAGAGTGTGCAGTGCAGGGTTGGGGCAGGGACAGCTAATCACTTCATTTTACACTGTGTTCTTTTAAAGAAACTCCAGTCTCCCCTCCGCCGCTGCCACCCCCACCCCTTGTGGGTTTATAGATAAAGAAGACCAAACTGCCCTGCCCCCAAGTCTCCTCCAGGTTGTCTCTATCTCATGAAAGGCCTTACTTTCTGCTCTCTAGGACCTGGAGGCATAAAATAAATGGGGATGGAGAACCCTCAGTCTTTGCTAGCTAGTTTTCTTTCTCTTCCTTCCTTCCTTCCTTCCTTCCTTCCTTCCTTCCTTCCTTCCTTCCTTTCTTCCTTCCTTTCTTTCTTTCTTTTCCTTTCTTTTGATTCACTAATATATTTTGTAAATTAGAAGAAACATAATACTGTCACTTTTGGGCTGTTTTCTGGTCCAGTTGTGAGCTTGTATGGGCAGAAAGTTAATGTGTTTTTCATTTTGCACCTTTTGAGTATGACCCATGCATCTCCTTCTCTGCTCCTACCGGGAAATTGAGCTGTGCAGGCCTGCTTGTGTTTAGTTGAGGACATTTTAAGATGGCCACTGTAACCGCTCTGTAGCACTCGGACATTTGTGATTATTCACGGTTGTGAATCATGGTTGTGGCCTGGTGCTATAATTTCACCTTATAGATACAGTTTGAATTTAGTGATTCTGCAAGACTTAATCCTGGGCATTGTTACTGTGTTCTGTGAGAATAACCCCCAGAAGGACCCTGGAATGGATGGTCTCCTGGCCCTGCAGACCATATTGCAACTGACATCTTTGTTTCCAAATGGAGACATGTTCCCAGGTGACTTTGTGTAGTCAGAAGAGGATTTGTGGCATTTTATCTCCAACAATAATGATAAAGAGTAAAAACCTTTCGATCTAGAGGAAATCGACCATGTTATTCCCTCTTCTAAAAGCTTCTATTCACGAACAGGCAAACACATGAATCTCCCAACCCTTATCATTGCTGCCCAAGCCCTGCCTTTGCTGACCCTTGTGGCCTCTCCACCACCTCCCTCAGCTCATTGGTTTCTCCCCCTCCCCCAATGCACACACTTACACACACACACACACACACACACACACACACACACACATCTTGTCACTCCTGAGAAGATTTTCGCACTTGCTTTTCCCTCTTTCTGGATTTTTCTTCAGATACAGATCTGGTTACTTCAACTTATTCAAGTCTCAAATACCCTTTCTACCTTCCCTGCAACCACCTTGGGGGTTATTCTCTTTATTACATGTAACTCTACAATGGTGTTTTCCTGCTTTCTTTCTTCCCTCGCTCCCATGAATCAGGAAACCAGGGACGCATCTGCTGTTCTGCTCACATGGGTCACTGTCCAACATCCCCCACTATCAGCATGAATGAGTGGCCTTATCTGAGTGTGCTGGAGTGCTGTGGTGAGGTTCTGACAAGGTAAAGAACAAGGCATGGCTGCTGCCCAAAGGACTGCAGTTGGGTGGAGAGGGGCAGGATGATGAGAGGTGACTGTACAGTTGTCATCCCACTGGAACACATATGCAAGTGAGAAGAGTCACTCCTAGAAATCACCAAGACAAGAGGCCACATGCTACACAACGCTCACTCCAAGGAGAGAACCTAATTCAGTCCAGCATGGCTAGCAGTTCACCCCAGCTGAAGGTGATGGGAGGTGGGACACTTCTCTGGTATAGGAATTCTGGAGATGGCCTGTTGGTTTGTTTGAACTTCTGAAGCAGTATCTCATTATGTAGCCCTGGCTTGCCTGGAACTGGTTAATATAGATCTGACTGGCCTCTGCCTCCCAAGTGCTGGACTGAAGGTGTGTACCACCACGCTGGAGGTGGCCTTTGGGGAGTAGGCAGAAGTTTAAGAAGCAGAGCTCTGGCTGGGGCTGTAGCACAGCGAGAGCCCTTAGGAACCTACTTGTGTGAGGCGCTGGTTCCATCCCAGCTACGTAAAAAAAATACCTGGAGTCTGGAGAAGGGACCTTCTAGCAGGGCAAACAGTGTAAGTGTACAGACACTGATGTATGGAAATGCAGTGTGCTGAACACAACTGCCTGCTGGAGATGGGTAGGGCCGGGTGGAATGCCAGGCCGAAGCTTTATTCTGTGGATGGCAGCAAGGAGTGTCAGGTGTGGCTTGGAGGAGGTGTGGCTCACAGGGCAGCCAGGAAGCAAGGAGAGGACAGTGCCACTCCAGATCCTCACCAGTCTGTAGCTCTTCTCAAAAGCCTCCATGATTCCCACAGAAACCTTTTTTACTTTTTGGTTTTTCAAGACAGGTTTTCTCTGTGTAGCCCTGGGTGTCCTGGAACTTGAGCTGTAGACCAGGCTGGTCTCAAACTCATGGAGATCTGCCTGCCTCTGCCTCCCAAGCGCTGGGATTAAAGGTGTGCGCCACCACCTGGTGATTCTCACAGCAATCTTACCACCTCCCAAGTACAACATAAACGCTGGCACTAGCACCTGGCTGGCTTCTACCATCTGGGTTTCTCATTTATGCCCTAAACATGTCCTTGCTGTTTGCAAGGAAATCAGAGGGAAGCACTGTAGGGACTGGCACACCATGGAATTTGCCTGATTGTGTCTGTTGGTGGGATTTGCCTGATTGTGCCTGCTGATCGTCAGGCATACTCTGGCTCCTGCCTAACTTAGGGCTTGGCAGCCTTGTGCCCCCAGTTCCTGGGTGGTGGCACTAAAGTGAAACATGTGCTTTACCTATTACATAGTTTGTGCCAGGCTTCCCTTGCACTGCTCAGCCACGTGCCCTGCCCTTGTGGAGCATGAGCCTTGCCCACAGAACTCTTGCTTCTAACATGTTTGTTTACCTACACATCTTAACACCCTCTCTCTGTACAGGTCCCTGTCCTCAGCTCCAGGGTCCAATAGCCACCAGCACTTACAGAATACCTACTGTGTCTTGGGAGTTTCCATGGCTACAGCATCTAGAGAGGCTCTGTATACCTGAGTCAGCCCATGTCCTTCTGTTCCAAACCCTCCTGGGGCTCAGATCTTACAGGACAAAAGCAAGCTGGCTCTGCACAGCCCACAAGACCCTTAAGACCCGACCTTGGCTCACCCCTCCTTCAGATAGCCTTCCAGCCACACCTGTCTCCAAACCTGCGCTTTGCCATAGTCTTGCTTTCTGTTTCCTCTGCCTGGAACCTTCTCCAGATATCTACATGGCTGGTTCATTGCTGCACTAAGGTTTCCCAGCACCAATGTGCACATCTGAAAAAGCATTTCACTTCTCAGTGAAACCTTTTGGAAGTCACCATGTAGTACTCCCCTTCCGCTGGCTGGGGTCTTTTTTTTTTGTTTGTTTGTTTTTGGTTTTGGTTTTTTTTTGGAGCTGAGGACTGAACTCAGGGCCTTGTGCTTGCTAGGCAAGCACTCTACCACAGAGCTAAATCCCCGTCTTTTTTTGGGGGGGCGGGGGTTGAGATAGGGTTTCTCTGTGTAGTTTTGGTGCCTGTCCTGAATCTCACTCTGTAGACCAGGCTGGCCTCAAACTCAGAGATCCGCCTGGCTCTGCTTCCTGAGTGCTGGGATTAAAGACGTGCGCCACCACCGCCTGGCCTGGCTGGAGTCTTCTTTGGAGGTTTACACTACCTAAGACTCTACTGCATTTTTTCTTCCTGTTTGTTTGCTTTTTAAAAAAAATTGAGACAGGATTTCTCTGTGTAGCCCTGGCTGTCCTCAACTCACAAAGATCAGGCTGCCTCTGCTTCCTGGGTGCTGGGATTAAAGGAGTGCACCATCACCTCCTCCTCCTACAGCACACTGTTAAAACTGCTCCCCTGGGACTCTCGGGGACTTCTTCACTGCTGTCTCCCCTCACCTGGAATAAATCAGGCCGTTCTACATGGAGGGGCTTTCAGGTGGGCAAAGGGAAACTAGACCACCTCGGCCAGAGGACCGCAGACAGGCACTTCAGGGCTTAAATCTCTTCAGGGACAGGAACTCTCCAAGCAGCCTGGGAACTGGAAGGATAAATGCCCATGGGTCCATTCCCAACCCCTCCTGCAGGGATGGCTGTGAGCTTATAGGTTTCCAAGCATGAAGAAGGAGGCCAGAGTGAGCAGCGGCTTCTGCTCCAGTATGGAGAACAGACCGAGCCCAGTTTTTCTCACCTCATCTCAGGTGTCTACCCCGTTCTTTTGGCCTAGAAATAAAACTCTGGACAAGCTACTTTCAATCTGGGAAAAACCTGCCCCTAAACTATGGCAATTGCTCATAATCAGCAACTGCCTTGATTATAGCCCAAAGGACTTTGATATTTTCCTTCAAGGATACTATTTCAGCACAAAAATTCAAGGAAGTACCGTGTCAGCTTGCCCCTTGCTCAGCAGTAGAACTATTGATTAGAGTCTGAATGTGGACTTCCCACCCATGGCCCCACTAGAACTGAAGTGTGGGGTGATGGTGCAGAGCCGTGGGGCATAGGAGCCTTGGGGTATGGTGGGGTGCTATGGGGAGTGGGAGCCATGGAGTAGCAGTGGGAGGCTATGGGGTGTGGGAGCCTTGGGGTTTGGAGGGGTGCTATGGGGTGTGGGAGCTATGGGGTGGTAGTGGGAAGCTACAGGGTGTGGGAACCTTGGGGTGGTGATGATGAGCTTTGGGGTGTGGGAGCTTTGAGGGGGTGGTGGTGAGCTGTGGGGTGTGTATGGGAGCCTTGGGGTAGTAGTGTAAGATGTGGGGTGGTGGTGAGCTGTGGTCCGATGGGCAGCAGCTGGGAGGCCCTTCCTGCCCTCCATCACTCTCTACTGTGTGTCCTTGGGTGTCTTCTCACAGCTCTCAGCCAGTTTTCTACCCCGAGAGAGAACTGGGAATTCCTTAGTGGGAAGACAGTGTCTCCAGTGGAAGAGCAGTGTTTCTCAACCTGTGGATCATGACCCCTTAGGGGTCAAATGACCTTTTCACAGGAGTCACCTAAGACTATTGGAAAACACAGATATTTACATTACAATTCATAACAGTAGCAAAATTATAGATACAAAGTAGCAACAAAAATCATTTTATGGTTGGGGGTCACCACAACATGAGGAACTGTGTTAAAGGGTTGGTCACAGCATTAGGAAGGTTGAGAACCACTGATTTTGAGGGTCCCTTCTCCATAGGCACCTCCAACCTTCCAAGAGACTGACTCAGCGGCAATGCTTTTGGAGGCATCTAACAGGTGTAATTGATTCACACAGTAGGCTTTTTCCTACATGAGTCTGCTTAGGTAAGACAGGCTTGGGGTTATTTATCAGCTCACTGATGTCTTCAAGGACGGGACCTTGTCCTCTCTGCCACCCTTCATGCTGGTTTCGCTCTCAGATCGGGGCCAAGGCAGTAGCTCCAAGGGTCACACTGGGATATATCGGGAACTACCCAGACTCTGTTCCAAAGGGAGATAGCCCTTTCCAGGGGCCTCGGTGCTTTCCTGTAGCTTGCTGGCTAGAACTGGGTCCCACTCTGGAGTCTGTTATGACAGAGGGGAGAGGGCACTGCACGTTGCTCAAAGTAAGCATAGGGGAGGTGGCTATAATCTAGTCCTTCCTGGGACCCTTCAAGGGAGCACTTGCAGTGTCGTGGCCCTCAGGGCTACAGGGTATTGATTTCTAAAACATTCCTTAAATCATCACTAATCTCTACCAAACTAAGCAAGCAAGTAGCGCTTTTGTTTTGTTTTTTGTTTTTTCCCTCAAGGTGGTCTTGACCTCCATGTGTGTCATGGTGTTCTCTCTCCCTCACACACACTTAATAAATACACATTTAAAAAGCTACAATGGCAGTGCAGGAGTCATAGTGACCTCAGAGGCAGAGGGCGCGTTGGGGCTCTGGTGTCTCTGCTGGCTATGGTTCATGGCATCAGCACAGCCAGCCAGGAAGCTGACTTGGCAGTAGCTGACTATCCTGTGCAGTGCCTGGCATCTCCAAGACTGTGCTCAACAGTTCAGGAAATCTAGCAGTAAGAGAAGATCTGAGAAGCCTTCCCACTGGAGGATGCCCTGGAGGCCTGTGATGGTTTTGATCGTCAACCTGCTTAGATCTAGACTCACCTTGGAGACAGGCCTCCGGATAACGGGAGGATTATCTAGATTCGGTCAGGCAGGAAGACCCACTGTGTGTGTAGCCACCTCACGGGCTTCGGTGCTGCACTGAACTGAGGAGGGGAAAGGCAGTAGAGCACCCGTGCTGACAGCTGTTTCCTGACGGTGATGTGGTGTGACCGGCCACCTCAAGTTCCTGCTGCCAGGACTTGGCCTCAATGGGATATACCCCCTCTAACTGTAAATCAGAATAAAGCCAGCTCTGCCTCCCAAGTTCTGGGATGCTTGAGCCTAAATTTCTATTGCTTTGAAAGCATCCTACCTGACACAGTGAAGCAAGTTGGGAATTTCAAACCAGGTTTCAACATTATCGGAGTCCATACTTGTTTGCCACTTCCCACGTATTCAGAGGGGCAAATGCCTGCAATTCCACATGGAGGGGCTGAACAGAAGAGGCTGGCTAGCAGCAGGCACAAACAGCCAGATCCTAGACAACCTGGATGGGAGACTGAACTTCAAAAGCAGCTACCCAATCCATGAGGTGAAATGGTCATACTTCAAACCCCACACTCTTGCATGAGTCAAGATGTAACAGGACAATGGCATTTTTATTTACAATTGGACCAGAAAAAGGCATACAGGCATTTTTTTAATTAAAAATAATGACGATGATTTAAAAAGTCAGAAAAATTGACAATGTTTGAAACCCACCCCCCAAATGAGAACCTTAGGGGGAAAATGCGAGATTTGAATGAACAAGTAACTCCCAATCACTTTCTACTTTTTGGGTTCCCTTTTCTCCAGCCTGATTCGTGGTGGATGCCGCTTGGTGCTGTGGAGTCACTGTGAGGCAAGATTGAGAGGTTCACTGATTTGACTGATGACGGTGGCAGGTCCCCAGGAGGCTGGGGCAGTGAGGGGCAGGGTGTGTTCCTAGCATAAGCAGCATCCTGAGCTTTGTCTCCCAGCAGGGTCCCAAAGGACTGGAGCACGGGCAAGTGGCTGTTATTGACCCCTACACCCAGGGTGGGGTTGGTCTCTTGCTACTTAAGAGCAAAGTCTATGACTTACACAGGGTTCATAGGGGCTGGGGTGGGGTGGAGGAGCTAGGCCAGGTATGTGAGCCTCCTTCCAACTTGGGGAGACTAGCTTCTTACCTATTCCTAGAAACTGGGAAAGGAGCAATCCAACTTACCTTCCATCTTCCTTCTCAGAGAAGTTTTCTGGGTATCCCCAAAAGAACTTGCATGGGAGGAAGAGGGGATGGGTCTGGCTAAAAGAACTGAGTATAAATGCTGAGGCCAGGGGCCATGAGGAGAGAGCGTCTCTCCCTGGCCACCTCAAGGAAGAGATCTGAGGACTCCAGACCTGAAAGTGAGGGAGGAGGAGGTCCACCATCACCTTTTAGAAAGAGTGGTGCCCCCTAAGGAAAGGACTGGGGAACAATCTTGAGGGGCGAGCACCCTAGTGGCCTTAGCCACCTCTTCCCAGACACACACATGGGTGCTTGGCTCTAGGAACACTTGGCCCTGACCCAGGGCTTCTTGGCACGAGAACAGTTCACTGCAGGTCTCATCTCTTCCTCGGTGGCCAGCAAACTCTGGCTGCTTTGATGAGGGAAATCCTGCTGTCCTAGGGAACCAGGACATGTCCTTGTAGTAACCAAGGCCGGGGCTTGCTCCCGGTCAAAACGATGACCAAAGGCCTGGCTGGAAGCCCTGTTTTGGGCGGCAGAGGGCAGGCTGGGGAAGAGAATGGGAGGAGGGGCCGGCAGGGGTTGGTTGGCACTGAGGCTACTGTCCGGGCTGGAGCTGTGCTGTGTCGTGGCATCAGTGGTGAGGATGGCAATGAGAGGCCTGGAGCCCTCACTGCAGCCCCTGGCGATCCCTCTTCCAGTTAGTGGTGGAGGAGCCAACAGCTCTGAGAAGCTGATGGGAACAGCAACTAAAACCCCACATTTATCCATCCTGGATCTGTTTAAAAAAAACCAACAAAACAAAACCAAAAAAACCCAAACCAAGAAAAACCCCCTGAATTGACAGGTCAAAAGACTCCTGCTGAAGGCGACTCTCAGCTGAAGAAAACCCACAGGAAAACGTATCCTACAGACTGGAATAAGATGAAGGAAATGCAAGGGAATCTACAGGCCCTCCTGCCCCCCATGCAGCCTGGGGATCTAGGAACACTGTGCCAGGAGTTACATTCCAAATGAGCAGGAGTTATTTTATTTGTGTGCCTGCAGTTCCCCACGCAGGGTGGCTTCCTGTCCGAGGATGGAGTGGGCCTAGCGTTGGTCCACCCACTCAGTCTATCTTCACAGCAGCGTAGATCTTACGGACAAACATGTAGGCTGCATAGAAGCCGATGGTCCCTGTGAGCAGCCAGAAGGACAGGACCATGAGGGCGGTGTAGCCGAAGTAGAGGAGAGAAGGGATGAACTCGACAATGTCCAGCTGGGGTGGTGATGGCAGAGAAAAGAGGGATGGATGTTTAATGCCAGGCAGCTATGAGCTACGACAAACTGTGACACCCACCCTGTGCTCACTAGTTTCATGTCAACTTGACACAAGCTATAGTCATCTGAAAGGGGGAACCTTAATTGAGAAAATAACTCCATAAGACCCAGCTGTAGGGTACCCCTCCATGGCCTCTGCATCAGCTCCTGCCGCTGGGTTCCCGCCCTGTTTGAGCTCCTGTCCTGACTTCCTTCAGTGAGGGGACTATGATGTGGAGGTGTAAGCCAAATAAACCCTTTTCTTCCCAAGATGCTTTTGGTCATGGTGTTTCCTGCAGCAGTAGATAAATAACTAAGATATACACCCACATCCCCTTCCCCGAATTTTATGAAACTGACACTTGGCAAGGTAAAAAGGCTCACAGTAAAGACTAACTTCCAACTGTACTAAGGCTAGAGTACTGCCTTGGACCTCGTGACCTTGGGGGTCAGGGGGAGAACTCTATAGGTAGGAATGGATACAGCTGCCCCACTTCCTGGTCCACTGTCCCAAAGCAGTACCATAATATTCCTGGACAGCTGGAGAAACATCAGAGTCTAGAGTGGGGAGGTGTGTAGAGGTTCTCACTTCCTCCAGGTTAAGGACTATGGAGCCATCATCAGCCTGCCTCAGTCTACAATGCTTGGCGTATCTCAAATAGCTCACAATGTTTTTTATCTTGGAGTACATTGGTCTCTTTTGTGACTAAGGTAGAGGTTAAAGGGATTGGTGGTGTGATGTCTGCTGGTAGAAGAGAATACAGCCCATCTGGAACCTTAGTATGTGCCCAGTGCACCAGGCCCTGAAGGGGTCTGTTCTAGGGCTCATGGGCAGATACACGGCCACAAAATGTGACAAGCCCAGAAGAAAACAATAAAGAAAAATAAAATCAGAGAAATAAAATAATATAGGTCCCTGAGATCTTCTAACCCTAAAGGGCAAAGGCCATATTTATAGGCTCCCCTCAAAAGTCCCTGGCATCTCGTGTGTGTGTGTGTGTGTGTGTGTGTGTGTGCGCGCGCGTGCGCGCACGCGCCTACCTGCAGATGGGGTGAAGGAGGTAGGAGGAGAAGGGAGCAGGACAATGGTCAAACCAGGAAGGGAATGAGCAAGAAGGAAGGGCTGACAGGGTCCCAAGTTGAGACCCAACAACTTCCTAAACTGTGCAGCAACATCAGCCCAAGGATTGATTCTTTTTGCGTGAGTCAGTTTCAATTAGCTTTCGGTTACCTGACGGTCACAAAGGTCTGGACTTAAACAGGCTATTGAGATGGGAAGAGTCTAGGAATAAGGTCAGGATACAAGGCACACAGGGACAGGCTGAGGTGTGAAACCGAGCCCATCACAATCACAGGGGCTATCCAGTCAGAGAATGGGAGTGTCTGGAGGAAGAGCTTCTGTTACTGGAGGGCTTCCGCAGGGTCAGCAAACCTTGTCGGAAGGGCCAGAGAGTGTTTTTATTCCTTCCTCAGTTTTCTAGTTAATGTGCTTTACAACCACTCAACTGTCACTGTGGTGTGAGAGCAGCCAGAAGACACGTGAACGAATGTACATGGCTGTGTTCCAATAAAATGTTCTCCCAAGAGCAGACCACTGGCCTGTGAGCTAGTCTGTTGACCTCTGAGGCCGATGTGAGTCTCTGTTGGGACTGCAGAAGCAGCACCAAGGAGCACTGCATTAGCTGATCTGGGAAGTCCTCTCCACAACCTGTATTCTGGGGAAACTTGGCCATTCCGAGCTCACCCACTGGACCTGCAGCTCTTACTCTGCAAATACGACCTGGCTGCAGGCAGAGGACTGTTTGCCCTGGGCTCAGAGACCCTAAGTAAAGCATGCAAAACCAAACCTTCAGTGTTGGAGGTGAGGTACTCACCAAATCCTCCCTAAACTCCTCTAACTGGCCCATCTGGTTTGCCCTAGTTGCTAAGCCAGACTCCTGTTGATTACCAGCCCGCGCTTAACCTGTGTGAACTCATGCAGCAAGCAGGCCTCCAAGACACAAGCCCAGTGCCGCTCCATTCTCTCTTCACCAGGCAGAGGCCAAGAGTACCTGAGTGAAGAGAAGGAGGCTCCAGACACACGAGGGCTGATGTGGTTTCTAATGGGTGTGTAAACAGTCTACCTTGGTCTTTCTGTGTATGTATTTGTGTGTGTACATGGGTGTGAGGCCAGAAGTCAACACTGGGCGTGTTCCTCAGTCACTTTCCACTTTACTTCTCAGACAGGGCCTCTCAAAACCTGGAACTCACCAGACTGGGTTGGCTGCCCACAAGCTCCAGGCAACCTGTCTCCACTTCCTCAGCACGGTGTCTACAGGTGCATGCTGCTGTTCTCAGTCTTTTATGTGGGTTCTGGGGTATCAAACTCAGGTCTTCACGCTCACACAGAAACACCTTATGGACCGAGCCATTTCCCCAGACTGGTTTTTATCTCTATTCACTTCTTTCAACTGCTTTTACTTTCACGTCGTTGTCCTTTTCCCCTATGTCTTGAGGTCAACACTGTATTATCAGCACTGCAGGTAACTCTCTGCCTTTGAGGTGTAGAGAGTGGTGGAAGCCTGGAGTGAGTGAAGTCCTGAGTGAATGTGCATGTTGACATGGGCACAGCCATGTCAAGGACTCCAACGCTGGGCTCAAGAGGAATGGCAAAGCTTTCCTCATGAGTTTGAGTGTTTCCGAATGCTTAATCAGTGTGTGCAAAGACTAGCAACTGCATGCAGCCTCCTCCTCCAACCTTAGACTGCTTGCCCACACAGACCTCCTACCAAGATTAGCCAACCCGTCCCCTGTGCTGCAGCCGTAATCAATGCACTGAGATCCGGTTGACAGTGGCAGTAGACCCCACCTGTTCCTGGCTTTCCAGTACTTGTGTCTGTCCTTTCTTCATTCCCTCACCACCCTAGCCAGGGTTCCAGGACTCAAGCCACATGGGTCACTGCAGAAATGGTCTTGCTACATACATACCTCAGGCTGCCATGTATGAACTTCCACCCCTCCAGACTCAGCCTCTCAGTGCTAAGATTACAGGCCGTATTGCCTTTATGTTCCAAGTATCTCACAGGTTTCTGCACACAGCACTCTTACTGTTGTTCAGACTGAAGGCTTGTTTCCCAAACACACCAGACAGCTCTAAATGGCTCTGGTCATTTCCACTTTGGGTATGCAAGCACAATCCAGACCCTTGGCTTCCTTTCAACAGCCTCCTCCCCCACAACCATCCTGCCCCAGAGAAGGTTAAGGGGGATTTTAAAGAGGGTGGTACCTTGTTAACAAAATAAAAGATGGCATAGACCAGGACGTAGAATGCAGACCCCCCTGAGACGAGGAAATTCCTCCACCACCAGCGGTAATCCTAAGGAGCAAAGAGAAGAAGAGTCACCGCCCTGGGCTCCAGGTTATCTTCCCACAAATCTCATGGTCAACAGAGGGCTCAAGACTGGGCAAGAAGACCCATCAGGATCATTTGGGGGCCACTTCTGCCCCGCCACAGAGCACTCCCTCCCTCTTCTGTGAAAAGCCATATTTTTATTAATATTTGAGAATTTCATACATGCATAGAATGTTTTTGGTCACATTCACTCCCAATCCTCCCTGTAACTCCTCCCAGATCCACTCTACCCTCTCCCGACTTCATGACCTCTCCTGCTCCCTCCGCCAGCCTCCCGATTCCAATTGCTGCTGCCCATGGGTGTGGAGGGTCATCCCCTACAGCAGTGGTTCTCACCCTTCCCAATGCTGTGACCCTTTAACACAGCTCCTCATGTTGTGGTGACCCCAACCATAAAATGATTTTCATTGCTGTATCATAACTGTAATTTTGCTGCTGTTATGAATTGTAATGCAAATATTTTGGCAAGGTGGTGGTGGCTCACACTTTTAATCCCAGTACTTAGGAGGCAGAGGCAGGTGGATCTTCTGAGTTCAAGGCCAGCCTGGTCTACAGAGTGAGTTCCAGGACAGCCAGGGCGACACAGAGAAACCCTGTCTCAGAAAAAGAAAAAAGTCACATTTGGAAGCTTGATTATGATGAAGTCCCATATCTGGATTAATTTCTAAAAACCACAGAATTACAAACTAAAATGGGTAAATTTTACTGCTTATAAATCATATCTTAACTTTTTAAAAGATCAATAGAAAAAAAAAACAATAACAAGTAACTTTGCTTGAGCAAATGTTTCTCATGGGTAAGGGTCAGTCAGTCAGTAGTGGTGACCCCTATACTAGTCTCTTAGTGGAAGACCTGGCTTTCAGTCCAGGCTGGTAGTGGCTCTGGGCTGGCCTACCCTTCTGCACACAGGGGAGACAGGCCAACAATCTGCACCTGACTGCAGAGGATGTGGTGCCGACAAATCACAGCCGAGCAGAGAGGTGGGCATCATGAATTCCAGTGTAGAGGAAAATGGTTTGGGAGGAGAGCAAGACAGCCCCAGGAGGTACTCACATCAGTGTTGGATCTGTCCCATCCCACCCCCGCCTACTGGTCTACCCCCCTCACCTCTGCACACAGCTGGAAGTACACCATGACAATGCTGATCTGTGAGCACGACACCACCAGGATGATGAAGACGAGAAACAGGAAGCCGAAGAGGTAATAGAACTGGTTCTCCCAGATTGCCTGTGGGCACAGAGATGGCCTCAATGGCCTGTGCTCAGCAGCCACTTCCCCAGAACACCTCCACCAGGGCTCCTCTAGGGAGGGCACAGGTGACTAATGTTTGGGTGGACTCCAGACTAACCCTGATGGCATGTAAGATAATCACTACCCCAATCAAAATTATACAGCACTGCTACCACTGAGGCGCAGTTCACCCCACACCAGGTGCACGCTTTATCACCACACACAGACCTGTGTAACCTTGGCCTTTTTTTTTTCTTTTTTTTTTGGTTTTTCGAGACAGGGTTTCTCTGTGTAGCTTTGCACCTTTCCTGGAACTCACTTGGTAGCCCAGGCTGGCCTTGAACTCACAGAGATCCGCCTGGCTCTGCCTCCCAAGTGCTGGGATTAAAGGCGTGCGTCACCACCGCCCGGCCGACCTTGGCCTTTTTTGAAAAAAAAAAAAAAAAAAAAAAAAAAAAAATCGTTTTATTGAAAAAAATTTTTTCATACAATAATTTTGATGTTTTCCTTCTCTCTCAATTCCTCTTGGATGCCCCCCACCTAATTTTATGTTCTTTGTGTCTCTCTTTAAAAAAAAAAAAAAAGACAAAACAGCTGGGCAGTGGTGGAACATGCTTTTAATCCCAGCCCTCAGGAGGCAGAGGCAGGTGGATCTCTGAGTTCAAGGCCAGCCTGATCTACAGAGTGAGTTCCAGGTCAGCCAGGGCTACACAGAGAAACCGTCTTGAAAAACTAAATCAAACAAAAACAAAACAAATCCCCCCCAACCCAACAAAAAGACAAAATAAAACATCAACAACAATAACCAAAACCAATCAACCAACCAACGAAAAAACAAGAAACACCCCACTCCCAACCCCTGCAATGAAAATCTAAATAAACCAATTAAGAAAAAAAAAAAAAAAAAGGCCCAAATAAAATAAAGCAAAATGAGACAAAGATTCTATAAAAATAGCATTGAGTTTGTTCTGTGTTGGCCAACTACTCCTAACCTTGGCTTTTCTTCTTTTTTTTTTTTTAAGACAGGGTTTCTCTGTGTAGACTAAGCTGACCAGAGATTTGCCTGCCTCTGCCTCCCAAACACTGGGATTAAAGGTGTGCGCCACCATACCTGGTCCTTGCCTTTCTTAAAAAAAACAAAAACAAAAACAAAAACAAAAAAACAGTTTAAACATTATTTTGTAGGTATGAATGTTTTGCTTGTATGTCTGTATGTTTGCTTGTACGTGCATGCTGGTGCCCAGAGGCCAGAAGAGAGCATTGTATCCCCTGAAACTAGAATTCTAGATGATTGTGTACCACTGTGTGGATGCTGGGAATCAAGTTCTCTGGAAGAGCAGCTGTGAGGAACTTAACTGCTGAGCCACCTCTGCAGCCCCAGCTTGGCCTTTTATAGCTGAGGAAGTCAAAGCTCTGGTGACTGGTTGAGGGTCCCAAGACACCAGGAGAGCCCATGGAACCTACTCTGGGGACAGAGCCGCAAACAGCTGCTCTGTCCATCCTAGGTAGGGAAGGGAAGGACTACTCTGGTGGGACAGCGGAGACCTACAGAGCACTGACAGGGAGGGCACCACTGGGCTGGACAGCTGAGTCAGCTGCGCACACGCTCTGGAACCCTCCTGCTAGCTTTCAAGTTGGTACTTCTAGGCAGGAGTGCTCACCATCATGGTGGCAGCATTTTCTGAATGCTGAGCCTGTTTCCATTTGTCCCAGTCTCACAATGATCCTGACAGTTGGGGATCCTTCTGTCTGCCTGCCTGAAGTTTTGGGTAAGAGATTGGCAGGTGAAGAGGGTGAGGGACTCAGGAATGGAAGCAGATGCAACAGTGCTACCAACCACCATTGCAAATGACTGCATCGCTGAAGCAGCTTCCATGTGCTGAGCCTTTTCCATGCATCAGCCCCTCATGCACAGCATGTCTCCATTACCTCTCACAACTGTCCTGATAGTCGGGGCCATTATCACATTTAAGGGTGAAGAAGGGGGCTCCTGCAGAGTGCCTGAGTGAGGGCAAGGGGTCAGGTTCCTGTGGCAAGGCTGCATGTGGAGAGGTGGAGAGTCAGCAGTACTCACACTGAAGATGAAGAACAGCTCAATGAACATGGCACCGAAGGGCAGGATCCCGGCCATGAGGATGCTGCAACAGAGAAGGAATGTTAATAGTGCACACTACAGAGAATGCCTACATGGTGGCAGTTCTAAGGCTATGTCATGTTGTGACACCATTATTTCTTCTTGAGAAAAGAGCAGGGTGGGCAAAACTCTCTTCAGTTCATAGGTGGGAACTCAGGTAGAATGGTGGGTGACCTACCCAAGGTTCAGGTGGTCATCTTTTTTATTTCTTTTAAATACAATTATTCCATGTGGCCTTTTGGTTTTGGGGTATTGGGGATTGAACCTAGGGTAGTATGTAACCTGGGTAAGGAAGTACTCTGCCACTGAGTTAGTTATACCCCCAGCTTCTCTACCTCTGCTTCTCTGACCTAGTTTCTAGGTAGACATCAAGTCTGCAGCACTCGCCTTCACTGTGGCATGAAGCTGAGCCTGCAGGCCATCCAACACTAATGCACCTGCTGCTGGTACAGGGTGATCTCAGCACCCTTCTGGGAAGTAGCCTCTTTATGTTCTCCTAAGGAGATGTCTTACGAGAGGACTGGGCCTTTCCCACCATGGAAGTCCCCGGTTCACCTCTGCCAAAACTCACCCCACAAATCGATTCATGTACCACCGTTGTTCAGGGATCTGTCGGGGAATCTGGTTTGTTCGCACAGGGTTGTCATATGGCTGCTTGCGGAAGCCAAAGTAGTAGCCCAAGTAGACGAGGGGCAAGGAGATCCCGAACCACATACACAGCAAAGCCACCATGGTGGGAAATGGTACCTGTGGACACAGTGCTGTGAGGCCCCCATAGGCCCTGGTACTTAGCATAGAAGCCATGCAAGTGGGCGGGGGGGCATGGGCAGCTCTGGGCTCCAGGGAAGGAGAAGCCACATGCGCAGCAGGGCCACTGTGGTGGGGAAGGTCCGCCACAGGGCTCCTGGCCTGAATGTCTTGAGGCCAAGAATTTCCTGTGGGGAGAGCAGAGTGTAGATGGGGCCATGTGAGTTTCCAGTGAAGATGGAACCTTAGCATCCCAGGAGCTCATCATCCAGGGAAGTGGGAACTGAGAACTCCAAGGAGCTGTGAAGGGGCCAGAAGGAAAGGACACAACATGAGGTCTGCTGAGTGAGGAGAAAAAGGGAAAAGGCAAAACTGCTCCAGTTTGGTTAAAATGAAACACCACAAATTCTTCTAACTGGGGAAAAGCAGGGCATAGGCCTGGAGTTATAAAAGGACTCCATTTTAATAAAATTCATTTTTTAGACAGGGCCTCATGTATCCTAGGTTGGCCTTGAACCCACTATGTAGCCAAGGATGACCTTGAATTTCTGATCCTCTGTCTCCACCTCCTGGGTGCTGGGATTAGAAGGCATGCACTACCACGGTGAGTTCATGAAGTGTTGGGAAGGCACTCAGGGTCTCAAGCATGCTAGGCAAGCACCCTATTAACTGAGCTACACCCTATGCCCCCACATTCAATGCCCCCACAATGAAAAGTTAACAGTACTTCCTTGAATGGGGTATGGGGGTTGAACTGAGTTTTTCATCTTCCTCATCATCTGTACAGTCATTTTCTCTAAGACTTGTACAAAAAGAAGTGCTTACGTTCCCATACTAAGATGGGAATGTAAGTCTGTGCAGCCACTCTAGAAATCAGTATAAAGTAAAAATAGAACTACAGTGTGGCCCAGCTATACCACCTGGGTACACACATAAAGGATTCTAAGTCATAACACCACAGAGATACTTGCACATCCATTTATTGCTGCACTAGTCACAATAGCCAGGAAATGGAACTGTACAGAAGATAAAGAAAATGAAATAATGACAATTTGCAGGAAATGGATGGAATTAGAAACCATTATGTTAAAATAAGCCAGACTCCAAAAGACAGATACTGAGTGTTTTCTCTTATATGTAGGACCTAGACTTGAAATTTCGTGGGTATATATATGTGTGTGTGTGTGCGTGTGTGTAACTTGTGAAACTAGAAAGGAGATCATTAGACGGAAGGAAGAGATCTTCAAGGAGGGGAAGTAGGGTAATGGAATACATGTGATAAGAAAGCAGAAGTTGGGAGTTAGTGGGGGAAGGAAGGGGACCAGCCAGAGGGGGGAGGGGATAAGGAGAAGGGCAGTGGGTGAGGGGAATGAATGAGAACAAAGTATAGTGATACATATGTGTAAAATGCCATAATGGAATGTATTACTTTGTATGCCAACCTAAAAAAATCAATAAAAAAGCGAGCATGTTACATGTTTAGAACAGCGTTTATTATAATAGCATAATCTGTCTGTTATAATTTTTAAATCACAATCTCATTTGAAACATCCCTGTTGAAGGAAAAAGACTGAAAGAACATCTATCAAAGACCTCTGCAGTGTTTGCCTGAGTGGCTCCCCTGGGTTCTGTGCTCTCTAGACAGTCCACCATGAGTACTGCGGCTTCCTCAGCTGCCGGGAAGAAGCAGTCTACACTCGGACCCTATCCAGAGCCCTCAGTAGACACGTGCTCTCAGCACACTAAGCGAAGGTGGCAAACACCGGTCCCACTTCTCCTACAGTCCTGAGAATTGACCAAGGGACCATACTCCCACAAGCCCTCAGCCAGAGCCTGGAACTCCATTCAGAGTCGGAGAAGCTGCTGGCAACAGCACAGCCTGGGGCTAACGGGTCCTCTACCCTGGAGTGTGCTGACAGGAGCTGAGGTGAGCCAGCCCTCTGACCTTAGCCACTCACACCTAGCAGCTCTCACTTGGTTGAGACATGGGGAATTCCCCAACCGGCCCCTGGAGTGTGGAAACCTCCCTTTAGAGAAGTGAGCTATGGCCAGCTGCTTCAAAGCCTGCAGAAAGGCCAGGGCCAGGGCCAGGGCACTGGCAGATGATAGACGGGCAATGCTGGGGAAACCCCAGCCAACCCTCCACCCCTACAGCTGGGAACAGAACTCCGGGGACTCAGAAAAGGGAAGGGAAGAAGGGAACAACAGGAAGTGACCTTAGGGAGTAGGGCTGAACAGTTCGAGCAAGGAGAGGGGCGGGACAGTGGGGGAAGGCACTTACTGCTCCCGATGAGTGCTTTCCCCAGATGAAGCAATTCAACACAAAGCAAATGCCGAACACCACACCGGGATACAGTGTCGCCGTCTGTGAGCAAGAAGGACAGGTTGGCTCCTTCTTGGTCTCTGGGGGATTCACAGACCAGAAGACCAGAGGCTTCATGACATCTAGTCCTTTGGGTTCAGCTCAAGCAGGTCCTGCTCTATGAGACACTTTGTAGAACCCTGAAACCGCCTTTTCCTTGTCCTCATCCCTCTTTCTTTCTTTCTTTCTTTCTTTCTTTCTTTCTTTCTTTCTTTCTTTCTTTCTTTCTTTCTTTCTTTCTCTCTTTCTTTCCTTCTCTCTTTCTTTCCTTCTCTCTCTCTCTCTCTCTCTCTCTCTCTCTCTCTCTCTCTCTCTCTCTCTTTTTTTGGCTTTTCGAGACAGGGTTTCTCTGTGTAGCTTTGCGCCTTTCCCGGAACTTGCTTTGTAGACCAAGATGGCCTCGAACTCACAGAGATCTGCCTGGCTCTGCCTCCCGAGTGCTGGGATTAAAGGCGTGTGCCACCACCACCCGGCCTCATCCCACTTTCTAATTATAGATGGTGCCCAACTTAGTAAGGTTCTGCTTAGGATCTTTTGAATTGGTGATAAACTGACAGTTAAAGGCATTCAGTAGCAACCACACTACATTTGGTGTGTTAGATGAACATTCACCTCAGGACACCATCAACTGAGATGAAACCTCACTGAGACAAAGGAGCACCTGCATGCAGCTTTGCTGCCCGATCAATGTCTGTCTCCCCAACACACTCCAAATCCTGTCCTCTACTGTATTCTCATCACACAACACAGTAGCTACTCAATTAAGTATTTGCATCATAAATAAATTAATATAACACTATTAGAAAATATGTTATATCTAGGCTCCAACTCCAAACTGCTTAAAATAACGGTTCAGTTTTAATGGCATCTTAAGGATGGCAACTGTGGGCTCCACTCGTATCCTCTCACTTGACCCTCACTACGGGTTTAGAAGAGACTCTGTTAAAAGATGAGGGTATCCCTCCACTCCACAGTTTATCAATGGTGAGCAGAGGTGGGAATCTAGACAGCCTGCCTCCACAGCCACTCTTGATATCCTGCAATGTAATCTCATCAGTCTTGCGCTAGAAGCCAGGCACAGAGCACCAAAGCCTCAGGCTTACACTGGAGTCTCATTCTTCCACACTAGGATCAGGCATCCAGGTGGGTCACTAAGCACAATGACCAAGGCCCTCATATCTTGAGCAACCAGCACTCAAACTGCACGAATTCCTCTCTGGCTCACTGTTGTCCCCATCCAACAGCTTGTCACTGCTCCTGTAGATTCTTGTCCCTGGGCCTTCATGTAGGTCATCAATACCTTGTGGTATGAGTGTACCAGGGGCTATATGCTGCAAAGTAGATGCAACCACGCCACTGGAGAGATGGGAAGCAGAGGCTCAGAGGCTGTTCGTGATTATCCGTCAAGAAAAGCCAAGTCAAGACTAGGATCTTGGCAATTCAAGAATCTTGGGTGCTACTTAAAATCTTCAAGGCCCAGTTCGAATGTCAAGATGTCTTTTCCTTTTTGTTCTTTTTCATTCTGTTGTATAGCAGAGAATTCCTTATCTTCCTTTCTGGCTGAAACTTATAGTCTGGACACCAGGTCTGATATCAGGCACAGAAAGAGAAGAAAGTTCCTGGGAGAACCCCAGCCCTGCACCACCCCGTTTCTATGGACTTTTCTACCTCCAAGATGTCTCTTCACTCCGGTAGTTGGCATGTCGGCTAGCTGTTACACAAGCCTGGTCTCTTTCTCTGGCAGGCAATTCTTTTTCTAGTCTGCTGGGCACGGTATCCTCCTGCGACGTTGCTGATCGCTCTGAATCCGCTATTCTCTTGCTTGAGCCACTGGACAATGCAAGCTAAAAGCCACCCAAGTTCAATCCCCTCATCATTTTACGGACGAAGCATCTGCAGCTCTGAGAAATCCTTTTACAAGCTTAAGAGAGCCTTCTAGAACTGTTGACTGTGGGCCCTAACCTAAAAAATCCCCACTGGGGCCTGCCTATGTTCCTGAGCAGTGTAGGGAGAGTGTCTCAGGCCCTACCAAACGCTGGGAGGAGGAGGAGGACACTTACACAGAAGGCTCCTTTCTTCCACCGATGGCCTTTGAGAGTTCGGTAGAGACGGCCAGCTGAAAATCCACCAAATACCCTGTTGTGGGAAAAGGCAGAAACCACAACGAGGGTCTTGTAAATGGTGTGAAGCAGGCTTGTGCCAGCCCCTGGGAATATCCTCACATACACTTACCCCATGAACATGAAGAGGAAGCAGGCAGTGGTCATGAGAGCTCCCCGGCTGGAGGGTGAAAGCATCCCAAGCATGGCCACAACTACAGAGGGAAGCAGAAGGCAGAGTCAGGAGCAGGGGGTCTGTCTGGCCTGAAGCTTCTGATGGGCAGACCCACAGGATGCTAGACAAATGGGGCTAGAAGAGACCCCTTCCTCTTTGGCCTTTGTAAGAGCACGGTTCTCTTCAGAAAAAGACTGGGTTGTAGCTGGGGCTGGAGCAGCTGCTAGGCCTTGGCTGTGTGAATCTAACCACAGCTTCTAGTCCTAAGAGTCCTTGGAATGAACCACTTAATGGGCCGAGAGCATTCTGAATGCCTACAAGCTGAATGTAACTTGACTATGAAAGACGGAAGTTAGCCTCTCCATGTTTTAGACAAAGAAACTGAAGCCCAAGAAGACTACGCGGCTATGTGGTCACAAAACTTAAAGGCATGAGGGTGAGGTACACACTTAGGCAGACTGACTCCAGACCTGTCTGTAAGTACGAGAGATTAGTAAGGGGTTTCTATATTAATGAGAAAAGTCCTGCTGTACGGTGGCACAGGCAGAAAAAGTGAGAGTTCATCTTAGCCTGGGCTACATGTAAGACCCAGCCTTGAAGGGAAAAAAGAGGGAGAGGGAGAGACCCGAGTTAGCCCTGCCCCTGACAGTGAGTTTGGGCTAGACAGACTGAAGTTAGCCTCTTAGTACTGATGTGTGCTTGCTTCCCTGACAACTTCTCAGGATGGCTCTTATGTGAACAGAGCTAAAAACAGGGAGGAGAATCACCACCACCAGGGCTTGGGGCTGCTGTCCAGAAAGCCTGCTCCTGGGAGATAAGCCTACGGTGGCTATGCCGCCAGATCAGGCCACATTCCTCTGATCCCCATACCCTGCCTACATGGCCCACTCACAGATCACGATGAGGATCATGCAGAAGAGCTGAATGCCTGAGCCCAGCAGAGAGCTGAGGATCATGGGGTACTGGGGTGGCCTGAAGACATCACCGTGCACAAGCTTCCACCCAGACTCCTCCATAGTGTCTTCCTGCAGCAAAGGGCAGAGAGCGAGGTAGGTTTGTGTGGACAGGGAGGCTCCTGCAGGGAACACCCCCATAGACCCAGGCTGCTCCATCAAACCAGCACCAGTCTGCCACAGGCTTCTCAGAGGAATGCTACATGGGGAAAGGAGGCCAAGAACAGGAGGCTTGAAGCTGCAGGAAAAAGTTCCCTAATTCCACAAA
Organism: Peromyscus eremicus; assembly: GCF_949786415.1. Taxonomy (NCBI): domain Eukaryota; kingdom Metazoa; phylum Chordata; class Mammalia; order Rodentia; family Cricetidae; genus Peromyscus; species Peromyscus eremicus. The sequence goes on along the minus strand of NC_081419.1, from coordinate 126,188,938 downwards.
ACAAGAGAATGGGAAACAATGCAAATACCAGCACACTAAAATGTTAACTGAATAGTCTTGGTTGGTGAGAGTCTGAAGTAATTTATTTTTTCTGATTATAAATAAAAGATGTATTTACTTGTATAAAAAGTGGTATATGTCATGAAATTCAAATAAATTTAAAGAAACAGAAAATGTTTAGTATATAAAAAAAATAAAAACACAGAAAAGGCCAAGTGCAGTGGTATACATCTGCAGTCTTGGCACTTGGGAGGGTAAGGCAGAAGGATTGAGAATTCAAGGTGAGTCTGGGCAATGTGACAAGAGACTGTTTCCCAACCTATATGTTCACACAGACGCATACTTTTCTATATGGCAGAAAGATCTAAACAATAAAATGACCTATATATGTAAGTAATGTTTATACATTAACATAAAATGATACCATTGTTTTCTTTAGTCTTGTTTCTTTTATCTATATTTATTCATGTACATACATGAATAGTTTTAAATAATAAATAGAGGGTCATACCATGTACTTTGTTACTTTCAAGTAATATATGATTTTGAACATTTCTCCATATTAATCTTTTTTCTTTTTGTTTTTTGGAGACAGGGTCTCACTTTGTATGGAGCTTACTCTGTAGACCAGCTGTCCTGGAACTCAAAGATCTGTCTGTCTCTGACTCCTGAGAGCTGGGATTAAAGGTGTGTATCACCACGGGCTCTCATATCAATTCTGCTAACGATTTTGTTTGGGTGTATATGTTCCTGTGTGTACATGTGAGGTCAGAGGTCAACCTCGGGCATCTTCCTCAATTGCTCTCCACCTTATTTTTTGAGACACAGTCTCTCTCTGGACTTCGGGGCCCACCTGTCTGACCCTTCAGCAGGGTTATAGATGCATGCTGCCACCCCTAGCTTTACGTGGGTACTGAGGATCCAAACTCAGGTCCTCATGCTTGTGTGGCAAAGCAAGCACTTTACCCGCCACCTCCCCAGCGCCACAATTAGTACTACAGAAAGGAAAAAAAAGAAAGAAGAAGGCTTATGTGGCGGTGTATACCTGTGGTCCAACATTCAGAGGCTGAGGCAGAAGGATCTCCAGTTTGAAAGAGCCCAGGTAACATAGTGAGACTCTGTCTCAAAAAACGAAAAGGAAAGGGGCTGGAGAGATGGCTCAGAGGTTAAGAGCACTGCTTGCTCTTCCAAAGGTCCTGAGTTCAATTCCCAGCAACCACATGGTGGTTCACAACCATCTACAATGAGATCTGGTGCCCTCTTCTGGCCTGCAGCTATATATGCAGGCAGAACACTGTATACATACTAACTAAATAAATCTTTAAAAAAAAAAGAAAAGGGAAAAAAAAAAATCTGTGCTATTTACCTGTCCCAAGACCACTCTTATGACAGTTTGAATCTGAATTGTTTTTTTTTTTTTCGGGGGGGGGGAGGGGGTGCTATTCCTGAAGTATAAAAAAAAATTTAAACAAGACGTGTTGGCTCACATCTGTAATAATAACACCACCAATACTAATCTCAACAACAAATATTGAAGCATCATGTCATTATTGTCTATGTGTAATTTCTTGTCTGTAAATACATAAGAAATGTTCAGTAGTACATTAAGAAATTTAGGATTTTTTATTTTTTTTGTTGGTCATGGTGATGTTGATTTTTTTTGTCTTTTTCTTTTTTTGGATACTTGTTGACTTGAACTCACTATATAGATCAGGCTGACCTTGAACTCATAGAGCTCCATCTGCTTCTGACTCCCAAGAAATAATAGGCATGAATGACCATGCTGGGCCTTGCTGATTTTAATACAGGGTCTTGCTATGGAGCCAAGTCATCTCAAATTAGAGATTCTCCTGCCTCAGCCTACTGAGTGCTAGGATCACAGTATATAATATCATGCCTGGCTCTAGTTTTGAATAAAAAAAAAGATTCTATTTATTTATTGAATTGTGTGTGGGGAACATGCATGCATAACAATGTTGTCAGAGGACAATTTGTGGGAGTTGGTTCTCTCCTTCTACCATGTGTGTCCTAGGACTCAAACTCAGGTTGTCAGGCTTGGTGGCAAGCACCTTTACCATGATGTGCCATCTCAAAAACTCTACTTTAGAAATTTAAAATGACAAATTAACCAAGTTTTCTTTCTGTGAATTCTTCCAAATCTACCACTTTGGGTGATTAGGAAACGTTTTTGTTCTTCCTTTTCAATGCCTTTGAGGTTTACTCTATGATCTCTCTCACAGGCGTGTGCATGCACATGCGAGCATGCAGGCCCGGCAGGGGAGAGCCCTCCTGTCAGCTCGGCCTCCCTCTTCCAGTCCACCCCGCCCCAGCCCAGACCTCGTACCATGTCATCCTCCTTGTTGTAATTGGCGATGTCCTTCCGCAGGGTCCGGATAATAATCATGCTGAGGATGCCTGCCAACGACAGGGGTTGGGGGGGGGGGGGCACTGCTAACAGTGGTCTAGCCCCAGGCCCTTTTCCAACAGGGCTTGGTCAGGAGGCCACTCCAAACCCTCCCTCACAAGTAGTCCACCCCAGCTGAGAAGGGGTGAGAAGGGGGTGTGAAGAGAAGGAAGCTGTTGAGACAGGAGAGACTGCCGCAGGATGCTGCTCTTTGTGTCAGGGAGGAGAGTTTACTAGAAATGTCCTGAACGATGGACTTCCACCCATGCATCAAGACTCACCTGGGGTACCTTTACCTCTCTCTATCCCTCAACAGTTCAGGGTACACGACCATCACGCTGCCTCATTTGTCCTGTCTCCCTCTCTAGGTAGCAGCATGGACAGGAAATGGGCTTCATGACCCCGAGCTCACTTTATGCTTTTAGGCTGAGCTTGTAAAGCCAGGGCGGCAGCCAGCCCCTGGGTAGGCAGTGGATAAGCAGGAGCTGCTGCTCCCATTGCCTCTCACAGGATGGAAACAATTGTCCTCATTCTACCTCTGCCCAGCATTCTCTCCACCCGGCTGTCTGCCAAGCTTGTTTCACGGCAGAACCACGCTTCTGGGGGTTGTTGAATGAGTCAATGACTGCACAGACAAACGTATCTGCTTTTCTCTAGCAAGCTCACCAGAGCAGAGACCAATTCCTGTGCATTGCCGTACACATGAGGCCTAGCACAGGGACATGGTGACTGACTGCGTCTGACCACACCTGGCCCTGACAATACCCTAGAATTTCCCCTTAAGTCATGGGCTGCCTCAGACTCACCACTCGACCTTCACTACTCAGAGCTCTCACCTGACAGGAAGAAGACCACGACGACAGAGTTAATGATAGAAAACCAGTGGATCTGCACATCACTCATGGTTAGGTAAGTGTCCCAGCGAGAGGCCCATTTGATGTCACTTTCCTAGCAGGCAGGAGGAAGCAGAGTCAGGTCTCCTGTTGGACAGAGAATCCCGGCCCAGAGCAAAGCCTCCTCCCTGGCCAGGGCAGGCATTCTGTCTCACCTCCCAGTGCACAGAGTAGGTGAAGTAGAGCCGATTCTCCTTAGTGGGATCAATTTCTTGGGGCGAGGAGTTGGTACCCTCAGGTAGAATACATGAACTCTTCTCATCTGTTTTGAGGTCTGTGAGAGACAGAGATCCAGTCTGCTCTCACAGTGGCCAGTGCTACTCCCCAGACAGGGCTGCTCTGCAGAGGTCTCAAGGTGGCCCTGCCTTCAGGGTTGAGTGGAGGTTGTGAGCATAAAGGTAACTGACTTTTACAGCTACACTCCCTGGAGCCCTGGCTTTCCTAAGGGACTTCAGGAGTAAAAAGGTATCTACATGGGGGAGGGAGGGAAGGAGGGTCTAATTCCCTCCACCCAAAAAGCAGTTAGCCTTCTACATTGGAGCCAAAGCCCCACTGACTCATTCGCCATTCAGTCAGGCCCACTCAGCACGCCCACTGTGGCTCCTTCTGTTTGCTCACTCAGTCATCTTTACTACTTCAGGAACCCAACATTCCCATGCCTTCCTCTTTCACTCATTTGTTTGCTGCCATTCATCACCTCATCTAGTCAATCAACATATGAACACCAACCATGGGTCAGCACCGTGCTGTCAAGAAAAGGACAGAGCGTAATCCTGAAGAGCTACCGAGGACATAAGAAATCTCAAAAAAAAAAAAAAAAAAAAAACTGTAAATGCTGAACTGTGCTTGTGACATTCACAGGAGAGGCAGGACAGTCCTCAGAGATGAGGTCCCATGCTTTACGACTGCTTCATGTGGAAAGTCATGTTCCACACCTTTTCAAAAAGCCAGAAAATCACTACTGTGGACAAAAGGCTTGGAGTGGTGATTCACGCCTGTGATCCCAGAGGTAGGCTGGAGACAGAGCTCAGTAGAGCACTTGCCTAGAATATGGGAGGCCCTAGGTTTGACTCTTAGCACACAAAAAGAAAAGGCAGAGGCAGGAGGATCCATGGGTTCAAGGCCAGTTTGGGCTACATGGTGAGACCCTGCTCACCATGGTGAGAAGAAAACAAAAGGCAGAGTACAGTGATGCAAGCCTTTAATCTCAGGACTCCAGATGTGGAGAGAGGCAGATCTCTGTGAGGTCCAGGACAACCAGGGTTATATAGAAAGACCCTGTCTCCAAAAAAAAAAAAAAAAAAAAAAAGTAAAAATAAAAAAAAGAGGAGGAGGCCGCGGCAGCAGAACCAAAAAGCCAAGTTCTACCAAATCCTGTGTGGCCACCGGGACTGGGCTAAGCTCTTCAACTCCTGGTCTCCTGCTGACCCTGGGCAATTTCAGTCTGGCCCATCACCCACATGGAGGGAGACAGTAACCTCGACCTGCTTCCCGGTGCCTTTCCCTGTACTTTCATGCCTTGTTCTTCACCCAGGCACACTAGTTCTTGAGAAGAGGCGCCACAAAGCCTTAATGTGCTATTTGGTCTTGGCCAAGTCACTGACCTCGTGAGCCTCTGGCTCCTCATCTGCAAGCACCTCTAATTTCCTGGAGTTGCTGGGAGGTGGTAGGCTTACATGGTCCCCAGCCCACAAGACAGGAGGTACATCTCTCCCTCATTCCCAACCTGCTCTCTTGGGGTACAGTGGCCTTCTCGGGATGAACCTATGTGCCACACCTGGGCCTACCAGCCAGTGAAGTGGTGAGAACGTGAGAAGACCCTCTGTATGGAAGCCCAGGCCCATCCAGCCCTGCCCCTCTGGTGACACCTCCCCACTCACCCTCCAGCCTGATGCTCTGGGGAATCACCTCGAAGCGGACGACACGGTATGTGTGCTCCTGGTCCTCTTCCATGTCCTCCCGGTGGTAATAAAGGATGAATGAGAGGTGATTGTGCAGGTAGATCTATAGCAGAGCAACAGAGAATAACAAAGAGCTAGCAGCCCCAAACCAGAAAGTTACTCAGGAAGCCCACCCCAAACACTAGAGCCTTCCTCTGTCCAGTTCACGACCGATCAGCCTTCTGAAAACACTGCTCTGGTCATATTCCACTCTTGCTCTGACACCTACTATGGCTTCCTGGGACTCAGATAAAACCCAAGTTTCCTTGGCCTGGCTGTCAACTGTCCTTTTTTTTTTTTTTTTTAAGCCAGCATACAAAATAATGGTTTCATTATGGCATTTTCATACATATTCTGTTCTTGTCTTGCTCAACCAGTGCCCTACCAATTGTCACATTAGCTCACCTGGGCTCTTCAGCCTGTCCCTGCCTCACAAGCAGTCCCTACCCTATACTTCTACCCATGGCATCCCAGCAACTGGGGGGGATGCTGTCCTTCCTCGACTCTACTCAGCCCAACTCTTTTCTAAGCCCCTCCGTCCTCCACGAGGCCCCGAATGCACAACAGCTCCCTGGCTAGTGGAAAGCAACCAGGAATCAAGACTCAGGGCCTCACACTACCAGTTCTCTCCAAATTAGGACATGGCCTCTATGCCACAAAGGAATGTCAGCCTTTTATTCCCTGGGAAATCAGATGAAGAGGACACAGTTATGTCTATGTCATTACTAGCTTACTCCCAGGATTTGTGTCATGAAATGTACACACAGACTGATTGTCAAAACTGCACAAGTGAGATACTGAGACACTGGGCTAAGGACACTCAGATTACTAGCCAAAGGTGGATGCAGGATTCAGCCCAGGAAGCCTACAGTGTGTTCTTGATCATCGTGTGGTCTCCTCTCCTATGCACTTTAGAAGGTCCAGGTTTCCCTTCTAGTTTTAATCTTACAGAAACAGAATCTAATATTCTAGTGTCAATCCCTTTATCTCTTTATAGTGTATGCTGGAGCCAGTCCAAAGCCACAGAATTCTCACAGCCTATACACCATGAGGCACTGGCAGAAATGTATTCTGGTTGACGCCCCTTAAAAGAATATATAGCCGGGCGGTGGTGGCGCACGCCTTTAATCCCAGCACTCGGGAGGCAGAGCCAGGCGGATCTCTGTGAGTTCGAGGCCAGCCTGGACTACCAAGTGAGTCCCAGGAAAGGCGCAAAGCTACACAGAGAAACCCTGTCTCGAAAAGCCAAAAAAAAAAAAAAAAAAAAAAAAAAAAAAGAATATATAAATTTATGTGTGTGTATACACATCTCAGCACATGTGATTTCGGCCTCTTGGGTACGAGGGACTGAACTCAAGTCATCAGACTTGGGAACAAACACCGTCACTTGCTGCGCCATCTCAGCAACCTGCTGACCCAGCCCTCTGAGCATGCCAGACACTGTACCTTATTGACATCTGTGAAGCCAAGACGGTAGCCATGCTCAAACTGCACATCTTTTTCTTTCTTCTTGTCATCACCGTCACGGTTGTTGGAGTAGAGCTCCAGCCGGGTGGCCACAGGCAGGTTGTCAGCAATGCTGAAAACCCAAGGAAGGCCTCACTCAGTCTCTCAGGACCACACTCCCACCAGAGCCTCCCTGGGCTGAGTTCAAGGTCAGCAGGATGTAGTGGGTAACTTACAGGTGAACGTAGTAGTCTTCCGTGATGCGCTCAGCCACCAGCCGGCTCTGCTCCACTGTCAAGGTCACTGGCTTGCTGGACTGGCTGCAGAGAACTTCACACTTCTTCTCACTGTTCATGAGAACCTGGAAAGGGGTGTTGACAATCCGGTCCCCTCTCAGCACCTCTCCTGCCATAAGAGAGACAGATGGAGCTCAGAGCTTCAGCCCTGTGGTGGCTGAGGTCAGCAGTCACAGGGCTGTAGACAGCAGGACAAAATGGAGCTCCAACGATGTCAGCAGTGCCACAGACTGGCTGTCAGGCTCTGCTCCACTGTTTCAACTGTCCCACCACCCTCTCTACTCGGTGTTCCATTGCTGGTAGATGCTCCACATCCTCCCATGCCTCTAGAGCCCTGGGTGGCTTCCTATGCCTCGTCTGTCATCCTGCCCCAGGATCCCCTTTCTTCGGATAACCCTTCCTGACCCTGTAACAGCGGACAGGTAATGTCTTCTCCATCCTGTTGGAACCCCTCATGAACTTGTTTGCTTTCTGGACAAAGATCAGATTGTGTGTGATCCACCCTAAGGCCAGCCCCTACCCATCTCTTAGCCATCTCTCCAACTCTCCCAGGTCACTCCCCGCCACTCTGCTTTGCCACCACACAGGTAATCTCAGTCACCGCCCCCTAAGCAGCCTTTGCTGACCTCCTTTTCCCCGCTCTGTACAGTGACAGTACTGTACAGTGAAGACAATATTCTAACTCTAGGCTACCTACTAATGCACTCTGCCTGATATTTACCAGCTTAGTCCCCGCACGTCACTTCACTGAGTTTCAATTTCCTCCTCCAGAAAATGAGACGGCAGTTGTATGTATTCTCCTTACAGACATACCAAGAACTGAGAGGTTAATCCCCTCCCAGGCACAGAGCAGGCAGGCGACAAGAACATCGTTTGCATCACTGGCATCACCTCTGCAGCCAGCTGGCCTCTTACCCAAGACCTTTCTATCTCTGTGAAGCTCCTCTACGTCAATGACATTACTTTGCAGTATGTTAATAAGTGTAGGTCTGACTCCCCTACTACCAGGGAGCTCTCTGAGCCAAAACCTACGTCTTAATGTACTGGCATCTCATGCCTGTTTCCTCCAAGGAACCTGATGCCAAGTGTTACACTCACAGGCACTGAGCAGCTGGGAAGCATCTACTAAACCCAACTGTGTTTTCACTCTGAGCAGCTCATTAGTTCAACAGTAATGATATGAAACTGGGGCAGGCTGAAGGAGACACACCATGACAACAGGCAGGACTACCACCCCCACATATGCCTGTGGATCTACTTGACACACTCAGATTGTCTTATCTACTCACTTACTCATTCATTCACCAACACATACTGGGAACTGGCTATGTGCCAGGCCAGAAGACACAATGTTGGACGGACATACTTGTGGAACTCATGACCCAAGTTCTAGTGAAACAGATGGATTAAATAATCAGCAAAGTGAAAATGTACTGTGTAAGTGCTGTCATGGGGAGCAGATCTAGGGAAGCAGAGCTAGCAGTGCTTGAAGGAGGAGCAGTACTAACCTGGTAAAGAGATGGAGAACAGTTTACACAGAGGCAAAGGCTGCTTGGGCCGGTGACTTTGAGATTACCTGTGTGGTGGCAAAGCAGAGTGGCGGGGAGTGACCTGGGAGAGTTGGAGAGATGGCTAAGAGATGGGTAGGGGCTGGCCTTAGGGTGGATCACACACAATCTGATCTTTGTCCAGAAAGCAAACAAGTTCATGAGGGGTTCCAACAGGGATGGAGAAGACATTACCTGTCTGCTGTTATGGAAAGATCACTCTCACTGCTTCATGCAGAAAAAGGGACGTAAGAAGTTGGCAGCAGTGGTGGCACCAGTCATGGAGTAAGGACAAACAAAGAAGAGAGTGTGTGCAGAGGCCACCATCACAGCACACAGAATCAAGAGCAGTGAAGGTGGTAGAGCTGTGGGAACCAGCTGCTTACTGGATACTAGGGATGAGGAAGGAGTGGTGCATGCAGGAAAGACACGAAGGTTTCCATGGCCAAGCTCTGTGAGTTGTCCATAGGAAAGGTCAGGCAGTTGGATGCTATGACTTGTTGGTAGGTAAGTGCCAAGTGACAGAGCCACAAACTCTACCGTATTAAAGAGAGCACGCAGCTGTGCAAGGTAGAAGCCCTAGGTGATGTCCTGAGTATGGCATAGGCCATCCAGGAGAGGAAAAGGCAGAGAGTGAAGAAGGTGAAGCCTCTGTCCCTCAGCTGCTATCAGATGCCTGACAGTGCATGTGAGCCTCTAAGTCTGGGGTCAGTGGTGAAGAGTGAGGACATCAACAGGACATCTGCACAGCTCATGGCTGAGGACATTTTATAGACAGCCAGAACCAGAGAGACAATAGCTCAACATGATCCCTGGAGTGGGCTCCTTCCTTACACCATGTCCTACTGCTCATTTCTTTGCAGGTCAGTAAGGAGCTGACTTGAAGAGAGGAGGAACTGCAGACAGAAGAGCCACAAACTAAGTGAGGCTGTGCCACTTCTTAAATCTGGAAAGTAAATTGAATTATGAAAGAAGGTGCTGGGTGGTGGTGGTGCACACCTTTAATCCCAACACTCAGGAGGTAGAGGCAGGTGGATCTCTGTGAATTCAAGGCCAGCCTGGTCTACAGAGCAAGTTCCAGGATAGCCAAGGATACATACACAGAGAAACCCTGTCTTGAAAAAAAACCACCACCACCACCACCACCAAAAAAGAAAGAAAGAAAAAAAAGAAGGAAGGAAAAAAAGAGAAAGAGGACATCCTGGTCTAGCATGGCTCATTTCTGAAAAACGCAGAACTATTCCTCTTTTTTTTTTTTTTTTTTTTTTGAGACAGGGTCTCACTATGTTACCTTGGCTAATCTAGAACTTACTGTGTAGACTAGGCTGGCCTTGAACTCCTAGAAATCCACCTGTCTCTGCCTCTGGAGTGTTATGACTAAAGGCATGGGCTATCATGCCTAGCTAAATCCCCCTCTCTCTTTTTTTTTTCTTTTGAGACAAGGTCTCACTACATACTCAAGTAGCCGGGACAGCAGGCCTGTGTCACTTCCTTTTAACAATGTACCAGAAGCCATGATGTGACTAAATAATACATGCTAATAAAAAATTTTCAAAAGAACCAATTCTCAAGGGCTAGGGTGTAGCTCAGTGTAGAGCACCTGCCTAGCATACCCAAGTCCCTGGGTTTGATACCCAGCACACCATGTCTCAGTGGTTAACAACTGTTGCACAATCATGAAGACTGGATTCAGATCCCAGCACTCAGAAGGCTGAAGCAGGAGGATCATAGGTTCAAGGACAGTCTGGGCAATGGGCAACATGGCAGATTCCAGGTCAGCTTTCGGAAGGTGACAATCTTATCTCAAAAAAACAAAAAGAGGGACCAAAGAAATGGCTCTGCAGAAAACAGCACTTGCTACACAATCCTGAGAACTAGACTTCATATCTCAGCACCCACATAACAATCCACGTGTACCACAAAATGCCTGTAACTCCAGCTCTGAGGCATCTCTTCTGGCCTCCAAGTGTACTTACATAAACTCACACCTATGAGCACATACTAAATAAAGCAGACCTTTTGACAATTGCAAGAACAACAACAAAAAGCCAGAGAGAACAAGTGTCTTCCTTCTCCTTGCTAAGACAGAAGAGGAAAATCTGCTGAGGCCCTTGAGGTCCAAGGAGTGTCTGTCTGCTTGCTTCTCTAGGATTTAATGAGAGATAGGCAGAGAAGAAGCATGAGCTCTACTGAGCTACACCCTAGCCCTTGAGAATTGGTTCTTTTGAAAATTTTTTATTAGCATGTATTATTTAGTCAGCTGTCCTGAAGAGGTAACTCCAGTCAGAGAATTGTGGTGATATTGTGTTTCCCAATATATTGCACCCTAATAAACTTATCTGGGGGTCAGAGAACAGAACAGCCACTAGATACAGAGGCCAGAAAATGGTGGCACACACACCTTTAATACTAGCATTCCGAAGGCAGAGATCTGTATGGATCTCTGTGAGTTCAAAGCCACACTAGAAACAGCCAGGCATGGTGACACACACCTTTAATCCCAGGAAGTGATGGCAAGAATCAGAAAGGTATATAAGGCGTGAGGACCAGGAACTAGAGCCTGGTTAAGCTTTTAGACTTTTAGCAGCCGTTCAGCTGAGATTCATTCCAGATGAGGACTCAGAAGCTTTCAGTTTGAGGAAACAGGATCGGCTGAGAAGTTGGCCAGGTGAGGTTAGCTTGTGGCCTGTTTGGTCTCTCTGATCTTTCAGTGTTCACCCCAATACCTGGCTCCGAGTTTGTTTTTATTAATAAGACCCTTTAAGATTCATGTTACAGAGAATATTTAACCTAGAATCGTGACTGCTATTTACCACTTGTGCCAGACACTGTGAAGGGTGTTCACACACTTTCTGAGTAAGTCTTGCAGAATGTCAATGTCTTTGCTTGCTTCAAGGTAAAGACAATCACTCTTTTCTTTTCTTTTTTGGGTTTTTGAGGCAGGGCTTCTCTGTGTAGCCCTGGCTGTCCTTGAACTCACTATGTGGACCAGGCTGGCCTCAAACTCAGAGATCAATCTGCTTTTGCCTCTTGAGTGCTGGGATTAAAGTTATGCATCACCACTGCCCAGACTTTTCTTTTTTACATTTCTTTTATTTTTTAAGAGTTTCATATACAAGGACTGTATTAACATCAATCTTTTAATTAAAGGTACAGCAATGATCTAGGGAGATGGTTCAATGGGTGAAGTGCCTGAGTTCAGCTCCTCAGCATAGAAATACTGGGTGGATGTGGTGGCCTGCCTGTGACCCCAGCACGAGGGAAACAAAGACAGGGGATCCCCAGAGCAACCTGGATGGCTAGACTAGCCAAATCAGTGAGCTTTAGGTTCAAGCAAGGGACCACGTCCCAATAAATATTGTGGAGAGCAACCCGGGAAGACATCTAATGTCAACCTCTGGCCAACACACACCAAAAGCAGAATAAGGGCAGAGCAAGTAACAGAAGTCACTAGAAAAGAAATGTCTATCTAGAAACCAAGGGAAAGCTGCTATGGTTAGAAGCTGAGTACTCTAACCCTGAAAACTGGTAAAGCCCAGGTTAGCTATTACCGAACAATATAACCAATGGCAAGTCAGTCTACAAAATAGACACACACATACAATCACTACCTCTGCAGGGTTATTATGACTCAACAAGCTAACACGCACATAAACTATTTACAACAGTGTCTAGCACATAGCAAGTGAAAACCATGCCAGGTCCCCTGTGAGACAGGCTGAAGCAGTACACGACGAGGCTTACCCAAATTCTCTGCCTTGTAGGTTATCTTGCTGGGCTGGCAGAAAGGCAATGAGTAGTACTCATAAGGAAGCTGAGTTCGAGAGCTGGTAAGCTTCACGGCCTACAGGAAGGAGAGAAACTGTTATTCCTCAATCCACCAGAAACAGAAGGCTGTTCCAAGAAGTCTCCTTGGCACTCATGTCTTTAGCAAGTTCACTGCAGGAGATAGGACTATAGCATGCCATTCCTGTACTGCCCACAATTCTGGATTTTGCTGTAGACGGCACCACAGATTTAGTTTAAAGCCACAGTGAGATTCAATATTCACTGAGTCATAAACATGCGGTCGCCCTTGGACAAGATAGGGCTCTTGAGTACCCTTCTGCAGTAGGCTTTAAGAACAAAGGGGTCTGCACCTACATGCAATCCATGTAGCCCTCTCCTTGCAGTTCTTTGGGCCTATAGCTCTCTCTTACTTCAGGCTTTCCCCCTGCCATTCCTCTCAGCTCTCCTCTGTGCTCATCTGATGCTTTCTCCTATCTAGGTCTCAGCTAAAATTCTCAACCCATGAGCCCTTCCCTATCCACTGTATCTAAATGAACTCCCCATCATTCCATTTCAACTCTCTCAGCTTCCACCAGAGCATGTCACATAAAATGCGATTATTGTATACTGTTTTAACTTCTTTCTTTTTCTTTGAGATAGTGTCTTACTCTGTAGCTCAGGCTGGCCTTGAATTCAAAATCCTCAGTGTTCTCATTACCAATGTGAGCCACCATACCCTAGTCTTTCCTACGACTTTAAAAATCAGTTTTTCCCACTTAAGATCACAGCACAGTAGACGTTCATTTAATGTCTGCTAAATGACCAAAGAGGAAAAACATAAAAACAATGAAAGCCTTCTACAATGGGAAACTGATCAATCATGATTTACTCAAGACTGAGATAGGAGGAAAGTGAACTCAAGTTACAGAGTAAAACCAAGAAAGAAAAGAAAAAAGGAAAGGAAGGAAGGGGGAGGGAGGAGAGACAGGAACAGAGACAGAAAGACAGCTGAGTCGGCAGGATGCCTGACTAGAATATGTAAAGCCACAGGTTTGATCCCTAGCATCGTATAAAACAGGCATGGTGACACAGACTTCTAATGCTGGCACTCAGGAGGTAGAGGCAGGAGAATCAGAAGTTCAAGGTTATTCTTAGCTACAAGCCAGGCATGGTGGTCCAGGGGATCAAACCCAGGGCATTGTGGGTAAAGGTGCTTGCCACACAAGCCCGGTGACCCGAGTTTGATCCACAGAACTCGTGTAAAGGTGGAAGGGGAAAACAAACTCCATAAAACTTACTGGGAGCTCCACATCCCTGCTGTGGCCCAGCCTACCCCACATACATTATGTATGTGGACATTAATAATAACAAACACAAATTTCTAAGAATGCTCAAGATCATTTTTGGCTACATAAGCTTGAAACCAGCCTGGACTACATGAAAGCCCATCTCTAACAAACAAAAAAGAAAACTGTTAAATCATAGCTAAAACAGAACCAGTGAAAATATTATAACAAAATAAAAATTTAGGGCCACTTAGGTGGCTGAGTAGATAAAGGCACTTTTTGCCAAGCCTGATGACCCAAGTTCCTATCCCACAGACCCACATGGTGGAACAAGAGAAACAACTCCTCCAAGTTGTCCTCTGACCTCCACATGTGTGCTGTGGCATGAACCCACACCTACTCATACACACACAGAAATAAATAAAATGTAATAAAAAATCCTTTAAAGAAATCACTTTTAACTTAGGAACTACCTGCTATTCCTCAGATACCATCTAAAAGTGTAAATAATTTATTAAATTTTAAATGTAATAGTTCTACAACCCTTACTCAAAACTCTGGAATTAAGAAATTTGAAGGCATTTAAACAGGCAGTATGGTATACACACCATGGGTTGTATCACACCCCTAGATGGGTCTGGAATAATACCTCATATCCCATAACCACTTGCAGAGAAATGCAAACATATTGACACTAAGTGAAATACTTGAAGTGAGTAAATGGCATCACATCAGTCTGAGGTCAGCTCTTGACTCCAGGGCCCTTAGGAAACCTTGGGTTTTAGAGCTTTTGGGATATCAGCCTGAAGACACTAAGGACCTGGGTTATACATGTTATACAAACTGGTGTAGTGGCACAGACTATAATTCCAGAGCTTGGGAGGTGAATAAAGGAAGATCAGGAGTTCAAAGCTATCCTTAGCTACCCAGTGTTCAAGGCCAACCTAAGCTCCATGAGACCCTGTCTTAAAACCAAACCAAGTAATCAAAACAAACAAACCAACAAAATCAAGTTACGAATTTACTTAAGGAAAAATTACCCCCAAATTCACTGTTGCCAATTCTTTTTTTTTTTTTTTTTTTTTTTTTTTTTTTGTTCTCTGGACAATGGGAGTGGGGTGGGTAGTCACACACACACACACACACACACACACCCCATTACAAAGAGGTGCATTCCACCTTTATGTTCTCCTCCAGCCCAGGTGTCCTCTCTGACTCTGGTTTGGCAGGGTTAGAGACCAGATACCACTGAACCTCTGCACCAAGCTTTGTTTGGGGCTATGGACAGAGGTCAAAAGGGCACTGCGGTGGGAAAGCTGGCATTCTCAAAGCTCCATGAATCTTACTTGGTGTCAATGTTTGCATTTCTCTGCATGGGACCAGTTGGCTCACTTCTTTATGCGTTAATTTCCATATCTGTGAAACACACAGAAACTCTGTAAAACATAAAATGTCCCTCAGAAGGTTCTTGGGAGCATCTTGACCTAAGCAGAGCCCAATGCATAGCATGTACTAACCCTCAGTCAGTTGTTACTTTTATGTTTTTCCTGCAAGATATAAGGAAGAGAGCTTCTTACAACACAGACATTTAAACAGCTGCTGTGTGTGACTCAGAAAGTTGGTAATGAAAAGAGGATGAAGCAGATGAGGAGGGAGGCAAAGAAGCCACAGAAGGAAGCAAGCAGAGTAACACAAAGATGGGTGGGGTGGCATGGAACACACTTCAGAGTAAAAGTGAGAGTGAGGAGACAGAGACCAGAGGCACAGGGGAACAATGGAAAGGTAGAACTAACTGTAGGTAGCCTTTCAGGATGGACATACACAGCTCAACACAGTTCTCCAGCCAGGCTGCTAGGCACAGGTGCTCCTATGATCCAAGCAGGCACTCACCTTGATCTCTACTGGGTCGTTTTGGTGGAAGTTGATTGGCGCGACTCCAGGGACATAGAAGGTGCTTGTTTTACATGTGAGACAGAGAAGCAGCAGGAACCTTGGCCACCAAACCTGCTGCGGAGAGAGACTACAGTTGGAATGCAGAGAGAGCAGTCAACTTTCCTGCAGGGCAGATCAAGTGGGAACCTTCCAATCTGCTTGCACTGGCCAGTGTCACCTCTCTTCTGGGAAGCCTGAGGTCATTGTAAAGTTGCTTCCCAAATGCCTTCCCAGAATGCTACAAGGAACAAGACTCTGCACTTCCAGAGATGGGCGACAAGATGGGTCAAGCTATTACTATCTGGAAGGAAGAGTAAGACTGCGGCTAGTCTGAGATATTAAAATCCACTCTGTGCTCTGATATGGTGGGCATATTACCAACAGGGGGCATTTCTAGATGGCAACTTAGCACCTACTTCCTAGAGTCCCCAGCAATTCTATTCCTAAGATTTTTTTTTTTAAGTCTTCTGGAAGAGCCGCAAGCCCTCTTAACCAGTGAATCATCTCTCTAGCTCCTGGACTCTATTTCTAGACATGTTAAGAAAGATATGGCAACTCCACCAAACATACAAGGAAGGACATTTACCAGAATGTTAAATGGACTGAGCGATGGTGTTCTTTCTAATGTTTTATATAGAATTATATATTTACATTACTTTAGAAAAACAATTAGCCAGGTGTGGCAATGTACACCTACAATCCTAGTAGTATTTAGCAATTAGAGGCAGGAAGATCCCAAGTTCCAGGCCAGCCTGGACTGCATGAGATTGGGGGGTAGGAGGGGACATGGTAGCACATGCTTTTAATGCTAGCATTCAAGAGGCAGAGCCAGGTAATGTTTGTGAATTCAAAACCAGTCTAGTCTACATAACAAGGTCCAGGACAGCCAGGGCTGTAGAGAGAAAACCTGTCTCAACTCCCTGCCCTCCAAAGAAAACCAAACAAAACAAAACAAGCCCTACCAATGCCACATTATTATTACTGCTGTTGTTAGTTTAGGTCTCAATGCATAACTCTGGCTGACCTGGAACTCATTATGTAGACAGGGCTGGACTTGAGCTCATAGAGATCTGCCTGCCTCCTGTTTGCTGGGACTAAACATATGCACCACAACATTTAGCTTCATCCAGATTATGGATCATCTTGGATGTCTGGAAGTCAGTGTCTGAGTTTCAGTAACTTTAAAGGGTATCTAGGTGCTCACACTCAAAGTGAGGTCTGTGGGGAGCAGCAGAAACAGCATTTTCTGGAAGTTTGTTAGAAGCACAGACACTCAGGTTATGCCTTGGGCCTGGCAATCAATGTAAATTCTGCAGGATGGCCTAGCAGTCAGGGTGAAGAACTATTCCTGGGGGAGTGGGGAGGAGTGTCCTAGAGTCAACTGGGAAAGAGGAAGTATAGGTCTCTAATTCTCTCTGGTCAGGTTTAAAAGTGTATCCTGACCATCAATAGGGAGGTGGCTGCCATATGCAGAGAAGGTATTAAATTTGGGGCCCTCAGATATTGGCAGAGCATTGTATCCTACCCCTCAAGTATGCAGTTATGACCCACCAATGCTTCTGTGTCCTCATTTATTATAAAAGGGTTCACATAGAAGTGGGGTGAATCTATATGCACTTGAAACCACCTACTGACCTCTTAGGTCACCACTCTTTGTTATTATTATTATTATTATTATTATTATTATTATTATTATTATTATATGGGTGTTTGCCTGTATAGACATCTCTGCACATATATGCCCAATGCCAGTGGAGGCCAGAAGATAGCGTTGGAACCACTGGAACTAGAGTTATAGACAGCTGTGAGCTGCCATGTGGGTGCTACGAAACGAACCACAGACCTCTTAACTGCTGAGCTATCTCACTAGTCCCAACTACTTTTTTTTAATAACTTTTGTGTTTGTGTGTGTGTATTCATACACATGCGTGTGTATACATATGTGTAACATCTGGTGTCTTCCCAACTGTTCCTCACCTTTTCTTTGAGACAAGATCTCTCACTGAACCCGAAGCGCATGGACTGAGCTAGACCAGCTCAGGTATGCAGTACTGTGCCTGCTCACTTTCTGTGTGGGTGCTGGGGACCTGAGCTCAGGGTCCTCATGCTTGCACGACAGGCATTTTAGTGACTGAGCCATCTCTCCAGCCCTAAGCCGCTACGCTCACATGTAAGGCACCAAGATCACTGTTCCTGTTAATGTAAAGAAAACGTGTTCTGAAGTCCCTCCTAAGAAGCTTGACACCGGACGTTAGTCTTATCTGATGGGGACTTGAAGCAGGGGCAGAGGATTACAATCTTCCAAGTTTATCAGGTCAATTAAATCTAAGAGGTTACTTTCGTTCTACCTCCTTCAGAAACAGAACCTTCAGACTGAACTGAGAACACTGCCCCGTGGAGCACAATGCTCCCGTGGGAGCTCGAGTTACAGAGGAATGAAAAGTAAATCCAGGAAGACTTCAATTCCCTTTGGTTCCAAAGTCTCAAACCAATGAAGCCCTTCCTCCTCCCCAAACAAACAAAACCCAAAAATAAACAGTGAGATCCATGCTCACCCCAGCAGGAAGGTAACATTAAAAAGCAACAAGGAACCAGAGCTACTAATACCCGTGAAGAACACTGCACAGGCATAGCAACTTCCTTCTATTTACCTAGCTGCTGCTTTGTGCTAAGCACCTCCCACACTCATTGCTTATCTCACAATGACAACTACCTGTACACTTCTGCCACCATTTCGCAGTGGACTGTCCGTTAACCTGAGATAGAGAGATGAAGTAACTTGGGGGCTGTGGATGTGGTTTAGAAGGTAGTGTGCATGCCCAGCATGCTCAAAGCCCTGGGTTTGAGTCCCAGCATCACATTAGAGGTATGGCAGACACTGTAATCCTAGCACTTGGAAGATAGGAGGCGGGAGGAATAGATAGATGTTCAAGGTTATCCTCAGATACAAAAGTGATTTCCAGGCCAGCCTGGGCTATGTGAGATCCCATTTTAACTCACTCTCCTCCCTCAAATAATAACTTATCCCAGGCCATGCAACCCAAATGTGATGATGGAATATGTGTCCCCTGCTGAGGCAGGTGAGTTTCAATATAAGGTGATGAGCCAGGTGGTTGGTAGCACTCGCCTATGATCCTAGCATTCAGGAGGCAGAGGCAGGCGATCTCTAAGTTTGAGGCCAGCCTGGCCTATAGCCTGGTCAGCATCATACATTAAAATGTATGAATGTATGAGGCTGATGACAACAGCTAATATTTACTGAATGCCAATATGTGTGAGGCACAGTTTTAGGTTCTTTTTATGTATAAACCTGTATTCCCATTTCATAACTGGGGGATAAGAAAGGGGGAGCTGTATGTACCTGCAATCCCAATGACTTGGGAGGCTGCTGAGATGGGAGGCTCACTTGAGCCTATGAGTTCAAGACCAACCTTTAAACAACATAGCAAAATCCCATCTTAAAAAAAAAGGGGTGGTGGTGGTAGAGAGATAGTTAAGAGTACTTACTGCTCCTGCAGAGGACTTGGGGTCAGTTCCTAGCACCCATGTCAGAAGGCTCACAACAGCCTGTATCTTCAGTTCCAAGGGAGCCAATGCCCTCTGGCCTCCTAGGCATCTGCACAACATGGTGTACATAAACTCTCATAGATGCATACACATCACATGAATAAATAAATAAACCCTGTCTCTAAACAAAACAAAAAAAGTCAGAGTATGCTAGAAGGAGAAAAACTATCATTTTTGAGGAGAGAATTGACAATGTGAGAAGCAGAGGTATTCTCAAGTACTGTCACCACAAATTCTTAGGTGTATGAAAAATGATCCTAGTTTATGTATGCACAGCCTATTCTTGTTTGTTTAAATGTTTGAAAGCATATACCAGTGGGCCTGGTGGCATACCTTTAATCCCAGCACTCCAGAAGCAGAGGTAGGTTGATCTCTGTGAGTCTGAGGCCCCAGGTTCACATAGCAAGTTTGAGGCCAGCCAGAAATACACAATGAGACCCCGTCCTTTTTTTTGTTTTTTTGTTTTTGTATATACCAAAACCAAACAAAGTAATCAAAAAGGAAAACTACCAAAAATTTTTAGCATGAACACAGATGGAAATACCTTTAAGAAAGTGTCCTATAGCTGGGTGGTGGTGGCTCACGCCTTTAATCCCAGCACTCAGGAGACAGAGCCAGGTGGATCTCTGTGTGTTTGAAGCCAGCCTGGTCTACAGAGTGAGATCCAGGGCAGGTACCAAAACTACTCGAGAAACCCTGTCTTGAAAAACAAAACAAAACAAAACAAAAAACCAACAAAAAAAAAGTGTCCTGTAACTAACAACACATTAAAAACATCTGCAGCTAGGTATGGTGAATTACACCTGCAATCTCAGCACTCTGGAGGCAGAGGCAGGAGAATGAGTTGAGGTCATTCTGGCCTGTGTAACGTGGTGGTGTTTGACTTATCCCAAGAATGCAAGGACGGCTTTCTAGCTGGTCAATTACTACGTGTACCATAGAAGCAGTGTAAGGACAAACACACCAGCATCACAACTGACACAAAAGGCAGCTGACAAAATCCAACACAGTCATCAAAACAACTTCAAGTACAACTAAAAAGGAACTTCCCCAGCCAAATGAAAGGCAGCTATGAAAACCCACAGGCAATCATCACAATGTTGAAAAACTAAATGCTAAGTTCCCCTAAGATCAGGAACAAAAGAGGATACACATTCTTACCATGTCTATTCAATTCTATACTATAAGCCAGTGTGCATAAAAGAAATAAAATTTAAACACATCCAAACTGAAAAAAAGTAACAAATGCTTTTATTTGTAGATAATATTACCTTGCATTTAGAACACTCTAAGAAATCTATGCAATAACTAACTAGAATTAAGCTGAGGACAGGCATAGACTATCAGATCGATATATAAAAAAAAACTGTATTTCTACATATTGGCTATAAGCAACTTAAAAATAAAATTAAAACATGGTTCTACTTAGTATTGAAAAAATTTAAGAATATATATTAAAAATACTTATATGTGTACATGTGCACACCTGAATGTCTGTGTACCATATGTGTGGGAGCCTGAGAAGGTCTAAAGAGGTGTTGGATTCCCTGGAACTTAAGTTACAGAAGACTGTCACGTGGTGCTGGAAGCCAAACTCTTCTGAATAGTAGTCAAGTGCTCTGAACTACTGATACCTTTCTAGCCCCTAAGAATGTATCAGAAAGGACTTAGGGCTGGATGCAGCTGTTGTGTGATATTTTGTTCGTGTTCTGACAAATAAAGCTTGCCTAGAGATCGGAGGGTAAAGCTAGCCATAGAGTTAACCATAGAGGCCAGGCAGTGGTGGCACACACTTTTAATCCCAGCACCTGGGAGGAGGAAGCAGGAAGATCAGGAGTTCAAGGATACCCTGGACTACATGAGACTGAACCAGTCTAAAAGAGAAACAGAGCCGGTGGTAGTGGTTCACACCTTTAGTCCCATCACTAAGGAGGTGGAGACAGGAATATAAGGTGGGTAGAGACAGGATCTTGCCCCCCATTTGGTCTGAGGATTTGGTAGAGGTAAGAAGTTTCTAGTGGTTGCTGCTCTGCTTCTCTGATCTTTCAGGCAAGCTTTATTTGTCAGAACACAAACAAACTATCACACAACATGAAGCAGAGTAGTAAAGCACTTGCTGAGCATGCTCAACACAAGCTACATTCAATACTACAAATAATAAAGAAAAAACAGGAAAACAAATTCATATTTTGTTTTGGTTCGAGACAGGGCTGTGTAGCCCTGGCTGGTCTGGTGCTCTCTATGTAGTCTGGGCTGGCCTCAAACTCATGGTAATTCTCCTGCCTCAGCCTCTCAAATGCTGTGATTACAGGCATGCACCACCATGTCTAGGTACATGAAAATGACTTTTAAGAGCTTCTTTATTGAAAATTATAAAACACTGCCAAGAGAAGTGAAAGATTTAAATAACTACAGACATTCCAGGTTGACAAACTGGACTACTCCACAGAGATAAGATAGGAAACTGGACTTCCAGGGCTGGAGAGATGGCTCAGTGGTTAAGAGAATTGCCTGCTCTTCCAGAGGACTCAGGTTCAATTCTCAACATCCCCACGGTGACTCTCAACTGCCTGTAATTCCAGTTCCAGGGGAGCCAACAACTTCAGGCTTCAGTGGGCACCAGGCATGGTGGTGCAGACATACATCCAGGCAAGACACCCATACACATAATACAATAAAAATAAAAACTGAAAAAAGGAAAAGAAAATCCCACTTCCATACTTATCTTCAGATTTAATCCTCATCAAAATCTGAGCATGGTTTTTGCACAAACTGACAAATTTGCCCTATTACACACACACACACACACACACACACACACACACACACACACACGCGCGCGCGCGTGCGCGCGCTTTTTGAGATAGGGTCTTGGTTGCTATAGATATAAACCAGGCTGGTCTTTACTCACAGAGATTCACCTGCCTCTACCTCCAGTGTGTTGGGATTAAAGGTATGCACTACCATGCCAAGCACAAATTTACCTTAATATTGATAAAGAAATAGAAAGGATCCAGAATATCCAATGCAGATCCAAAAACAGAATTGGGTAATTCATACAATTTTCTAAACATACCATAAAACATAATAATAACGATAATTGGTAAGCCGGGTATGGTGGCACATAATCCCAACACTTGGAAGACAGAGGCAGGCAGATCTCTGTGAGTTCAAGGCTAACCTGGTCTACAAACCAAGTTCCAGGACAGCCAGGACTGTTACACAGAGAAACTCTGTCTAAAAACAAACAAACGGAAAAGATAATTGGTAAGGATAGGCTTATATAAATATATATATATATTAATCCAACCAAATTAAAAGCATAGAAATAAGTCTTTCCATTTACAGTCATTTGATTTTCAACAAAGATGCCAAGGCAATCCAACAAGGACAAAGTGCTTTAACTATGTGGTAACCATATTCTCAAGTAACATTAGACCATTCACAAAAATAATAAATTCAAAATGAACCATAGACTAAAACAAAAGCTGAAATTAAAATTCCTAGAAGAAAACTGTCACTTTGAGTTAGATTAAGATGTTTTAAATATACTGCCAAAAATATAAACCATTAAAATTAATAAATTTCATAAAAATAAAACATTTTACACTTCTAGGCCATGGACAGGTGAAAAATCTTTGTAAATGATGTATGTAATGAGGGACTAGTTCAGGATGCGTAAAGAACTCTCACAACTTAACGAGACAGCAAACGCCCCAGTTAACAAGTGGGCAAGGCCTGGTGGTGTGGTTCAGTGGGAAGTGGGAGATGGCATAAAAGATCTGTACGCTCGTTTCACCAGAGATGTGTACAGATACAAGAATGGCACATTAGAAGATGTTTACTATCAGCTGTCATCAGGGAAATGCAAACCAAAGCTATACTGGGTACCACAACACACCAGAACGACTAAACAAAACAAAACAAAAACCAGGCAAGTGTGAACCAGGACATGGAGAGAAACCCTCACATTTCACTGATGAAAATGTGAGATGGCACAGGCACTTTTGCAAAGTTTGGTAGTAGCTTACAAAGTTAGACATAAACTTACTGGCCAGGACTCCCAACTCTAGGCATCAACTGAACAGAAAAATGTGTACTCAGACTTGCATGTGTTCATAGCAACTTTAACCACAATAGCTGTCTCCTTCTCCCTGGTTTCACTTTCCACAGTTTGAGCTACCTACAGTCAACCAAGGTCTGAAAACACTAAACAGGAAACTCGAGAGATAAATGATACCAACCCTTTAACTTTTATTACTATATATTAGTATAAATGCTCTACTTTGTTATTAAGCATTCTTGCTCATCCCTGCCCCAGGGATTCATGTACCCCAGAAGGATCTTGAGCTGCTGATCTTCCTACCTCTACCCCCAGTGCACCACCACACTTGGTGTATGTGGTACTGAGGACTACTGCTCAAGCCTTTATGTATGCTAGGCAAGCAGTCTACCACCCAACTTAGATCACCAGCTCTGCGGATCTTACTGTGTCTAATTTACAAATTAAACTTTATTGTAAGATATTCAAGTAAAGAGAAATGTATGGGGTTGGACTTGATGGCACAGGTCTATAATTTAGTTACTTAAAAGGCTGAGGCAGGGGATCACCAAGCTCAAGGCCTGCCTCGATACTGAGTGAATTCAAACTCAGCCTGCACAACTTAGTGAGACTGTCTCAAAATAGTAAAAAGAGGTATGGGCATACCATTTGCCTGGCATATACCCTAGGTTCAACTCCTAGTACACAAAACAGCGAAAACACAGAGTTTCATACTGGCTGTATTCCAAGCATCTCCTCAGAGGGCTTGGAACACACACCCTCAGATTGGGAGGACTACTATAGTTCAAAACTGAAAATAATTCAAAGGCACAATCATTAGTGAAAGCAGAAAAAAAAGAATTGGGATACTATCAGCAAGAAAAAAACAAAAACAAAAACAAAAACCTGCCCATACAAGTTACAAGAAGGAATAACCCAGGAAAAAACTATACTAAGTAATAGAAGCCAGATGCAGAAGTCCATATAACACATGACTCCATTTCCATGGAATGCCCAGCAAAGAAAATTTACAGAGACAGACATCAGATCAGCAGTGGTTTGGCTGTGGGAACAAGGACCTGATTGCATCACTCCCTTGACCAATGTGAGGGAACTTGGGGTAACAGAACTGTTCTATAACATGTGTCACAGTTATGACAAGGGCATAAGTTTATACATAGCTAAAGGTCACTGCCCTGGACATTCACAATGGTGATTTGTAGTATGAAAGCATAGCTTAATATGCCTGAAGAAAAGGGAACTAGTTGGGAAGGGTAGAGGTGAAAGGATGTGGCAATGTGATTACAACTGGTGAAGCTGGGTGATAAGTGACAATGGCTGTACTCGTCTATGCTGAAATTACTATAACAAGTTGGGCTTGTATTTTTGTTTGTTTTGAGACAGAGTTTTACTATGTAGTATTGGCTGGCCTGGAATTCCCTATGTAGACCAAGTTTGTCTTAAACTCATAGAGATCCACCTGCCTTTGCACCCCCCAACCCCAGTGCAGAGATTGAAGGCATGTACCACCACATCCAACTTACAACAAGGTTTTAAAAGTAGGAATTACATATGCATAAAATATTATAGAGATAGTTTCTAAAATCAAAGACAATTTCTTCTGATAAATGGATTAGGGGCAGCCAAGTGACTTATTTTAGCTTTTCTGTTTTTTCCTTTATTGTTATTGTGTGTCTGTGGAGTGCATGACATCTGTGCTTATGTGCTACAGTGTGTGGAGGTCAGAAGAGAACTGTAGAATCCATTCTCTCCTTCCACCTTTGCTTGGATTCCAGGGACTGAACTCAGGTAGTCAGGCTTGCAAGGCAAGTAATTTATTCAGCTTTTTTGACCCAGGTTTTTTAAAAAAATTAACAAATTAAAATGTACACATTGATTATGTATTTCTTCATATTTTTATATTTTCATATGCATTTTTCCCATATA
The DNA here is from genome assembly GCF_949786415.1 of Peromyscus eremicus. Taxonomy (NCBI): domain Eukaryota; kingdom Metazoa; phylum Chordata; class Mammalia; order Rodentia; family Cricetidae; genus Peromyscus; species Peromyscus eremicus. Next base: position 126,163,870 of record NC_081419.1, on the reverse strand, counting down.
CATGGGTCATCATTATCTATAATACATACATATTTAAAAAAAAGTAAGACAGTCTCATACAGCCCTGGCTGGCCTTGAATTTGCTATATAGTCAAGAAACCTTGAACTTGTGATCCTCCTACCTTCATCATCCAGATGCCAAGATTACAGGTATGTACTACCATGACCAGTTTATACAGTGCTGGATGGAGGTGGAATCCAGGGTCTCATGCTTGCTAGGTCAGCACTTTACCAACTGAGCAACATTCCCAGTAATACATTTATCTTCTTCCTTCCTTCCTTCCTTTCTTTCCTTTCTTTCTTTCTTTCTTTCTTTCTTTCTTTCTTTCTTTCTTTCTTTCTTTCTTTCTTTCTTTCTTTCTTTCTTTCTTTTGTTTTTTGGGTTTTTTTGAGACAGGGTTTCTCTGTATAGCCTTGGCTATCCTGGAACTTGCTCTGTGGACCAGGCTGGCCTGGAACTCAGAGATCTGCCTGCCTCTGCTTCCCGCGTGTTGGGATTAAAAGTGTGTGCCACCACCACCTGGCTTATATTTATATTTCAAGGGAAGGAAATTCATTGCTTATAAAAATACCTAGATGGGAGACATATGGAATGTCCAGCATAGAAAATCTGGCCACCAGGTGTGCAGGTGATAACTAATTGCTCATAATTAAATCAGTAATTCTAACCTTGGAAGAGTGTCCTAAACTCCCATGAGAGCTGATAAAAGCTACAAGTCCTGATGTCAAAAGTCCCAATATGTAGGATGTTACATGATTTAAGGAGACTTGAAGACTTAGCAGCAGTTTATGGGTTCCTGAGAGCTTAACAGGATGTAGCTCCCAGTTCACTTCTGTAAAAGATAGCAGAATCCCTGCTTATTGGGAAATTTCTCTGTCTTGTTCTTTGACCTTTTTTTCAAAATTATTATTATGAGATTATTTTATTTTATGAATGAGTATTTTGCCTGCACGTGTATCTGTACACCACCTGTATACCTGGTGCCCAAAGTCAGAAGAGGGCATTAGTTCCCCCAGAACTGGAATATGGATGGTACTCTCCAAGAACAAGTGCTCTTAACCACTGGGCCATCCATCCATCTAGCCCTGTCCCTTGACTTTTAACTGATCACCTCAGTAACTGTGATGAAGCTCAGTATAAAGCCTCAGATGTGCCCAGAGCCCTAAAAGGAGGGTGAGTTCTAAGAGATAAACAGCAGCCCACTCCACAGCACTCTGCTTTACTTGGTGTCCAAGTCACAAGAGTACAGGGGCATCCTATCAAGGAACCAGATGATGGCAATCGAGAACTTTCTGCAGGTAATCTAACACTCCACCTCTGGCAAAAGTACCAGTGACCTGGGAAGCTGAGAAGCTCAAGGGACCTAAGAATCAGTTTCTCCCTGACTTCGTTTTTGTTGTTGTTGTTTTTGTTTTGTTTTAATTCTTGGGGTCTGGACATTCAGAAACAACACCCCCTCTACCCCTTAGTAACCTAAGGGAAGGATACTAGGAAAAAAAAATTCATCCTGCCAATTTTGCCCTACTCAATTTTGCCCTTTTGAAAGCTGTGGACAGTTACCTTCTCTCAAAGAAAACGGGAGCTTCTCCTGAGAACTGAAAATTGTTCATTCAATGGCATTTCTGTGACCAGAGGTTAACTTCTTTTCTGGAACCCTCTCTCTGCCTCTCCAACTCTTCCCTATAAATAGCATCACCCAGCCACCCAGCTTGGGCCAATCTTGACTCGGCCATTCCTGCTCCTTCCTGCAGCAGGAGCAGTGCTGTTCCCACCGCAGACTGCTACAAAACCTTCTTCCTCTCAAACGCTGCACCATGTTCAGGTCAGTTGGTAACTACTCCACAGACGAAGGAACCGAGCCACAGGGGGGGGGGGGCAGGGAGGCTTCCAAGGCACTGTTTGCCAACAGCTAACTGAAATCAATTATCCAATCAGTGAAAGCTCCCTAAGAATTCAGTCACATGTGAACGAAGGCTAAAGACCACTTACTAAGAAGCCCCATGGGACTAAAGAACTCACCCAGCTACATGAAACCAAAACAAAATACCCAGAACTAAATTAGCTACTAGTGAGGAAAATGCAGCCTCAGGTATGTGTTATTTCAGAACACATACCTGACAGGTGTGGGACAGGGCCACACAGACACAAAAACTGCTGGGGAGAGAGGGGTGGAGAAGGTTAGGGGAAGGCCTGTCAAGAGGAAGTCCAGGTGAAAGCAACTCTCTTCACAAAGCTATAGCAGCCAGACTTATTCCTGAAGGAGAGGGCGTGCAGAAATTACTGTTCTTCCCTGCCCTCGGGTATTTACAAAGAGCTCTCAGCTCCCCAGGCAGTTGGCCCAGACAGGGCAGGCCTGCAACCCTTCAAATCTGGGATTAAGGCTACCAAGTGCTAGGCACTAAGATTCATTATTACAAGTCTTTAGAGAAGAGGCTCATGCCCAGCTCAGAACTACGGGAATGGACTCAGTATGGGATAGTGGGTAAGCTCTGGAGATGGGTAGAGGTGGTGGTGCATAACATTGTGAATATATAGAATGTCCTGAGCTTGTACGAATGGTTAAAATGGCAAATTTTATGTCTATTTCACCACAATGAAAATATTAAGAAAAAATTAACAGGCTTAAAAGAGGCAAGAAGTTTGCTCAGTCACAAAAGTAATTCTACCCCTGGTTTGTCTTAGACCTGAACCTCAAAGCCTGAGAGGTCTGTCAGTTTAAGGCATCGGATGTAGGTGAGAAATCATACTGGACATATTGGACAGCACAGAGGAAGCAATGAAGAGGAATGGGGTGGAATTGAGAAGTCTTGGGCACCCCCCACTCCATCTGGGGAACAATAGTGACAGCAAATGGTTCAGGGATCAAAGCAAGTTAGAAGGTAGTGGCCCTTACCATCCATTTGTGGCCAGATGGCCCTGCTCATCCTGGGTTCTTCCCACCTCCCTGCCAGTGCCCAGACATCAAAACTCAACCTTCTCCAACATTCTGCAACCTGCTTCTTTAATTCCAAGATCAAAGGGGACCTTTTGTCCAAGTTGTAAAACAGACCAAGAGGCAACTAAATGCCATCTCCTCTGCATTTCCCAGGGGGCTTAGGGCCTCCTTTAAAAGAGAAACACATTAACCAAGGCTTGGTACAGGCACCCAGGATACAGTGGTTCCTGCAGAATATGTGCCAAGTGAGGCAACTCAAGGAACCAGAGAGAAAATATCCCCAACACAACACCCTGGAGGGAGCACAAGAATGGTGACAGGTACCATACAAGTCAAACTGCACAGGACATTAGCAAAAGTAGCCTTCAATGTAAGTATTTGCTGCAGAACGTTCCATTTGAACTTAGAAATCATGAAGTTTTTTTTTTTTTTTTAAAAGGCAGATCTCTTTCTATAGTTCAGGCTGGCCTGGAATTCCCTATGTAGACCAGGCTGGCAGAACTCCCAGCAATGCATCTGCCTCTGCCTCCTGAGTGCTACCACCCCCAGTTGAAGTTCAAATATTAATGACACATATGACATATACATAAAACAGACCAAGAAAGCCAAATCCATTTGCCAGGCCACACATGAAATCAGTGACTGGACTACAATGAGCCAGGCTGTGCCTCCTACTCCAGTGCTGACTGATGCTCTGAAAGCCCAAAGGAGACAGCAGCTGCCACCACATGAAACTTCCTGCCTCCTGCTCCAGGACACATCCGTCCAACTGCACTATTAGCACTGCCTCTATTGGCTCCAAGGAACCTTGGTGTCAGTCAGTCCATTACTCTGTCCTACATGGAAGAAACCCTGCAAAATAGGATAAACTGACCCAGGAACTCTACTACTAGGCATGTATCCCAGACTACTGAAAACATGTTTATGTAAAAATGCACACAAAGTTCACAGCAGTATTATTCCAAACAGCTAATACATGAGACAGTCCCAATCGCAGATAAAGAGATAAAGAAACTGTGTTCTATCCATACAACAGAATGGTTTAGCCATTTAAAAAGAAGAATAAAGTACTAGGAATGCTACATACAACTTGATGAACTTTGAAAGTATCATGAGAAAGTAAATGCAGCTACATAAGAAAAACCACAAATTATACATTCTCTTTATATGAAATGAGGAAAGGTATCCTCAGAGACACAGAAAATCAGTGTTTGCCAGGGACTAGGGGGAGCAAAGCCTGGGAATGACTATGAATGCTTCTTTTTAGGTTGATGAAAATGTTCTGGAATTAAACAGTCATTCTCTAAATACACCAAAACCCACTGAACTGTGAACTTTAAAAGAGCTCAGTGTTAGAAGCACTCACTGCCTTTGCAGAGGATGGGGTTTTCATCCCTGAACCCACAAGGTGGCTGACGACCATCTGTAACTCCAGTTCCAATAATCTCTTTTGGTTCCCTCAGGCACCAGGCATGCACATGGTACACATATATACATGTAGGCAAACACATAAAATTTAAAAAGATCTTTTAATAAGGAGCGATTTTGTGGTATATGAGTAATATCCATAGTGATAAAACTGTAATAAAAGCTGATACAGTGTGAGGGAGGAGATATCTAAGGGAAATAGAGTATTATGTGCCTATGAATGTACTCAATGGGTATTTCCCAAGTTCCATTAAAATATTCCCCACAGCAGTTTTCTGTAATGAGATATGAGCCTGCTTCTCAATTCTGACCCAGCCAGATAAATTCTATCCTGTAACTTTATAGGGTGGTCTAAATCCAGGGCAGAAGGCAAACTCCTGGCTTCCTTTCCCTATAGCCAGAGAAGTCTTACTCTGTAGATTCAGGAAACACTGTATGCTTAGCAGACCTGGGAGACATCTGCACAACTGGGGAAGAGCCATTCATGAAAGTAAGAGAGGGAGGGGGAAAGCCCTTGACTGTATACCCACATCTCTAACTTTCAAAGCAAACAGCCTCCCCAAACTCTAGCCTGTTCACATGGCCACTGAGTCCACTAGCTAAGTTCCTCTTTGCATGACTTGCCTCAGAAGCTGATTCACCCCAAATTAGATCTATATGCCCCTCCCAAAATGGTTGTGAAATAGCTTATGTGTATGAGGGCGTGGGGACAGTTCTGACTTCTGTGCAGTAACCTGCTTGGCACAGACCAATTTCACACCTACCTGTGACTCCACATACACCTCTATACAAACTTGCTTCTGTACCTTTTCACTAAACATGAAGTTTCTTGTGTGCCTTTTAAACTGCCTCTGCATACAACATATTCTCCACTTATATTATCTATTTATCTATTTATTTAGAGCCAGGGTCTCTCTCTATAGCACTGGCTCTTCTGGAACTCATTAGACCAGGCTATCCTTGAACTCAGAGATCCACCTGCCTCAGCCTCCCAGGCACTACATTCTCCATTTATTGAAATGCATTAAATTAGTTTCCATGGTCTGTTTGTACACTAAGAACAAGATGGCTCCCTTAATGTGTTCCCCTAAGGAAGTGAAGCCAGCCTAACAGAACAATCTATTTCAAAATACAGTACACGGACTGCAAATTGTGAGCTACAACCCACACCAATCACAAGCACACTTCTAGGAACCATTGTTCTTATCTGTCTCCAATTTGTCTTTGATCACAGTCTCCTGCCCCACCTTTCCCCACGTTTCTGGTGTTCTAGCCTTCTGTATATTCCTTAGAGTACCATTGGACCTTCACACTTGCCATTTTCTTTGCCTGGGTCATTCTCTGCATGGCTGGTTCTCTGTGGTCAACTGAGCCTCAATTCCTATCACTTCCTCTGAGGAGATTCTGACAATCCCAGGTATGTCAGCACCAATCACCACTTCACCAGGCTATCTTCAAAGCACCAGACATTATTCTACTTGGGCGCTGCTCACTGCAGGTTTCCTCGAATGAGAGAAACCCCACAAGGGTGGGACCCTGACCCTCTTGATAACTATACACCTAGTTCCTGGCACTAACTGGGCACTCAAATATTTGCTGATTAAATAAATGCATACTAGCAATACACATTGCTAACTTATAAACTCTTAAAACTCCGTACAGGGCTGGAATTTCCCAGTGCAGTGCTATAAATGCCACTTTATTAAACTCTCTATGGCCAAGAAAAGGTGTGACTTCCTGTCCTCACATCAGCCTTGCTCTGAAGGTGGTAAAGGAGAAAAAGGTTCAACATTCCACTCTGGGGATTTGCCCCACTTCATTCATTCAGACTGAAGCCTGAGGCCACAGAAACCAGCTAAAGCTTTGAAACATTTCCCCCCTCACACAGTGCCAGAGGATCAAACTCAGGCTCTTGTGTAGGCTCAGCAAGTGCTCTACCAATGAGCTACACTCCCCCAAGCTATGAAATCTTTTACCCAACTTCTGAGTTTACAAACAAAGAATTTTATTTAAAAAAAAAAAAAAACCAGAACGAATAAGATAAGTTAGCAATCTGCTAACAGAAGGGAATCCTTTCAGTTAATTAACCTGACCCTGGTTAGAGTAAACCAACACCAAATAGTTTAAGCAAGAATTTTCCTTTGGTAGAGTCAAATGTCAACAAGCTTTCTCTCTGAGTCTTTCTTGTCATTCACTACCAGGATGAAACAAAATTTATCTTCTGAGGAAGCAATATACAGGACCACCCAGGAAAATTCACTTTGGATCTTTGTTCTTATTCCTTGGCAAATAGAATTTGAGCTGAACTTCTCAGAAAAAAAAAAAAAAAGCCAGTCCTTCAAAAACTTAACTCTGTGGTTCCATAACAGAAGCCAGCAAGTTGTGACCCACTCTCCAGGCACAGCTCTGTTACCTCCACTCTCATCCGTAGAGAGACTTAATTCTAGTCAGCTTCATGAGAGTGAGCCGTTCACCTGTAAGGAGCTGTATGGCATGGGGAAGAGGATGCAGACAGGTAGGGCCAGAGGTGTTTTTAAACGGTAGTACAGGCACCACCTCCATTATAATCACAGGACAACTTGTGAAAGTGTAGATTCCTGAGCACTGCCTAACCTCAAGGAATTGCACTCCTTGGGAGTGCGGCTCAGAAAACTGCATTTTAACATGCCTCCTCACTCACAACCCAAGATTCCCATGCACAGTGAAGTTTAAGAACCAATCGGATAAAAGCACTTTAGGAGAGGTAACGAGTTTTGACAGAAAGGCAGGAGGAGGGAAGGGCCTGGGGATGGAAGATGGGCACAGGATGCCCTGGTACGGCACCAATCAAGCGGGGTGCAGTATGGGGACTGCTGAGGGTGCACTTAAGGACAGGGCTTGGGCTAAGAGGCTGCTCCGAAGCAAGGCAGCATCCGCAGACTGGTCGAGATGATGGGCATGTGGGGAGAGATGAACGTGAGGAGGAGGAGCGAAGGCAGAAATAACGGGGGATTCTCGGAATGAGACAAGGCCCGGAGGTGAAAATTGGGAAACAGAGGTGACAAGGGGGCGGGAACGTAAGCCGAAATGAGAACCGCGGAGACATTAGCTGAGGTCTTCCTTCCAAGCGGCACCTCCCCTCAAACTCCAGGCCCTGACAAGCCTAGGTGGAAGCCAAGGCTGGAAGAAAGGATTTTGTGAGAGGCCGCCCCAGTCAAGGGTAACCCGAGCAGGGGTTCTGCAGGAGGCATGGGGTGCCGGAAGGTCCTGGGCTATCCAGGGGGCCCTGCTCCAGGTCCGGTTCCCGGAGTCTCCTTCACTCACCATCGCCGCCGCCATCTTGGATCCACGTGTCGCCGTGATGACGTCAGCGGAAGTGGTGCTTCCGTGGGTACGGACTGTAACTCCACGAGCGGGTCGCCTCGCTTCAGTTGCTTCTGTAGCCGCAGCAGTGAAGAGGTAAAGGAGACTTAATTTCTCCTTGACAAACTGGTCTTAGCAGTGAGGTCTCTGACTAGGTGAAGAGAGTGCGGTGTAGCTATTGGAGCCATATTAACTCCTGGCAGACACCGCTCCTCCCCCTACTCCTTTTGCACTGTGGGTAATTGGGGTGTGTAGAAACATGCGCGCTCTCTGGATGCCATCTTTATTATTGGCAGAGAGATCCGTTGCCAGGGTTACCCGAGACTTTAATTGTGAGACAGAAGGCTTGGTAAACCCTCTCTGACAGCAGCTGGATTCCAAGTAATTTGTAATCATGTGTTTAAATATTTATTTGACTGTTATGTATCTCATAATACTGATCGGTCGTAATCCCTATGAAGGTAGGACTCAGTCTATCTTTTTACCTTGCCCTGCCTTTTTTACATCTGTAAAATGGGGCAGAGATTTCTAGATTACTTTCATAATTGAATTACGTTGAGTATTCACTGATACGACCTTACATAGGAAGTGTTCGATAAATAAATGTTATTATGTGATTGTGTACATTCCCTCACACAGACAGTAGGTCCCTCAAACAACGCACTTTGTTAAATGAGTGAATGGGTTAGCGGAAGGACATCTTTTGTGAAGACATCTTTTGTTGCCGTTTCAGAAAGTTGATATAATGAACTTGTGCTGCTTGTGTTCTGCTTCTGTAGCCCCGTCTGCTTACCTGCCGGCTCCCCCGTTTGGAAACCTCCACTTCTGAGCTGTAAAAACCTTTATCTCCCTCATGTCCAATGATGACCGCTTGATTTTAGGAAGAGACCGCCAATGTACACGAATAAAAAAGGCTTGCTTTGATTAATTTGGCCATGATGATTTGGGTCGGTGCTCTTTCTCCTCTTATCTGTGGGACTAACATGTCCTGGTTAGTTTTTATTGTTAACTCGGCACCACCTAGAGACACCTGGGAAAAGGGAACGCCAACCGAAGAATTTCCTCAATCACTTTGGCCTCTGGGCATGTCTGTGTGGCATTTTCTTGATTATTAAATGATAACAAAATTCTTCTATTTTACTTTATTCAATTATTATTATTATTTTTTTTTTGAGACAGGATTTCACTGTGCAACAACAGCCCTGGCTATCCTGAAACTCACTTTGTAGACCAGGCTGGCCTTGAACTCAGAGAGATCTGCCTGCCTCTGCCTCCCAAGTGCTGGGATTAGAGGCATGCACCACCAGGTTGGAAGGAGACATCTTTTAATGCAGACTTCTCAATTCTGACTGGCTTAATGTATGACATGAAGCAAATCACTTAATCATCTTAAACTTCAGTTTCCAGTATTGGCTTAAGGGGTAGGTGGTAGCATACGCCTTTAGCCTTTAATCCCGGCACTCAGGAGGCAGAGGCAGGTGGATCTCCGTGAGTTCAAGGCCAGCCTGGTCTACAGAGCTAGTTACAGGTCAACCAGGGCTACATAGAGAAACCCTGTCTTGAAAAAGAAAAACAACAACAACAACAACAAAAAGGTGGAGGTGGGGCTTGGGGGTGGGAGGGAGATGACTCGGGATCATGGAGAAAGACTTCATTTGGTTCACATATATCACTGTAAAGTGTGTACCGAGTGAGCGCTATCTTCTCAGATGGATCCAAAAAGTTGTTAAGAGTAGTAACGACGTCTGTGGATATAGTTCACTTGGCAGAGTGCCTGCCTAATCCTTAGCACCACATAAATGTGGCATGCTAGAGCACAGTTGTAATTCCAGAACTCTGAAGGTAGAGGCAAGAAGCATTCACAGTCATCTTGGGATACATGAGACCTTGTCTCGATGATGATGATGATGATGATGATGATGATGATAGTAATAAATCAGCCAGGTTTGGTGGCTTACACTGGTAATCCTAGCACTCAGGATGCTGAGGAAAGATGGCTGTGGTACGTTCAAGGCCAGCCTGCATTAGATAGTGAGTTTTAGTCCAGCCTGAGCTATAGAGAAAGCCACTGGCTAACCCCCCCACCCACCCCCAAAAAAGAACACTCAGCATTGCTGAATGCTATAACTCTTGCTACTGTGCCAAAACAGTTCTTAAGATTTTTAGATATCTCATTCTGTATCTTGGCAGGGAACAGTTGAACTCTGACCACCACTGTGGTCAACACTGATCACCACTGTAGTAGATTCTTTTGCATAAATGTCTACTAACAGTCTTCTCCTTGTTTGAGCATACTGGTTCTCCCATCAAAAGGTGGACTTTTTTCCCTCTTGTTGAATATGATGGTCAAGTACTCAATAGAATGAGGTACAAGTGTCTTTCAGTTCTGCATCTAGGCTTTAAGAGATTTGGCAGCTTCTTCCACTCAAGGGTATAAGTAAGGCTAGGTGTTGTAGAATATTATTTTAAGATGTGTTACATTTGTTTATGCTGTGGAACATTTGCTTAATAATGCAAAGGTATGTTGCATTCTTTTATGTTGCGTTTGTTTAACTCTGTGGAGCTGTGATTCTTTGCCTGTCTAAAATACCTGATTCTAATAAAGAGCTGAATGGCCAATAGCTAGGCAGAAGAAAGGATAGGTGGGGCTGGCAGGCAAAGAGAATAAATAGAAGGAGAAATCTAGGAGGAGAAGAAAGAAAGAGAACAAGGAGAGGAAGACGTGAGGGGCCAGCCACCCAGCCACAAAAGCCACACAGTAAAAGTGAAAGCAAGATATACAGAAGAAAAGGTAAAAGCTCAGAGGCAAAAAGTAGACAGGATAGTTTAAAGTTAAGAAAAGCTGGCAAGAAACAAGCCAAGTGAAGCATGAACCTAATTAGTCTTAACAATAAAATCCTGGAAGCAGACGTCGAGGGTGAAAGTGGAAAGCTCAGAGAAACAGAGCAGCCAGTCACTAGATCCTTCTTACCTCAGACTGAATGGGGGCTCATCCTGTCTCTACCCACCTTATATTCCTATCTCTACCTCCCTAGTGCTGGGATTAAAGACATGCACCTCCCAAGTACTGAGATCAAAGGCATGAGACCCAAGTGCTGGCATAAAAGATATGAGCTACCAAGCACCACCCAGCTCTGTTTCTCTTTCAGACTGGCTCAATCTCGTAGCCCAGGGTGGCCTTAAACTCCTCATCTTCCTGCTTCCTCCTCCCAAGTGCTGAGATTAAAGGTGTGTGGCACCACTGCCTGGCCTCTATGGTTAACCAGTGACTAGTTCTGCCCTCTGATCTCCAAGCAAGTTTTATTTGTCAGAACACAAACAAAATATCATACAACATCAAGCTAAGGCCAGGCATTTGTAATTAAGAGTAAGCCTTCATATGTGATTTATTTGGGAGCTGGGTGGTGGACCCCCCAAAAGAGCAAAAACAAACAACATTTTGGCATTCCAACATGGGGCTAGAGTAAAAGAAATCTAACAACAGCTAGGTGTCCTGCTGGAGAGCCCTATAAAGAGACAGGTCCTCTTTGTTCCTCAAGGCATTCTAGAAGCTCTACCTGACATTACACACATGAATGAAATTAGTTTGGAAGTTCAAACCTAGCTGAACTACTAACTAAAGATAGTGTGATGTGACTAACCTTATTGACACTGTGTAGAACAAAAGAACTACTTGGTTGAACCTAGTTGATTTAGGGGATGGCTTGTCATGTAGCCTGAAACACAAACCCGTAAATGGTTGTGCTCATCACAACCATCCCAAAGAGCAGATATATTCCCAAAGGGCAGAGAGCTAGAAAAATGGGAAGGATTTACCAGAGTCTTGCAGTAACACCGAATTGCAGACTTGTGACCAGTTCTACTGCAGCTTAAATCCTGGAAGTCTCTTACGACTACATCTGCTTAAAGAAGAATAGTGACAGGGCTGCAGAGATGGCTGCTCTTCCAGAGGATCAAGGTTCAAGTCCCAGCACCCCCGTGGCTGCTCATAACTTTCTGTAACTCCAGTTTCTAGGGGATCCGATGCCCTCTTATGGCCTCTGCAGGCACCAGGCATGCAAATGGTGCACAGCCATATATGCAGCAAAATACCCCTACACATAATGTAAAAGAATAACAAATATATTTGAGACAGCATTTCTCTGTGTAGTCTTAGAACTCACTCTGTAGACCAGGCTGGCCTTGAACTCACAGAGATCCCCTGCCTCTGCCTCCCGAGTGCTGGGATTAAAGGTGTGTGCCACCACTGCCCAGCTCCAATATTGTCAACTTTTAAACATTTTTATTACATATATTACATATTTAGTGTGTGTGTGTGTGTGTGTTTGAGTGTGCACATATGACTACATGCCTTGTTGCACATACAGAATTTAGAGGACAGGTTTCAGCGGTTAATCCTCTCCTTCTACAATGTGGGGCCCAGGGATTGAACTCAGATCTTGAGGCTTGACTGCATGTGTCTTTGTTCACCGAACCATCTGGTCTGCTCAGTATTGTAGATTGTGTTCACAGCACGTGGTGTCTATTGCTGTTACATTATAACCACAAACATAAATGCTAGTTTGAAACTCTCAGCTTGCTTAACAGAGTTGCTCAAGTCACTGATGAGCAGAGTCCGGACAGGTCTTCGTTATTTTGAGTTTCATCTCTTGTTGTTCTCTGTGCTAAAGCAGTTAGTTCCTCAGTTGCACAATCTCCACCTCAGCTTTCCTAGTGCTGGGATTATAGGCATGTGCTGCCATACCTGGCATTCTCTCTTATATCATTCATGAATATGAACAAGTTCTAAACCTGTATTCATGTTGGAACTCGGTCTAGGAAGGGTATGGCATCAAGCAAGTTAACGTCATGAATATCTGAAGCTTTTTCAGTGAGCAGTCTGGGAAGACACATCTCTTAGAGCACTAGTTCTCAACCTTCCGAATGCTGTAACCTTTTAATAAGTTCCTCATGTTGTGGTGACCCTCAACCATAAAATTATTTTCATTGCTACTTCATAACTGTGATTTTGCTACTGTTATGAACTGGAATGTAAATATCTGTGTTTTCTGATGGTCTCAGGTGACCCCTGTGAAAGGGTCGCTTGACCCCCAAAGGGTTGTGGCCCGCGGGTTGAGAACTGCTGCCTTAGAGCCTGCCCATCCAGGAGAGGAAGCTGGACTCAAAAAAGGAGCACTGCTCCCAAAGGGTGTTAATTCCATGGCACTTTCAGCATGCTGGGAACACTCGCTCCCGAGGCTTTTGCAGTATAAAATATACATAATACATACATCCCAGGCACAGTAATGCATACCAAGGCAGAAGAAAGCCCAGCCCATTCTAGGAGAAAGGAGTCCTGGCCTAGGAGGTAAAAGCCAGGGGCAGGACAGACCAAGCTGATGTGGTGTCAGTACTCTAAACTCTACATGGGGATTTAGCCTCCACCCAGCATTATCATCCTTTTGGTTCATTCATCTTCCTCAGAGTCTAGTATGGCAGCTAAAGAAAGCTGTTATAGGCAGAAGGCAGAGGTGAAAAATAAGGGACAAAGAGCCTATATCAGCTGACTTATAAAAAGTTGGGAATGCCCCCTGCTGTTTCCACTCACAGCTCACAACTACCTGTAGCTCCAGTTCCAGGGGACCTAATGTGCCTAATATACTCTTCTGGCATCTGTGGGCACTACACACACACCACACACACACACACACACACACACACACACACACACACACCACATCTTTATTTATTTAGCCAGGTGTGGTGGTGTACAATCTTAATCCCAGCACTTGGGAGGCAGAGGCAGGCAGATCTCTCTGAGTTTCAGATCAGCTTGGTCTACACAGTGGGTTCTGGGCCAGCCATAGCTACAGAGAGAGACCTTGTCTCAAAACAGCAGCAACAATAACAACAACTGTAGTAGTACTTTCTCTTAGGGACCACCAGCCTCACAACTGCCTGTAACTCCAATTCCAGTGACCCAGTGCCTGTAATCTGTTCAGGTACCCAAACTCACATGCAGATACTCATACACAGATACATACACACATACCTGTGATTAAAAATAAATCTGTAAAACTAGTAACAAGAAAAAGACTCCGGAAGCCATAGGGCGTGGTTCATGCCTGTAATCCTAAAACTCAAGAGGATCAGCCAAGAAGCTCACTAGTTTGGACTACATAATGCTTCCCAGAGGAGCCTCAGCCGCTTACTGTCACCTGTCTCGAGGGTGTGGGTGTGGGTGAGAGTGGGGCTTCTGAAAATGACTGCATACATTTTTACTTAAAATCATTGACCAGATTTTTTTTTTAAAGATTTATTTATTTATTATGTATACAGTGTTCTGCCTGCATGTGTCCCTGCAGGCCAGAAGAGGGCACCAGATCTCATTACAGATGGTTGTGAGCCACCATGTGGTTGCTGGGAATTGAACTCAGGACCTCTGGAAGAGCAGTCGGTGCTCTTAACCACTGAGCCATCTCTCCAGCCCGACCAGATTTTTTTTTTTTTTTTTTTTTTGTTTTTCGAGACAGGGTTTCTCTGTGTAGCTTTGCACCTTTCCTGGAACTCACTTGGTAGCCCAGGCTGGCCTTGAACTCACAGAGATCCGCCTGGCTCTGCCTCCCAAGTGCTGGGATTAAAGGCGTGCGCCACCACTGCCCGGCCCGACCAGATTTTTAAAAAAAAATTATTATATTGGTGTTTTGCCTGCATTATGTCTGTGTGAGAGTGTTGGATCCCCTGGAACTGGAGATACAGACAATTATGAGCTGCCATGTGGGTGCTGGGAATTGAACCCAGGACCTCTAGAACAGCCAATGCTCTTCACTGCTAAGCCATCTCTCATGGATTCCACGTCTTTCTTTTGCTTTGAGAGGGAGAATTAGTATGACCTTCATCCTAGGTGATCACGTGGCCCTGAAAAAATAAATGTGTTTTTTTTTTTTTCTAGAAGAAGCAGACTGGATATGAAGACAACAGTCAATCCCTGCAAACCTTTGAAAGGGAGGGAGCACAGAGGGAAAACTGATAGAGCCTCATGTCACAATATACAATGGTGGGGACAGATGCACGAAGAAATTGAGGCCCCAGGTAGGGAATGTGGAGGTAGATTCGTTCCAGATCACAGGGTAAGAAGAACCAAATGCTGCTCCTGCACCTTGGCTCGGTGGCACTCAGTTGAAGCAGGCCACCTCCTAGGGGATGAATGCTTACTGTTTTCCTGCAGAATGGGGAACAAGAGATGTGTCCCCACATTTTGTGGTTTGTTTAATAGATATAAGTTTTTTCTTTTGAGATGAGGTCTCACTATATAGCCAGGAACTCTACACCAGGTAAACCAGATTGGCCTTGAACTCACAAAGATCCACCTGCCTCTGCCTCCCAAGTGCTGGGACCATACCCGGCCTAGACTTAATTTTTTTTTAACATCAGTACTGTGATTTGAATGTGTCCTCCAAAGCTCATGTGTTGAGAACTTAATCTGTAAATGCAACAGTGTCTAAAGACCTGACATTTAAGGGGCGAAAGAGAGCAGGGGATATAGCTCAATTGGTAGAGTTCTTGCCTACTAAGCATGAAGTCCTGGGTTCATTTCCCAACACTGTGTAAACCTTTGACGCATGCCTACAATCCCAGCACTCGGGAGGTGGAGGCAGGAGGACCAGAAGTTCAAGGTCATCTTCAGCTACATAGCAAGTACCAGGATACCCTGGGAGCTCCTGTCTCAATAAACAAACAAGAGGGTTGGTTCCCGATGGGAGGATGGCTTTGGGCCCCTACATACCCATGCACCTTTACAGGTGCACTTCCATTTTCAGTGGGATGATACAAGAAGACCTTTGCTATATGCGGTCCCCTCAACCTTAGACATCTCTGCCTCTAGAGCTTTTTATTTTTTGATATGAAATGCTTCACAGATATGTGTACCATCCTTGCACAGGGGCTGTGCTAATCTCTTTATTGTTCCAATCTTATTATACATGTTGCTGAAGTGAGAGTTCTGCCCCTAGAACTCCTAAGAAATAAATTCCTACTCTTTACAAATTACTCAGCCTCAGTAATTCTGTTAGAGCAATACCAAATGAACTGAAGCAAATTTAAGTGTAGAGTATTGAGTGGATAGAACAGAGGTCCATGTAACTTTCCATCCTACACTTGGTTTTTTTCCCCTGTTATTAACACCTTGCATGGGTGGTCCATTTGTGGAAGCTAATCAACCAATCATGATGTATTACCAACTCCAGTCCATACATTACCTCAGGGTCTCCTGCTCCTCCTCCTCCTCCTCCTCTCCTTTTCCTTTTACTCCTTTTTTTTTTTCCCCTGACAGGGTCTAACTTTGTAGCTTTAGCAGTCCTGGAACTCACTACGTAGACCAGGCTGGCCTTGAACTCACAGAGATCCACCTGACTCTGCCTCCCGAGTGTTGGAATTAAAGGTGTGCGTCACCACACCTGGCTTTGGGTCCACTCTTTGTGACATACTTTCAGTGAGTTCTGACAGAGGATTAATTGGTAAGTAGCCCCTGCTATGGTACCGTACAGAACAGTTCACTGCCCTAAAAACTGCCTGTGTTCTATTTGTTCCTCGATTCCTTTTCTCAAATTCTTAGCAACTGTCTCCCAGGTTTTCCATTTTCAGGATGTCATGTGGCTGAGATCTATAGAGTGTAGCCTTTACAGACTGGTTCTCCCCCCACCCCGTTGTACTGGGGGTGAAACCTAGGACCTTGTGTATGCCAGGCAAAGGCTCAACCACTAAGATCCCCAGAACCAACTTGGCTTCCAGGAATTTCCTAAGATTCCCTTCTCTCTTTTTGTGGCTTAATACCTGATTTCTTTTTAGTGCTACTAATCTGTTACAGAGTTTCCTTATTCCCCTTTGAAAGGCCATCTGCTTGCTTTGGTAACAATGAGGGCAGCTGCCCTGACTGTCCTGTGTGGATTCCTGTGTGGACACACATCTTCCACTCATGCTAAATAGCAGGATACCCAGCTGATGACTCATACAGTTAAGCGCTTGTTTGATTTTGGTAGAAGAAATATTGGGTCATCTTCACAAGTGACTGCGGGGTCCTGAGTTCCTGCAGCACTGGGCGACTGTGTCCTGCAGTTGGGTTTGGTGTCATCAGCATTTGGAGTCTCAGTCACTCTAAGTGTGTTCTTGTCATTTAGTTATTGTCTCCCCAATGACACATGATATAGAACATCTTTCTCATGCTTCTCTGTTGTATGTGTGCCTTTCATGAGGAGCCTTTTCCAATCGTGCTCATTTTGAAATTGAGTTGTTTCCTTATTATTGAGTCATGAGAACTCTTTGCATATTTTAGATACTAGTCCTGCATTAGATACATGTTTTGAAAACATATTCTTCAAGCTTAGGATTTGTCTCTCTCCTTTCTTCCCTTTTGCCCAGGCTGGCCTGACATTTGCTATGTAGCCCAAACTGGCATGGGATTCATAGCAATCCTCCTGCTTTGGCCTTGCAAGTGCTGGAGTTACAGGGATCAGAACTTCCAACTATAGACAAGGTCATTGAGTCAGTTCCTTCTTTCCTACTATTTTATCTAACATTGACTCATCCTTCTGATCACAGAAAAGACAGATGAAAGCATGGAGACAGATACAATACCAAAAGCATAGTCTGTGAAAGAAAATTTATTCTGAGGCAGGAGGATTGCTGGTACTCAGGAACTTGGGGTTAGCCTGAGCAACATAGCGAGACCTTGCCTAAAAAAAGGAGGGGGAGGGGGCAGAGTGTTGAGTAAAGTGCTTGTTGTGCAAGTCTGACAGACTGAGTTAATCTGAGTTCAGATCCCCAGAACCCACATAAGAAGCTGGGCATGGGCCAGGCGTGGTGGGCACGCCTCTAACCCCAGGGAAGCAGAGGCAGACAGATCTCTGTGAGTTTGAAGCCAGCCTAGTCTACAGAGTGAGACCCTGTCCCACATCCTTCCCCCCTGAAAAAGTAGCTGTATGCAAGTAGGTGCAAGCATCAGTAGCCCAGCACCCCTCTAAATGGAAGCAGAGTCTGTGGAAGCTTTCAGGGCTGCTAGCCTGGCACACAGAGATGAAACATCAAGACACCCTGTCTCAAATAAGGTGAAAGGTCAAAGTGAGGACCTACACTTGAGGTTGTGTTCTGACCTCCGTATGTGTACTGCTGTGGTGTGCCCCCACCCGCAAACACAGACACACAATTTTTTAAAGGATTTTATTTATTTATATGTATGTATATTTTGCCTGCATGCTGGTGCACCATATGCCTGCCATTCTTGAGGAGGCCAGAAGAGGGCACCCAATTCCCTGGAACTGCAGTTATAGATAGTTGTGACTAGGAGCCTAAACCAGGTCCTCCATAAGAGCAGTAAGCTCTTAACCAGCTGTCTAGCCCCCAACACAGTATGTTTTGGTTAACTGCACTTCATTACAATTAAAAAGTGGGATCGGCAAGATAGCTCAGCAGATTAAGGCAGTTGCCGCCAAGCCTGAGTTCAACCCTGGAACCCACATGGTGGAAGGAGAGGACAAACTTCTACAATTTGTCCTCTGACCTCCACATGAGTGCTGCGACACATGTCAACTAAATAAATAATAAATAAGTTTAAAAAATTAAAAACTGGCCTGCTGTGTTGGCATGCACCTATAATCCAGGCCCTCAGGAGGCAGAGGCAGGAGGATCAGGAGTTTGAGACTAGTGTGGGATACACAGTGAGACCCTGTCTCAAAAACAGTAATTTAAAATTTTGCAATGGACAAATTGTTAAGAAAATGAAGCTGGGCCTGTCTTAGTCAACCATTACCATAATATCCATGTAACAAAACAGCCCCAGAAAGCAAAAGCTCATGATAATTATTTCTCCTTCACATGTCTGAGGACCAGCTGGGGTTCAGCCTGCACTGGGCTCGGTTGGGTTTGGTGCCAGCCTGAAGGCTGGTCCAGGTTTGCTCCTCCTGTCACTCATTTTCCTTAGGTCACATTCTAATCAGGAAGAAGGCTGGAGGATGAGATCAGAAACAACATTCTAAACCTGTTTCCTTTGCTTTTGCTAATGTTCCATTGGCTGAAACAAGTCTCATGGCCGAGCTCAACATCAGCAGGACAGGGACGGGTGCTCTTTGCATGGATTACTGAATGGAAAGAGAACAAATTTTTATTGCAAGGTTGTGAGTAAGATCCTGGGCTTTGCTTTCAGACTCCAAAGTATGTATTCCAAACCACAAAGCAACAGTGCAATCAATTAGGTTACAGACGAGGTAAGTTGTGGTGTGTGTGTGTGTGTGTGTGTATGTGTGTGTATTATAAATATGAGATACACATGTAAACATATATATATATACATATATATATGTATATATATATATGATGCTGGTTTTAGATTTTGTCCATGGTTCCCACTTTATAACTCCCTCCTGAAATCAAGCCATAAAAGCTAAACTATGTCTTCTCTAAGCAGGTCATAACAACCCTTATCATCCCCCTGCCTTTCTGTTTGGGAGCTGGCCATAAATACTCTTGTTGTGTAGTATGTGATAAGGACCTCCTCACTCCAGTGGGATCCTAACCCATAGCCTGAAGGTAGGAAAGCTCCGTGGAGAGGACACACACACACACATACACACACACACAAATCGAAGACAGGCCTTGCTGGGTTTTCCCACCCAGTTTATTAGCAATCACACCTAGGCAATAAAGTCTACATAAAACTCTGAAGGACAGGGTTCAGAGAGCTTCCAGATAGCTGGATATGTGGTGATTTCTGTGGAGTGGCAGGTCTAAAGAGGACACGGAAGTGCCATGTGGCCCCTTTCCCACCGTGCATTTTGTCATCTTTTCCTTCGTTGTATCATTTTTGATAAAACAGTAAAACCTCATTCTCATCCTGAGTCCCCTGAGCAGCTTGAGCAAATTAATGGGACCTAAGGAGGGAGCCATGGAGAGCCTGGTTTACAGGCAGCCAGTGAGAGCCTGCATAAAACAACCTGCCAATTTCATCTGTCATCTAAGGCAGAAGGGAGGAAGTCGTGGGGACTGAGCCCCCAACCTGTGGGATCTGACAGTACCTCCAGCTAGTTAGGGTCAGAACCGAGTTGGAAGAAAGGATACCCCTCCCAGTGGGTGACCCTTGTTGTAGGGCAGCTGTTAAGGAGAGATCTCTGCACCTTTCATGCTCGTAGAAATGTTGGTTGTAGTGTGAAAATGGGAGAACAGTCACTTTGTTTCTCTCCCGAGAATGTAGATTAAAACCCAGCTCACCTTGGTCTCCACTGTGCTTAGACACAGTTCTTAAGGATAGACCCATGAGCTCCTGAGTGATGATGCAGACTGGCTTCGGTAAGTTCAGGGTTTCATGTGACACTAGGGGATGCCATGATGTAGGACCTTTGGGAGATGCAGTGATACAGAATGTCATTGCACGATGTCCCACTGTCACCAGCCCTGTCTTCTCCCTGTGACAAAAGCTGACTGCCAAGAACTTTTAGCTGAGGTGATAACGCAGACAGTGTTCACTACCTTCTTGTCCCCTCTACTTCCTGTCAGGTCTCCCTCCTGGCCACCAAGAGCATCCCTTACAAAGTACCAGGTCCTCTTCTCAGCAGTCCCCCCTTCAGACCCAAGATCTCCTGCAGTGATGAAGACCATCTTAGCAATCATGATGGTTGTGTGGCCATGGGAAATGGCCACCATCCCTGAGGGAGGTCTAGCTCACGGATCAGTATGGCTTCAACAGAAGAGAAACCATATGTGGTGCCCTGACAGACCCAGCTTCTGAAAGGCAAAACCATATAGCATCCGGGCACCAGTGTAGTAGGCAGAGTAATGGCCCCTCAAAGGTGTGCGTGTGTGAGCCCCTAGAAGCTGAGAAAAATGCTGTCTGGCGAAGGGGACTTTGCAAATGTGATTAAGGATCATGAAGTGGAAGGACTATTCTGGCTTATTTAGGTGAGTCCAGTGTGATTACTTTAGAGGGTGCAGCAGCTGAAGATGCAGGGGAGACCATAAGACAGAGGTAGAGCTTAGAGTGGTGTGCAGAAACCTGAGTCACAGGAGAGGGCAGCCTCTGGAAACCAGAGAAGGCAAGGAAGGAATCCCTCCCCTTGAATCTCCAGGGGCAACAACGCCCTGTCAGCCCATTTGGCACTCCTGGCTTCCCCACTGTGTGATGATAATCATGTGCTGTTTGCAGCCACCCGAGCTTTGGAGATTTGTTAAGGAAACAAAAGGAAGCTGGTCGAGCCAGCACGTATTTTAGGATGGTTAGAAAAGCTTGAGCATTGCTTCTAATCTTTCCCTTTCTTATGCATAGGTGTATGTGTGTACATGTATCTAGAGGTCAGAGGGCACCCTCAGGTGTCATTCATTCTTCAAGAAGGCATCGATCTCCTTTGAGATGAGTCTCTCACTGACCTGGAACTCACCACTTAGGCTAGACTGCCTGGATACTGAATTCCAGGCATCCTCTGGTTCCCCCCACCACACACACACAGGGGTTACAAATGCACACCACCACACCCAGCATTTTTACATGAGTTCTGGAGATTGAACTCAGGTCGCTGTGCTTGTTGGACAAGCATTTTGCTGACTGAGCCATTCCCCGCCCGCGCCCCCCCCCCCCCCCCCAGATTCTCTCATTTCTTCATACTTCTGGCCTCTGGGAAGGTCCTTCCCTCTGATGTGTCACACAGCAAGGAGGCAAACAGACATTTGGGAACAGGGAAGCTGACCTTTGGGAAAAACCTTTGACATTCACATCTTTATTTAAATACTATTTTAAGCTTCCCACTTAAACCACAGCTATAGCTTGAATTCAATCATCTCAGGCAAATAAGAAATACCAACTTGGGGTCCCTGAGAACGGCAGATTGCGGATGACTAGAGTCAAAAAAAGACTGTGAAGTCCACCCCACCCACTTGACAGCTGAAGAATCTGTGGCTGGAGTGTGTAAAGTGGGGGTTGGTGTCTGGGAGTGAGCCCAGAAGGTTAAGCATGCCACAGGCACTCCTGGGGCGTGGCTCTGCTCGTGTCCTGCCCATCAAGGCTGCTGCTGATACTGGCTCTCAGTGGCTGTGTAGAAGTCATCCAGAACACTTTGGATGTATTCGAAGGTGGGCCGTTCCTCTGGCCGGTTCTTCCAGCATCGGGTCATGATACTATAGAGCTCTTCTGGGCAGTGCTCCGGTCGAGGCATCCGGTACCCATGCTCCAGTGCGCGGATCACCTCTGGGTTTGACATGCCTGAGAAAGAGGTGTGGAAATTGAGTGGGGGGGGGGGAGGGGAGGGGCAAATGGAGCTGTAGTTACCATCTGACTGTTTGGGGGAAGATATGGAAACTAAGTCCTAATAGCTGTCCAGTTGTTGAGTCTGTCCAGCCCCCAAGCCATGCCAGATCTCACAGGAGGCAGAGCATTAACAACCTACTGTTTCTGCCCTGTTGGTGGTCATTTTACCTACCATCTGTTGTGGGATATTTTGTTTGTGTTCTGACAAACAAAGCTTGCCTGGAGATCAGAGGGCAGAGCTAGCCACCAGTTAACCATAGGGGCCAGGCAGTGGTGCACACACCTTTAATCCCAGCACTAGGGAGGTGGAGACAGGAATATAAGGGAGGTGGAGACAGGATGGGGCTCCCATTCAGTCTGAGGAGCCCATGCATTTGGTCTGAGATTGCGTAGAGGTAAGAACTCTCCAGTGGCTGGCTGCTCTGCTTCTCTGATCTCTAGGCAAGTGTAATTTGTCAGAACAGAACACAAACAAGTATCATACAACGATCATCTATCTATCTATCTATCTATCTATCTATCTATCTATCTATCTATCTATCTTTATTTATTTATTTATTTATTTATTTATTTATTTATTTATTTATTTATTTATTTATATTTCGTGTGCATTGGTATTTTGCCTGCATGTATATCTGTATGAGGGTATCGGATCCTCTGGAAGTGGAGTTACAGACAGTTGTGAGTTGCCATGTGGGTGCTGAGAATTGAACCTGGGTGCTCTGGAAAAGCAGCCAGTGTTCTTAAGGGCTGAGCCATCTCTACAGCCCTTATCTTCATTTATTTTTGAGACAGGGTCTCACTGTGTAGCTCCGATCCTGGAACTCACTATGTAGACCAGAAGGCCTCAACCTCACTGAGATCCACCTGCCTCTGCCTCTGCTAGGACTAAAGGTGTGCGCCACCACAGCTGGCTGTCCATTAGTTTTGTTAACTGCAGCCTCAAACATCTGAATGGATGTAGTTATGTAATCCTCTGCCTGGATTTTACTAGTATACCACAAAACAAGTGGTCACTCTGAATAGGATCATTTCCTTATTCTATTTAAGTTTACATTTGTTACCTATAAAAACAACCATGAAATACCTATGATCACCAACTTTACTTTTATTTTTAGTTTTCTTTTTTAACTTGGGTTTTTTTTTTTTGAAGAGATGGGTCAATGACTAAGAACAAAAACAAAGAAACCTTAAACATCTTGCTTGGATGTCTATATATCACCCCAAGTGAATCAACTCAACGTCCACAGCTCCTCCAGTGCCAGGACAACCATCCTTGACTCTCTCTCCTTCTTTTGAAATGTGGTCCAGTTCATCAGCTTATCTCTGCTGCCTGGTGCCACCTTGGTCACACACTCTCATCCATTCACACTGAACCAAAGCCTGCCCCCTCATATTTATTTATTTTTATTTTCTGTATACCTATGTGCATATGTACATGTGTATATATATGCTGGTATCCTTGGAGACCAGAAAAGGACATCAGATCCCATGGAACTGGAGTGATAGTTGTGAGCTGCCACATGGGTACTGGGAACCAGACCTCCATCCTCTGCAAGAGTAGCAAGTACTTTTAACCTTTGATCCATCTCTCCAGCCTCAAGCATACATCTCAAAGAGAGAAATCACCCAGGTGTGGTGATTTAGTCCCAGCACTTGGAAAGCAGAGACAGATGGGTCTCCAAGGCCAGCCTGGTTTGTATAGCAAGTTCCAGGCCAGCCAGGGCTACATTGTAAGACCTTGTCTCAAAAAATAAAATAAAATAAAATAAATAAAAAATAGCATTTGACTTCCTCCCAGCCCCATGCCGTCTCATGGCTTCCTAGATACTTTAGCAAATACCTGCATTCATCACCATACCCAGGCCCTGCCAGTTCTGGCTTTTTCAGATCTTTGCATTCACTTCCTGCTCTGAGCTCTGATTGCTTAGGAGCAATAAGGTGTGTGAAAGATGAAACAGCGACCCAAACAGCCAACAAATCCTTTATGTGCAGGCTGAGGAATGGTGGATGGTGGTACCTCTGATTAAAATGGGAAAGGTGAAGAGAGGTTGGGGGATGATCAAGAGCTGAGCTTAATAGACATACTGACAAGATAAACCATGACCAGGTTGAGCTCTAGACACCCCCCTAAACTCAGGTCCCCTTCCCTACCTGGGTAAGGGATCCGGCCGTAGGTGACAATTTCCATCAGCAGGATACCGAAGGACCAGACATCTGACTTGATGGTGAAGGAACCGAAGTTGATGGCTTCAGGAGCTGTCCACTTGATGGGGAACTTGGCTCCTGCAGGGTTAGACAGAGCAGAATCAGGGTGATCTGGGGACCTGTGAGGACTGGGGCTCCGTTAGGGTAGAGGAATCGGGACAGGGACACATGCTGCCCCCTGCAAACAGTGATGGCCCTGTACTGTGCCTCCCAGATTCATGGTATCAAGAGACATCTGTCTTGAGGATAGACAGCTGAAGCAAGGAGGAATGGGCATAGGGATGTAATACAGGTGCTCACTCTGGGGACCACCTCCTTGATTCAGATGATACCTGGTGAATTATAACTCTGGGAAGTGGAATCCTAGAGGTCTTTGGGGATGGAGGAGCTTCAGGAGGCTTGAGTCCAGCTCACAGCTGATACCTCGGCCCACCCTCCAGCCATGGGGTGCAGGAGAGTGCTATGGAATGGTCTTTCTGTATGCTGTGAATATGTGTTGCTCCCATTGGTTAATAAATAAAGCTGATTTGGCCTATGGTAAGGCAGAATAAGAGCCAGGTGGGAAATCCAAGCAGAGAGACAGGGAGAAGAAGGGCAGAGTCAGAGCAGATGCCATCCAGCTGCCCAAGGAACAAGATGCCAGCAGACCACTAACACCATGGCCATGTGGCAAAATATAGATTAATAGAAATGGGTTAATTTAAGATGTCAGAGCAAGCTAGAAATAAGCCTGAGCCAGACCAAGCAGTTTATGATTAATAATAAGCCTCTATGTGTTTATTTGGGACCAATCAGCTACAGGACACAGGAAAACTTCTGGCTACATCTGGAGCCCAACATGGGGCTAGAATTTCTGCATAAAATCTGACAAAAGCTTAAAAAAGGATTCTAGACTCACAAAAACATGAGTCAAACACAGCTTCTTGGTAGCTGCATTTTTTTTCAGATAGGCTCTTTTGCTGGTGGCTAACAGATGTGTGGCTCCTTTAAGAGACGGCTTCCTCGTTCATGCTAGTGGAACTCATGGCTCTTTCCAGAGGTTCTGCTATGGAGCACTTAAATGGGCTTTGTGGGCAATGTGCTACAAGCTGCTTGATGGTGGCATAGACCTGCTGCCTCCCAGAATTGGCAGTGACTATACCACTGCCATGTTGAAAAGCTGAACAGGGCAGAGCCAGGGCGCCGATTGGGTTCTAGCCACACAGCTTAGTAGTTTAAAAACTCTCTGGGTCAAAAAAGGATTAAAGATACACAATAAAACAGATTCAAATGGAAAAAATAAAAACTTCTAAATGGGTTACATTGTATTTAAAAGATACACAATAAAACAGATTTAGATGGTAAAAACCTCTAAATGGGTTACATTGTATTTAAAAATATACATAGACTTGGGAGAAGAAAGAAAAAGGATAGAGAAAATCCTTTAAAAAGAAATAAAATTTAAAAAGCCACAGAAAGATGGAAAATACACAGAGAGTCTGGATACTGTATATTATTGTGTTGTCTTTGGGATTTTTTTTTTTTAACCGCAGAGAGACATTTGATTATAGGGGCTGCTAAGTTAAACCAACATATATCTCTTAAAGGTATCTTGATTTCAAAATTTAGGTTTAAGGATATGTTGCTTTGGAAAAGAGGTTCTGCTTTTGTTTTGACAGAAGATGAGAAGCTGTAGATTCCTTCCAGGTTAATATGGTTCCATCAAGGAAGACCCCCTGAGAGGTCTCCAATGGATGATCCAACATCCAGAACAGCTTCAAGGCAACTGGCTGAGATGATGCAGCCTCATAGATGATTCTAGGCAGGACTTGACCATAATCCTAAATTTTCTCAGGATCCCCAGAAGATTGCCAGCACCCCCAATCAGCAGGAAGTAGTATAGAAAGCCCATGCCTAAATTTCCAAAATATTGTTTATGAATGTTTGTTTTTTTTTAAAGGGGGATATGATCTAGAAATGATGAAAGAGGTAGAAAATTAAATCTACTTTAATCCAAAAAACAACTGTTAATCTCAAAATACTTTACATTGGGTTTATTAATATAAATTTAAGGTCTATTTTGTTATACTGTATGTGTATTTCTGCTCTTGTTTAAGGTATTATGTTTATGCAACTCATTTAAAATTGTAATATTAAACACAAATTAATAATCATCTATGATAATCAAACTTAGTCATGTTAAGTTTTTTAGATATATAAAGATATATTTCAATTAGATTATCTTCAAATACTTCAAAATATTTGAATATGGCATTCAGAATATGGCATTTAAAATATTTTAAGAACTTAGCCTTTTCTGGACAATGAGACATGTCTGCTCCTGGCAGCACCAATTACTTCAAAGAGAATGATGGGCATTGAAGAAACTTGTTATGGAGTTTGCTTACAATATAGAAAAGGCTAGCCATTTGGGTAAGAAACTGCTCTTGCCTGGACTGCTTGACAGTATGTTGTATAAAATGGACATGCAGGACCCATAGGAAAATGACCACTGAACTTTGCCAAACAAGGTGGGATGGTCTTTCAGGTTCCTGCTTTGCAGAAGAAACTGCCAGACATTCTGCAGGACACAGAGGAAAGTGACTGATGAGCTTTGCCGTTATACAGAATAGTCCTTCAAATTTCCCACTTCCTGAAAAATATGCCAGAGACTCTAGGCCTGTAGGCTGAAGAGAGATGTCCCAATGTTACTGAGAAACTTTGGATGACTGTCTAGATAGCCAGATGTCTCTGTCATTTCCAGAATTTTAGAAGTTGCTTACAATGCACTTCCTGTTTACTTAGGTAATATTATATCCTTCTGGGGTCTTTGATGGAGTTGAAGACTAGATAATTATAATTATAATTTTCCTTAGTTATGATAAAAGGTAAATTAGATATAAAACTTTAGACTCACAAAGATAGATGATAGAACATTTTCTTTAATTTTGCCAAATACAAATAGACTAGATATTATAACTGTAATTCTTACTTGATAACTGTTTTGTTATATATAATTTTACTATGTTCAAATGAAAACCTTCCTTTTTGATTAGACAGAAAAGGGGAAATGCTGTGGGATGGTCTTTCTGTATGCTGTGAATATATGTTGCTCCCACTGGTTAATAAATAAAGCTGCTTTGGCCTACGGTAATGCAGGATAAAAGCTAGGTGGGAAATCCAAGTGGAGAGACAGGGAGAAGAAGGGCAGAGTCAGAGCAGATGCCATCCAGCTGCCCAAGGAACAAGATGCCAGCAGACTGGTAATGCCACTGCCACATGGCAAAATACAGATTAATAGAGTTGGGTTAATTTAAGATGTCAGAGCTAGCTAGCAATAAGCTTGAGCTGTAGATCAAGCAGTTTATAATTAATAATAAGCCTCTATTTGGGACCGAGTAGCTGCGGGACACAGGAAAACTTCTGGCTACAGGAGAGGACTTCAGTTGCTGCCCGAGGCTGGACCTAGTCACTGGATGTTCCTTGTCTACTCCTCCCCCTTTCCTTCTAGGATGGGTTTGGTTAGCTGTTTGAGGGTATTTGTCTTAATTACAGTCTCATTGGTGAACATGGTCTGCAGTTGCTCCTTGATTTAGGATTATTCTCTGATAAACCCATTGTAAGGCAAAAACCAGAAGTCAGAAACACCTTGACCACTTGGCTCACTTAACACTTAGTTCAGGAACTTCACACCATGGCTTCTTTGTTGTTTCCTCTGGTGAGTAAATCAGAGCTGTAGCTCACTGCTCTGGCTTAGCATCATCGGGGGTGGGGGGTGGGATGGGGTGGGGGACAGCCTATCAACAGACTGGAAAAGAGATCAATATCCAAAGGGGAAGCATATTGATTGATTGATTGATTGACTGACTGATTGATTCATTGATTCATTCATTTTTATGAGACAAGCTCTCACACAGCCTAGGCTGGCCTCAATTCACTACATAGAGAAGATGGCCTTGAACTCCTGATCCTTCTGCCTCCACCTCCCTATTGCCCAGATTGGAGGCATGTGCTACCACGCCCACCTTTGCATCATTTCTTCTGAATGCAACTATTTCTGCACCATCACAGTGTTGGAAATCACAATGTTGGAGATCATGGCCCAGCTCTCAGTCACTCTCTGCTGCCACCTGCTGTCTATGCTTCATCATGGCTGGCAGAGCACACAGGCTGAAAGCTGAGGAGCAGGACCAGCAGCTGCCAAACAGCAGGGCTGTGGGGTAGAAAGAGCTAGAAGGCTTCAAGCAGTTCACTTTCAAAGACTTCAGCAGGGCATTTGGCTTCATGGCCAGAGTGGCCCTGTGGGCTGAGAAGCTAGGCCACCGTCTCTAAAGGCTTAATGTCCACAAGGCACACACGAGCATGGGAGCCTTTCAGAGCTGGAGGCAAATAAACCTGACTGGCTTCTTCATAGAAGTAGCTGCATCAGGGGAAGAAAACGATTTAACCAGGACCCAGGGAGGGAACTGAGGACACGTAGCCCCAGACTCTTGCTGCAGTCCAAACTGCCATGTTGACTCTAATGCTTCCTCTTAGGGTTGGATCCTGCCTGTGGAAAGAGCCAGAGTCACTGCCAACACCAGCGACTGAGGCTTTCTTCCCCCTGTGCCACTCTCCACCCTCAGGACTCTGTCACACGATGCTAATTTGAATTAGTGCTCTCTAATATTGCCACTTCTCTACAGACATATAATGCAAGTGGTCCTTTTGTAGTCCCAATTCAATTAAAAATCAAAGCTGGCTTTGAAATTGGAGCATGGCTCTCTCCTTCTCTAAACCCACATATGTTGGTTAAAGGAAAATCCAAAATCTCTGTCTCATGTCACAAGAACCACCTGGTATGGGACAGAAGAAAACAAAATTTTTGGGACTATTCTATTGCCATTAATCTCATCATCCTTTGGTTTCTATTAATACTTTTATTAAGGTATAAATATTATCTCAAAATGTATAAGATTATATATATATGTGTATTTAAACTTTCTTTCATGATATTAATGGTTATATAGAGTATTAACTAATTCTAGAAATAAGCTTTATCTAGCTTATATCATTTTGGGCTTGAGTCTGAAGCAAGTAACTAGGAACTAAGTTTGTATACCCCATATGTATTTAACAGATTGTGGTTCTTTAACCTCTTGGAGATCTGCTGCATATGACATTTAAAATGTTTAAGTTTTCTGCAGTGAACCATGACCATCTCTGGCAGTGACCTTTGAGGTCTCCAAGGAGATGATGGGGCCCTGCAATGACAGATCCACCTAGATTGTGATAATGCCACTAAGCTGACAAACACAACCCAAAGATCAGCTTTGGATTACAAACTTCTCAGGACAATCCAAAGCAGTTAGTTAAGATGGTCCAGCCTTATAGACTACTCCAGCCAGAACTTGAGATAAGCCCTGCACTTTCTCATCACACCAAGACCAGACAACAGGAATTGATCTTTATCTCAAATTTTCAGGGTCCCCTAAAGATACCATCACCCCCAGACAGACAGGAAGGAATTTTAAGAACATGATACCCACATTCCCAAGAGGTGTGGAGGGGTTGTTTGGTGGGTTATAGATGTTTATCATCAGTTAGGGGGTTTCAAGTTGTTATTGGTCATGGTCAGGGAGGAAACTAAGCAAAGGAGGTTAGATTCAGGGATCTCTTTTTGAAAAGATAAAAAAGGGAGGATATAAGAATGATGGGATAAAAGTGTAGATTGTTGAATTTACTTTTAAACTAAAAAGCAACTATAGTCCTTGAAAGCTATTATTATAAACTATTCAGAATAATTAAGAAATGCAGGTTAGGGGGCTGGAGAGATGGCTCAGAGGTTAAGAGCACTGACTGCTCTTCCAGAGGTCCTGAGTTCAATTCCCAGCAACCAACCACATGGTGGTTCACAACCATCTGTAATGAGATCTGGTGCCCTCTTCTGGCCTACAGGGATACATGCTGTATACGTAATAAATAAATAAATCTTAAAAAAAAAAAAAAAGAAATGCAGGTTAGTAGTTAGTCATCTATAATGATCAAACTTGTAGTCATGTTAGGTATGTTTTCAAGGTCAGAGATATATTTTAAATAGATAGATAGTCTTCAAACAATTCAGAGACCTACAAAAAATGGCATTTAAGATGTTTTAATACCATAAGACTTTTCATGACAGACACATCTGCTCCTGACAGCACTAATCTACTTCAGAGAAGATGATGGGCATTGAAGAACCTCCATATGGGGTTTGCTTTCTTTGTGGCAAAAGCTAGCCATTTGGGCAGCTTTTTTTCTGACAATATGCTGTCCAAATTGGACAAGCAGGACACAAAGGAAGTTAACTGCCAAACTTTGCCAAGACAACGTAGGACAGTCCTTCAAAATTCCTGCTTCACAGGAAAGTGTATCAGATATTCTAGGCCTGTAAGTCAAAGACAGATGCCCTAATGTTGCAGAGGAACTTTGGGTAACTGTCCAGACAGCCAGACAGCCCTGTCATTTCTACAGTTTAGGAAGTTGTTTGCTTTGTACTTCCTGTTTATTTGGGTAATAGTATAACTTCTTGGGTCTCTGATGGGTTGAAGAAAGATAGTTATACCATTTTCTTTGTTATCAAATTCAGAAAAGGAACTTACAAAAGAGATGTAAAGTTTATAAGGTTGAGAGACATAAAAGCTGAAGTTGTTTATCTAAGAAAATGTTTTAAGGTCTAAAAGGATATTTTTAGGATGGTAATAGAAGTTATGATAGAAAGTGGTTTAGGTATAAAACTTAGGACTCATCAAAATAGGATAGATAATGGAGTAATTTCTCTGAATTTACTAAATACAGGTGGACTGGATATTGTCAATGTAATTCTTACCTGATAATTGTTTTTATTGTATATAGTTTTTACTATGTTAGAGTTAAAACCTTTCCTCTTTATTTAAACAATACCTGATAATTTTTCTTATTGTATATAGTTTTACTATGTCAGAGTTGAAACCTTTCCTTTTTATTTAGACAAAAGGAGGGAAATGTTTCAGGATATTTGACCACATTATGACACTCTGAGACTGTTAATAAAGTTAACCTTGAATTAGGGGGCAGAGTCAATGACTAGCTGGCCAGAATTACCCATAGAGATTTTGGAGGACATAGGATATAATAGAGAGACACAGGAAGAAATAGGGAGGGGCTTAGAAAGATTCGCAGGCCCTTTTGACCTGGGAAGTGTGGACACAGGGTCAGCTGGTCATTCTTCTGCTGCTTTCTTGTTCTATCAGGTTTTTACCCCAATATCTGACTCCCGAGTTATTAATAATAGAACAATTTAGACAATTGACAAATTCCATTTCATGGAAATAGGGTTATAGATGGTTGTGAGCCACATGTAGGTGCTGGGAACTGAACCCAGGTCCTCTACAAGAGCAGTGCTCTTAACTCCTGAGCCATCTCTCCAACTCTCCTTTCTTTTCAAGAAACAGGATCTACATATTCTAGGTTGGCTCCAACTTGTGATAACCCTCAGCTTCCTGAGTGCTGGGATTTACAGCTCTTACTCTAAGTTAGTAATTTTCTTTATTTCATACTTTTGCTTTGTATGGTACTAAGGCTTGAACCCAGAGCCTTGAACATGCTTGGTAGGCATTACTCTATTACCAAGCCACATCCTCAGCTGCCATCTTTTATATCCAGAGAGTTTTCTTCATATCTCACTTATTCCCTACAGACTTAGATTATTATCCAAATTTTCATTTTATATTTTTGTAGTTAGTTTAAATTTTATCCAATCATAACAGAAATCGAATGGTTGGGGTGTGTGTGTGTGTGTGTGTGTGTGTGTGTGTGTGTGTGTGTGTGTGTTACTAGGGATTGAGTCTAGCACAATGCACATGCTAGGCATGTGCTCTTGCCACAGAACTACTTCCCCTTTACTTTTTATTTTGAGACAGGGTCATTAACTTGCCCTGGCAGGCCTTGAACTTGTTATCTCAGTCTCCAGAGTAGCTGAGGTTACAAGCCTGCACCTCTAGACTCGGCTAAAGTCTACAGATACTGAAGTTTAACTTGGTAGTTGATAGCTGAGTAGCCCCTGTGATCGTCATCAGATTAAGGCAGAGGACATTTGCAGCCTTTCAGAAGGCTCCTTCCCGCTCCTCCCAGGTAGTACCTCTCTGCTCCAGCCCCTATGCACAGCTTTGTCGGCATAAGTGAATTTTACAGCTTTAATGAGATATAATTCACAGGCCATAAAATCCACACATTTAAAGTGTGTACTCCAGTGGCTTTCATAATAGTGGAAGAGTTGTGAATTTTAGGCTATTTCATCACATGTCATCCAGTCCCATCCCTAGCACTCAGAACCCCTTCTTCCTGAGTCCCCCACCCACCCCTAGGCAACCACTGCTCCACTCTTAGCCTCCACAGCCGTCTTGGTTTCACTTGGGAATTTCATACCAAGGGTAACAGATATCTGTATTTGTGCCTGGCTTCCACTGAGCATGCTCCCAAGGCTTGTATATGTTGCAGCACCTTTCAACACTTCATTCCATTTTATCACAAACACTATTCTGTGGTATGGATACTCAACATTTTCTTCATCTGTTCATCAGCTGATGGGCATCAGTTAGGGTGTTTCAGTCTGGGGCTATTATGAAGAACACCATGAACTTCACAAATGACTTTTGCCTGTTTTTGGATTCCCTGTCTGTGGAACCCCCTTCATGTGGATGTCACGCCTCCCCTTTAGCTGCAGGTGGCACTGGTGTGTGGTGTGATGGGGATGGAACCTGTGGCCTTCTGTGTCTGTCAGTCAAACTCTATCACCGAGTGTCATTTCCAGCCCCCTGTGTGGGTTTTTTCACTGCTGTATGATGCCACACTGTGTGAGTGATACAGTTGGTATGCACACCCTGTCTGTGGGCATTGAGGTCACTCTTACTTTGTCTTCTGTGAATAAAGTTACTCTCACCTCTCACCACTACCTGTATTTGCCGAAGCTGTCACTTCAGTCTAATCTGAAATGTTCCTCTTCAAGTCTGATGTGACATTAACATTATCATCCTGACAGGATCTAGAATCACCTAGGAGAAGAGCCCTTGGGCGTGTCTGTGAAGGACTTTCTACATAGGGTTAATTGAGGTGGCAAGACCCATCCTGACTGTGGGCTGTGGACCACATAAAAAAGAAAAAAGCATGGGGTGGTGATGGCGCATGCCTTTATCCCAGTATTCAGGAGGCAGAGGCAGGTGGATCTCTGTGAGTTTGAGGCCAGCCTGGTCTACAGAGCAAGTTCCAGGACAGGCTCCAAAGCTACAGAGAAGCTCTGTCTTGAAAAACAAAAAAACAAAAAACAAAAACAAAAACAAAAACAAAAAAAGGAAAAAGAAAAAGAAAAAACCGAGCTGAATACCAGCATTTGTCTGTCTGCCTCCTGACTGTGGATATGATGTGACCAGTTGTATACCCTTACTGACCCACGAGGATGGACTGTCCTCTCTAACCAGAAGCCAAATTAAAGCCTTCCTTACATAGCCTCTGTTGAGTATTTTGCCAACTAATGCACTGTGCAGAAGAACCCAGTCAAACTTGTTGCAAGAGTTAGTCGAGGACAGATCTTGGCTCTTTCCAGTCTCTCACAGGTGTCCACCCTCAGATCTCACAGCCCTTCCGGGAGGGCGGCCTTCCCTACCTTCCCGAGCTGTGTACTCATTGTCTTCGATGATCCGTGCCAGGCCGAAGTCAGCAATCTTACACACCAGTGATGCAGAGACCAAGATGTTGGCAGCCCGGAGGTCTCGGTGGATGTAGTTCCTCTGCTCAATGAAGGCCATGCCCTCTGAGATCTGCATCCGGAGGAAGAGACAGTGTCACCCTCACACACTAAATTCTAGTAAAGAATTCAAAAGAATTCTTTCTTCCAGCATAATAGTTTTGTTGATTATTTTGGAATTTCACATAATGCGTCCTGATCACTCACTTCCCAGTCCTTCCACGTCCGCCCCCACCCTTGTGACCTTCTCCAAGAAAAAAAAGAAAGAAAGAAAACCCAAGTCCGTTTGTGTTTCCCATATACTCACTGTAGCATGGTCAAACACCCAGCAGCCAGCCCCTTAAAAAAACCTGAGTCCTTCCCTATCCCAACCCCTGCCAGAAGGCATCAACTATGAAGAGCTATACTTTAGCATCCCCATCACAATTTTTAAGAATTCTCTTCAATGGCTTCCTATCTAGACTGTTTCTTTTTGGGGGTGAGGGGAGCGTGTTGTTGGGGGGAGGTTGTCCCAGAAGCCTTCAATGTCCCTCTTTCTCAACTGTGAGTCTGCCGTCATTGATACCACTGCAAAAGTAACTTCCTTTCTTTACAGTCAGTGGCAACATGGACCATGGATTTCCATATGGTTTCTAGCAATAGCATGGACCACAGATATCCACATGGCCTCTGTTGTCAGCCCAGACCATGGACCTCAGCATGGTCTCCATTGGCAGTACAGACCATGGACATCAACATGGCCTTCAGCTGCAGCACAGACCACAGACACCATCATGGCCCTCGGTGGCAGCACAGGCCATAGACATGGACATGACTTCAGGTGGCAGCATAGATCACAGCCATCTACATGGCCTTTGGTGTTTAACAAGGACCACAGACCTCAACATACCTCCAGTGGCAGCACAGCCCACAGACATCAACATGGCTTCGGGTGGCAGCCAAGACCAAGGGTATCCATATGTCCTCCCGTGGTAACACAGACATCAACACAACCCTTAGCTGTAACATGGACCATGGACACCCTCATGGCCCTCAGTGGCAGCATAGACCATAAACACTCACATGGCCATCAGTGGTAACATGGGCCACAGACATCAACACAACACCCAGATGCAGGTGGACCATGGACATCAACATGGCCCTTTGCAGTAGCATGGACCACAGACATCAACATGGCCTCCAGTGGTGGCACAGACCACAGACATTCACAAGGACCTCGGGCATCAATGGATGGAGTGGCAGCATGGAGCACGGATACCAGCATGTCCTCCAGCTGTAGCATGGACCATGGATACTGACAAGGCTTCTTGGGGCAGCATGGATGATGGGGATCTTTCCAGGGGGTCCAATCTAGAGAATGAGTTGTTCTTTATCTTGGACATCTTGCTGTTGCTCAGAGCCAGGATGATCGTGCCACCGGGCAATGTGTTCAGAAAAGAGCCTGCACAAACTCCAGGCTGCCACACACCACCCTGTCAGCCTTACTCAGCCACGACATACTCCCCTGTGCCCTGTCCACCGCAGCCTTCTCCCACGCCTGTCACCAATGTCACATCTCTATTTCTGCCTCTCTCCATCATGCATGTGCTGCTCCATTCCTCCTTCTTTCCCACCTATCCATCACATATTTGTTTGTCCAAGTGGCATTTAAAACTGCAGTGTGTCACCCAGCACACACACACACACACACACAGCACACACACACACACACACACACTATATATATATATATTATATAATATATAATATATATTATATATATATTCCAAACAGCTTTACATGCAAATATTCATTGCAATGAGTCATTGGTCTGAAGCACCATAAATACTGGACCGTCACTGAGACTTGTTTTGAATATCCAGTTGTTGCTCAGAGTCAGGATGATCTTGTGGCTAGGCAGAGAATCCAGGGGCAGGATCCAAGAGAACTCCAGTCCACTGCACACCTCCCTGCTCTCAATGCTGGCAGGCCAGAGGCTCACCCGGCCGACGCACTCTCCTTGTCCCAGCAGGGTAAGCAGCCGTGGTAGCTCCTGTGGCACTCTCCCACATTGCTCCCATACTCTTCATCTCTGTGTCTTAGTTTCGTCATTCTCCATGTGTGGCTCTGCTCTGCCATCTTCTAGTTTCATGAGTCCACTCTTTAGAAGCATTTTCCCATAGGACCTGCCTTTTTTAAGTTGTCCCACAGATACCGTGGGCTCTGCAGACTCCCCCTGCACTGATGTGTCTCCCCTGTGAGCCTCCATGGGTTTCTCAGGCTCCTCGGAGCTACTCCATGGTCCTGCAGTGGGTGCTGGAGGCCACAGCCATCTTCGATCAGAGCTATGCTTCCGGTTTTCATCTTCTATAGCTATGATGTGCTCCTGGATCTGGTTCTGCAGCACCAGCTCCTCCGCATGCTCCAGCAGCTCATAGATGGAGTAGATGTTGGGATAGACCGACTCAAAGCGCTAGATCTCAGTCGAGACGGCAGCCGAGTTGGCCAGCCGTGGCATTTGGCCAGTGTGGAGAATTCTTATTCTGGAAGCTTCTGGTAGAAAGATTCATGGCTGTGATTTAGAGATTTTCTGACTTACAAAGGTTAGGACAGAAGAGGTAGAAGATGAATCTTGGTTGTCCAGAAAGCAGCATGTACAATTTACAAAACTACCTTGGAGCTTTGTGAAGGTAGACTCATCATGATCCATTTCACAGAGACACTTGTCCCAAATATCAGCATCAAACCAGGCTGACTCTAGGTAGCCCAGAACTGAATTATCAGATGAGATTATCTGGGGAACCCAGGGTGGCTGAGTCTGATCAAAGCCTGAAGGGACCAGGTAGTGCACTTTTAAAGAATGAACAGCAGGGGGCATCAAAGGCAGTGGAAACAGGTCCAACTTTCAGACTGCTATCTCAAGAGTGATTTTGTCTGGAATAGAGGTTGTAGTGGAATGAGCTGGGTTTTGACCTGGAGAGTGTGGGAAATTTATAGGGCATCCTTAGAAGACTAGTTTGCAAAAGTTATTAGGATGATCATGCAGCTTATTCACTATAAACTGATAAACAGAGAATTTTTGTTTGTTTGTTTACTATGGGCTTGGGGAGGTAATTTTGTTATCTCTTTCCACAGGAGGGAAAATGAAAGCCCAGAGAAGTAAATAGCGAGTCAATAGCTACATAGCACATAAGATCCAGAACCAGGGCCATGAGCTACGGCTTGGCTGAGTCCTCTCATCCTCTGTGTCTAGTGCTTTCCCGCTGGCTGACACTCCTACGTCTGTGGTTCTTAAGTGAGCTCAATGGAGGCAGGACAACTAACTCCACTTGGGCGATAACGGAGCATCATGGCTATCTGGCTCCAGAGTTGGACCAGCTCATCTTGATCCCCAAGCTCTGTGACCTCAAGCCTTTCTCCCAGAGTTCATAGGGAGATTAACCTCTAAGCTTGTACCACGGGTAAGGACAGTGTCTTCCATATAGTAGTCACTTCAGAAGTGGCTAGTAATGCCAACAGAGTGGCCGAGTGTCTTGCTCAGGGCCTCACCGGCAGAGCTAGGACCAACCCATACACCCTGCATGTCACTCAAACCCCACACTTGTGGGATGCTGCTTCTCAAATGTTTGTCAACTATGTAAGGATAGGCGACTTGGGTCCAGGTGCCCCTGGGACTTGATGGTGATGAGCAGATAAGGTTTCAAAACCACCAGGCGGGTCCCCATGAGGTCAGGCAGGAGAACCTGGATCTGCTTCTGAGAGCATGAGGTAGTCCCAGAAGAACTGGTAAGCAGAGTCGAATCCAAGGCTCTTTCGTGTTTATGTGTATCCTGCTGGAAATGAAACCCAGTACCTTGTGTGCTGGACAAGCACTCTACCCCAGAGCTACATCCCCAGCCTCTAGCCCAGGACTTGTCCTCAGGTTGTCTGGGAGTAGTCAGACAGAAGAAAGATCACAAATAAGGCCGCTCTCTGCCAACTTCAATGGGAATAGCTTTCTCTCTCTCTCTCTCTCTCTCTCTCTCTCGCTCTCTCTCTCTCTCTCTCTCTCTCTCTCTCAAATAATTTATTTATTCTTATTTTATGTGCATTGGTGTTTTGCCTGCATGTCTGTGTGAGGGTATCAGATCCCCTGGAATTGGAGTTACAGACAGTTGTGAGCTGCCATATGGGTGCTGGGAATTGAACCTGGGTCCTCTGGAAGAACAGCCAGTGCTCTTAAATGATGAGCCATCTCTCCAGCCCAGGAATAGCTCTCTTAAGACATTTTAAAAAATCTACTATATAAAATTTTATTTCACCAATAAAGTTGGGACTAAAAACAGATATCAAACTTGAAAGCTACATTTGTGATGCAATTTCCTCATTGGACAGGGAGACCGAGAAGTAGAGTAGAACCGAAATCACAAAGCCAGGTCCCCAGGTAGGATCCTGTTCGCTCCGGGCTCAGAATCAGCCTCTGCTTTTGGGTGTACCAAGACCGGAATGTCTTTCTGGCCTTGTTTGATTTCCTCAACTGTGAAGCAGGGAGCGTGTGGCTCTATTTTCTGAGATGGTCTCATGTAGCCCAGGTTGACCTAGAACTCACTGAATAACCGAGGATAACTTTGAACGTCTGATCCTCCTGCTGCCACCTCTCAAATGTTCAGATTACAGATGTGCACCACTGCATCTGGTTTTGGTGGGGCTGGGGATCAAGCCTGGGACTTCATGCGTGCTAGGCAAGCACTCTACTGACTCACTATGACCCCAGCCCCAACAATAGCTCCTTCTGCAGCCTTTGACCCTTGTCCAGCAAGGTTCCTGCCGGTTTGATGGTTATACTTTACTAACAGGCCACACTATTGTTTTCCTGAGGACTGGGGCCCACTGAGACGGAAGCGCCAGGCCTTGATTTTCATATGTCTCTGATCTTCAGGGCTCTGAAAGTAGAGCCTCTGCTTAGACCTTGCTAGTGGTTCTGAGTCCCGGGTATTTGCATACTCAAATGAGCGCTGACCTGGACCTCTCCACCAGGCTCAACCCTAGGCTAAGCTGCAGATTCCTTCAGCTCCCAGCAGGCTGCACGCCATATCTCTTTCATCTGTGTTCTTCCTGACCAGACTCAGCCCCTTCATTTTCTCTTTGGGCTTTTGTACTGGCTGTTTCTTTTGTCTAGACCTCCTTCCTACGCTTCTGCATGTGCAGAATTTCTAATCCCCAGGTTCCTCCTAGGGACCACTTCCTGGTGAGTCCTTCTCTGACGGCTCCTGGACCGAGCGGTGCATTCCCATAGCACCACTGTCCGCCATGTTTTCTCACAGAGAGCAGAAAGCATGAGACAGGGTTGGAGAAAAACAACATCTGTGCTGTGTGTGTGTGTGGGGGGGTCAGGGGGCAGACGAGATGACTTTCTTTTTTTGTACAGCATTGGGAATAGAATCCAGCGTGTCCTGCACCTAGCAAAGCTCTGTACCACTGAGTCATTTTTGTTGTGCTTGTTATTTTTAATGGGTTTTTAGGATTGTCCCTAAGACTTACATATCCCTTTCTCTTTGCTGAATTCTTGCTCTTCAGACTGTGAGCCAGGGCCATGGGGTGGTAGGTCAAGAGAGTCCATTGTTTAATACCCATGGTCTCACCTGCAAGCGACCTGTAGGAGGCCAGCAGTGCTTGCCATTTTCATCATTGTTGCACCTGCCCCTCCCCCTAATCAGCCCCAGGCCAGCTGCAGACCCTGGGCTTCAGCTTCCTCATTCGAGTTTAACTTTTTTTAAAGACAGTCTGCAGCTCAGATTGATCTAGCCTAGAACTCCTTATCACCCATCTCCTGCCTCCTGAATGTTAGGATTAGTCATTCCCCATCGTGCCCTTTGTACATAAGTCTTTACACCTCAATTTCAGGTCTGTAAAATGGGATGAGTTACTTTCCAGTGACCAGGCTCTATTTGCCCTCCAGGACTCATCCCTCTTGTCCTGCACTGACTCTGGTCTCGGCTGCTGCAACTGGTTTTGGCCACCAGGGTATTGACAAGTCAGTGCAAACAGGGGCTTAAGCACCAGTTGCTCCTGGAATGGGTTCTCCTGGAGCTTTGATATTGGGCTGTGAAGAAGCTGTGTTAAAATACTGAGTGATGAGAGGCCACACGGAGAGAGACTATAAGGATTACCTTGGACATTCTACTCATGTTCCCTCAGTTCACAGAGTGGTCCACCTCGCCTGTTACAGTCAGTCCAGAGAATCATGGGAAACATTCAAAGTTATTATTTCAGACTGCTAAGCTTGAGGTGATCTGTTACATAAAGAATGGATAACTTCCACAGCTGGTGGTGTAACTCACAGGTAGAGCCCTTCTCTAGTATGTACAAGGCCCTAGGTTCCACGCCTCACACCAAAAACCAATGAACCAACAAAATTATTCCAGGAGCTAGCGAGTTAGCTCAGTGGTTAAGAGCACTGGCTGCTTAAGCACTGGTCCCAGTGCTGCAGGGTGGCTCACAACCATCTGTAACTCCAGTTCTAGAGGATCTGATGCTCTCCTCTGGCATCTGAGGGCACTAGGCATACATAGACTTACATTCAGGCAAAAGACCCATAAACATATAATAATAAGAAATATTTTCTGAAAAACCCATTCCAGAGTTTTGATGTGAGCTCTGTATGAAATTGGTCCATATGAAGAACAGTCCATATCTGCAGGTTCTGCATCTGCAGAATCAACCAACGGCACACCAAGAATATTCTAAAAACAATTTCATCTGCATTCAGTCCCTACAGACTTTTTTAAATGACCATTATCCCCTAAACAATACAACTATTTACACGCATTTATGTTGGATTCCATAAGCCTCCAGAAATGTGTTAAGCAGTACACAGGAGAACGTGCCTAGGTTGTTTGTAAATACATGATTTTCTATAAGGGACTTGAGCATACAGAAGGTTTTGGTGTCTGTGGGGTCCTGGAACAATCCATGTGCATGTGGAGGGGATAAGTATTCACATAATAGACACAGAGCGCTCAAGTGAGGTCACCTTTCCTGACCATCACTGGCATAGGCTCACCTGGGCTGAGAAGTCAATGAGTTTTGGCAATGGCTGCTTGCTACCTTCTTCACTCTTCAGAAACTCCAGCAGGCTTCCTGCAGAGGGGAGTGAGAAGGAACGTTGTCTACCAGACCTTAGTGAAAACTAGCTAACATTTTCTCATAGCGCTAGAGGATTTTCTTCTTTGTAGTGCAAGGATTGACCCAGGCCCTCACACATGAGAGGCAAGTGCTCTACCACTGAGCTACATCTCCAGCCGACTTTCTTTTTGAGATGGCATCTTGCTATATTGTCCGGCTGATCTCTAATTCCTGGGCTCCAGCTATCTTTCCACTTCAGCTAGCAAAATAGCCATGACTACAGGCTTTCCTCTTGCCCAGCCATAGTGCTAGAGTTAGGAATGCTTACTTACTGCTCCTAGTGTCCAAGTGCTAGAACCTGAATTTCTCTGAAAGGACTTTTCGGTTGCTAGCTGGACTCTTTGACTGAGGTAGATTCATGAGATTGGTGCCCAGGGCCTGGCTTTAGAAAACTGGTCAATTGTAGATTTGGAAAATGGAAAAGGTTGTGACATTTCAAATCACATTGGATGATGTTGGGTGAGATGTTTATCCAAAAATGAGCAGGGGCTGAAAATGACTATAGAACAGCTATCTTAAAATAAATAAATAAATAAATAAATAAATAAATAAATAAATAAATAAATAAATAAATAGAAACCTGGAAAAGCCAGGTGTGGAGACACAAGCATTTGTGAGGCTGTAATCCCAGCACTTGAGAGGCTGAGGCAGAGAGCTGCTGCGAGATTGAGGCTAGCCTGGGCTACAGAGTGAAATCCTGTCTCAAACATTCCTGAGATATGCTGAATGATCACGGGTAGGGTAGCCCAAAGCTTAGTAGCCTGGAGTGACAACATGAACATTTCCCATGATGCTGTGCATTGGCTAGGTGGACCACACTGTGAAGTGAGGTGATAGAGGTGGAACATTCAAGATGATGTCTCATCTTTATGGTCTCTCTCCACGTGGCTTCTTGTCCCTTAGTACTCCAAGCAGGGCTTCATTACAGTCCAGTACCAAGGTTCCAAGGTACAAGTCACAAGGAAGCCATGTACCTCTTCTGTTGCCCCAGAGGCTCTGCCTGCTCCCTGCTCTGAAGCCCCTGCCCTTCCTCTCCATAACCACCCTTCACATGGTCTCACTCTGTGAGCCAGGAGGCCAGACGGACTGTTGGTGCTTTGCGAGGACTTGTTGGAAGGGCCCGAAGAGCCAGCCAGGTCAAGGTCATCTTTGAGTCTGAAAGAAGTCTGCTTGGACCACGGTCCGTCCTAGCCCACGCACCTTTGGCCATGAACTCCGTGACAATAAAGATGGGCTCCTGAGTGACCACAGCATGCAGCTTCACCAGCTTATCATGCTGCAGCGTCTTCATGAGGTTGGCCTCTGCCAGGAAGGCCTCCACAGACATGCTCCCTGGCTTCATGGTCTTCACCGCCACTTTGGTGTGCTTGTTGTAGGTGGCTGGAGAAAGCACGGAGCAAGGAAGGTGGGGTTAGGATCCAGCAGTCCTGGAGGAACCCTCCCCGCCCACCTAGTCCTTTAAACAGAGAGAGGGCACCACCAGCTGTGGGCTGGAGACCGGTTCCCTGCTTCCTAGCCGAGAGAGAACGACTAATAAACGACCTCAGTTCTCTGGCCTGTGTTTTCCTCATCTGCCAGGTGGAAATGAAAATAAGAACTCACTCTGAAGGGCTGTTTGCAAGAGTGAAAAACAGCCTTGTATCTGGGCCTGGGGCACACATCTGTCACCCTAGAACTCCCAAGGCTGTGATGTAGAAGGGCTGGCAGCTCCAGGCCAGCCCATGTCTCAAAAAACAAGGACTGGAACTGGAGCTCAGTGGTACAACACTTGCCTAGCACATGCAAGGCCCTGGGTTTGATCCCCAGCACTGTAAAATAACAGTAATAATGGGTAGTAACCCTGAAAGCACTAATTAAATTGTGACACTGTGGGGCGTTTACCCACCAACCCCACAGTTCCCCAGAGTTTTCTTGAGTGAGAGCAGCAGGAAATAATAGATAGAAGGATTTAGCGTGTGGAGATAAGCAGATAGAAAATACAGGACAGCCTCGAGACGCCCTGAACCTATTCCAATGGGCCCTGACAGTCTCCGCCCTAGGGTATTTATAGAAACGCCAAGGGGTGGCGCAAAAGACCTCCCCCCAGCACAGCCAAGTGCAGACCATCTCAGACAACTGCACTCAGGCCCACGGTCCAATCATCCTCTCTATGCAGACCTGCTGAGAAAAGCCACGAGGAACCTGAAAATGGGCTCCCACATGACATGAGCCTGCATACACAGTGTTTAACTCTGCCTTGAAACAAATACCAGATTCACTATGCCCCACAGGCCCTGCGTGACTTGGCCATGCCCACTTTTCTATCCTTGTCTTCTGCCAAGTTCATCCCCAACACACACTCACAACCAGTGACTGAGCCAGGGCCTCATACTAATAAAGTGCTCTACTACCGAGCTACATCCCCAGCCCCCTTTCACTTTTTATTTTGAGATGGGGGTCTTACTAAGTTGTCCAGGTTGGCCTTGAACTTGTGCCCTCCTGTCTCAATATGTAGCTGGGATT
The DNA here is from genome assembly GCF_949786415.1 of Peromyscus eremicus. NCBI lineage: Eukaryota > Metazoa > Chordata > Mammalia > Rodentia > Cricetidae > Peromyscus > Peromyscus eremicus. The sequence continues at coordinate 126,120,330 of NC_081419.1, read as the reverse complement.
ATAGGCCTGGGTCACTAAATTACTCTTGCTTTCTTTTTAACAATTTAATTAAATCCTCCCCCCACCCCCGTGTGTGGTGGTGGTGGTGGTGGTGGTGGTGTGTGTGTGTGTGTGTGTGTGTGTGTGTGTATGTATGTAGGTCAGAGGACAATCTTTGCCAGCCAGTTCCCTCCTTCCACCACGGATTCTGGGGATTGAACTCAGACCATCAGGCTTTTGCAGCAAGCCTTTTCCCTGCTGAACCATCTCACTGGCCTCACTCTGGCTTTTATACAGTAATGACCCTGCATCTACCTGTCCCTCAAGTACTCCGCTGTGGGGACTTGCCACACTCTGTTCTCTTGCTCCGTCCCACCCTGCTTCATTTTGTGGCTCTTGTCCTGTACTCGCTTTTCTTTCCACGTGTGCTTTGATGGCCAGGAAACTCAAATCCAGATCTGTGGGCTTCCGGTGGTAAGAGCATGGGCCCCCATGGGACAGTGTTTTCATCTGCCCCACCTTTGCTACTCAGATCTGCCTCTCCTCCCTGCATTTCCTGACGGGATCATCCCATCATTCAGCACCTGACGTATAGCAGGCTGGCAGTAAACGTAGTGAAACACAGACTTTGAAAACTTACTGCTGGGCAGTGTTGGTGCATGCCTTTAATCCCAGCACTTGGGAGGCAAAGGTAGGTGAGTTCAAGGCCAGCCTGGTCTACAGAGTTAGTTCCAGGACAGACAAGGCTGAACAAAGAAACTCTGTCTTGAAAAACCCAAACAAACCAACCAATCAATCAAACCAAACAACTTACTTTATCTGGACCAACGTTTGCATTTCTAAGAGCTGCCTCCCTTCCATCTGCCATACAGGGGAGTGTAAACATGTTGTGACCCCCTCCCTCCCCATGAAACAGGAATTGCTGCTCTTAAAGTATTGGGGCAAGGACCACAGGGTGTGCCAGGCCTTTCTGGTGCCCCAGCACATCTGAAGTGTCCCTGGGCATCATGGCTCATGATCTGAACAGCGTAGTCCTTCCTCAGTTGTCAGCGGTGGATCTGAAAACCCAAGTTCTTTCCACCACTATGAATTTTCATCATCCCAAGAGGCTGGTTATGCCAGCTCCAGATGGTAGGCTGCCCAACTCCACACAACAGAGGGCCTTTGCCACCCAGGACTCCGGCCTCCTAGAGGGCAGTTCCTTGACCCTCAAGCCTGGCCGCAAAGGCAAAATAGTGATTTCCCAGTAGACAATTTGGTTTGTTATCTGAGGAGTGGCCCTTCGGGGTTATTATTTAAATCTCCTCTGCTGTGGGTTCTCCCGCACTGGCAAGGCCCTCCCAGTAGCACGGCCTTGGCGACTCCGGCCCCATCTCCTTACCCATCCACACTTCTCCAAACTGCCCGGCTCCAAGTTTCTTCTCCATCTGGAGGGATTCTCGAGGAATCTCCCAGGCATCTTTCTCCCATGGCTTCTGGGGTTTGGGAGACACACATGGCACTGACAGCTTCTGGCAGAGTCCATCCTTGCCCTCTGAAACAGAGTGCCCATTCAGCAGGTGGTACACTCCCCCAAGAACAGAGCATGATGAGATGCTACCTGTGTACCTCCACTTCCACGACCAACAAGCCCAAACCTTCAGGACTGCCCCGAGTGACTGTTCACCTGACAAGGACAGGAAGACCTTTGGGTGCCTCAAGGTTGTCACTCAGAATCCCATGTGACTGGGATTCTGAGAGACAGGCCCTTCTTAGTGGGGGCTGATGTGATCCAGTACTTGCCTATCATGTGCCAGACTCTGGTTCCTTCCCCAGAACCAAACAACCATTGTAAAACACAGCCAAGGTGTTGAGGAATAAAGGCTGTGGCTAGGGATAGCATCCCAGCTGGGCTGCACTGTGCAGAGGTGACCTGCTTAGGCTCTGCAGTCAAATGTGGGGCAAGGCCTTGGGCAGGACTCACTCTTGTAGTGGACCACAAGTTCCTGTAGGCTGCTGAAGGTGCTCCTCGGAGAGATGTAGAAGCCTCCACTGTCCAGGGTCCGGATCTTATAATGCTTCACCGTATCTCCGTGCTGGGGGTCGTAGTCTCGAACAGACAATGAGTAGCTCCCTGCATTGTTCCAAGAGAAGCCCCTCAGAATGGTACCTCAGAGGCCTGGCCCCCTGATGTCAGTTCCTTGACATCCTTATGATTCCCTGTGAGGCCTCTGCTGGCATCACATGAGTACATGCACACCTGGGCAGATGCTCATGTCATTAAGAGTGGACTGAGGCATCGGGCTGCCTGGGTTCCCATCCCAGTTCTGCTATTCTCAGCTATGAGCCCTTGGACACATGACTGCATGGCCTTTCTATGCCTCAGTTTTCTCACCTGTAAAACAAGAGTAGTCATGCCATTCCGTCTCATCACATTGCCCAGTGACAAACAGAAGTAATGCTTGTAAATGACTTGGGACAGTCAGTAAGCTGGTCATTACTACCACTTCATTATTTCTGATTTATCAGCTATCTATCCATCCACTCATCATCTACCTTCTAGCTATCTATCAACCTATCTGTCTATCTATCTATCTATCTATCTATCTATCTATCTATCAATCATCTATCTATCTATCTATCTATCTATCTATCTATCCATCCATCCATCATCTATTTAATGAAGAAAAAGCCCAGATGCCATACTAATTTGGTAGAGAGAGAGAAAGAGAGAGAGAGAGAGAGAGAGAGAGAGAGAGAGAGAGAGAGAGAGAGAGAGAGAGAGAAACATACAAATAAAAAGAAAGAACAAAGAAAACCTAGTCTGATTATAAAATGTGAAAAATGCACTGTGGTCAGCTGCATCATGGTCCATGATAGTCCTATGTGAATCCCTGCACCTGGGAATATGTGACCTTATATGACATAGAATCCAAGGGCTTCCAAGTGAATCCAGAAGAGTGTTTGTCAGAGGGAGGCAGTTAGTGAATGTACAGGTGGAAACAGGTGCTGGAGAGGAAAAGCCACGAGCCAAGCCATGCTGGTGGCCTCTCAAAGCCCCAAAGGACAGAAGTGATATGGGGCCCACCCCCACCCTGCAAGCTTCCGGAAGGAGCCAGTCCCACAGACACCTTGAGCCCAGTGAGCGCAGACGCTTGCCTTCCAGAATTGTGAGGTAATAGATACATTGCTCTAAATCACCAAGCTTGCAGTAAGCTATGACACAGATTGTCACATAGACCAGAGACACACAAGTCTTCCAGTCCATGGCCACAGTTTGCCATGTGTGAGCTAGGCTAACCAGCCTCTCTGCCTTGCATTCTTTTTCTTTTTAATAGCACAATGTCATAGGCTTTGGGGTTGGTTTAAATTGCTGAATAACAGCTGACTGTACATGCCAAGCACTGTTCTAAGCATGCTGGTCAAATGAACAGCAAATGAATAGGAACAGTACACATTTCAGTAAGTTAAAATTACACGATGAATGAATGGGAATAGTATGCATTTTAATGAATTAAAATGACATGGATTATATTACTCATGATAGTGAATAGCCTCCTGAGGTACTATCAGCCTCGTTTTATGTAGGTGAAGTGTCAACATAACTTACTCGGAGTCATATAGCTGGTCAGTGGCACATTTGGGTTCCAAACCTGGCCAGTTGGCTCCAGGGCCCCTTCTTGGCCACTCTGTCCCAGTCAAGGGGGCGGCCCAGAGTAGCTGTTGCTAGACAGAGTATGCAGGATCTGGGAAGCTGCCAAGTGCTCGGGGCCTCATTCTAAATCTATTTGATCCCCAGCATACCCCCTTCCCCAGAGGGCTATGGAAGCTAGCCAAGCCCCCCTCCCGCCCCCTTCCTCATCCACAGGTCTGCCATGGGGCCATTGATTTCTCTGCTTCCCTGCAGAACTGGACAGCCCAATTGCTAAGCTATCATTGGCACAGCTGGAGGCAAGAAGCTGTGCCTTCCTGCAGGGTAAATGCTTGCTGACCTCAGACGTGGATGGAAGAACTGATCCCAGACACACAGATGCCTTCGCTGTCCCCAAACCTATGTGCCTCACAGTCCCAACCAGGCCACACATTATACAACTGGCTGACCTATTCAAGTGACTTTGAGAGCAAGCGACAGCCCAAGGCTAGCTGGACACGTGGAGTCTGAACTCACATAGCGCCTGTGTGCCACTCTGGGAAACTCACCTGGGCGGTGCTGGTTGGAACCATTCTCTGTGGTTTGAGGTAATTTTTTTTTTTTTTTTTTTGAATTCTGGTCACCCACTAAAGATGCCACCTTTTTAGTACAGAAATTTCAGGACAAGACCCCTGATATCCACCCATCCATGACATCTTCCTATCCACATGCCTCCAAGAGCTTCCCCCCACTATGTCTTTATGGGATAGAGCACGTGCAGGTCATGTCATGCTTGTAGAGGTCAGAGGGCAACGCTCAGGAGTTGGTTCTTTCCTTTTACCATGTAGATCCTGGGGATCAAAGTCAGGTTGTCAAACTCGACATCAGGCATCTGGCTAAGCCATCTCGCTGCCCGCACCAAGACAGAACTTTAAGTGAGTCCCAGAGGTTGTTTTGGGTCTAGCCTTACCTCACCTCACACTGCTTCCTCACCAGGGAGGAACGGGACTTGTGGGCAGGACCCAGTAGGTTAGCTATTTAAAAAATTAAACCCAGAACTTCATCAAAGTTGGGGACCAAGTGTCAGCAGGATGTCTGTTTGCTGTCAGGGCTCAAACCACTTCCGGTGACCTCAGCCTGCATCTACCAGGACTGAGGAGAGCCACCCAGCAAAGACCCTTCACCCTCCCATCGCTCAGAGCAGCAAACGACAGGAGAAAACCTGGCAGCATGGCCACTTGACAGAGCTGCTCAGCCCTCCTCAGAGAATGTCCCTAGGGGTCGGAGGTAGCACCACGGGGCACAGGAAGGCAGGGAGGGCTGGCATCACCTTTGGTGGTCTCACTGTCCCTGATCATGAAGGAGCCTAGCACATTGCCGGGAGCCAGGAGGTGGCGCTCTGCATCCTTCCGGCTGGTACCCTTGAAGAACCACCTGCCAGGAATTAATGAGTACAGTGTGAGCCTCAAGATGGACCAGCCTGTCCTGCTCATATGATGCCCAGGCCATACCTTGAAGAGCCCACCCAGAAGTCAGGGTTCTTACTTTTGGGGGGTGGGCTGGTGGGAAACAGCTATTCTCTCTCTCTCTCTCTCTCTCTCTCTCTCTCTCTCTCTCTCTCTCTCCTTCCTCCCTCTCTCCCTCCCTCCCTCCCTCTCTCCCTCCCTCCCTCCCTCCCTCCCTTTTTCTCTTCCTCCTTTTTTTTCTTCCCCCTGCTATTTCGGCTACAGATGGAAAAGTTCCTATTGTAAAGGCTGAAGCAATTCTCACTCTCACTAGGATAAGGAGCAATTTGCTATCACAATGGGCAGGGAACCTTGAGATGTCAGCGTGCCTCAACCCTGATGGGTGACTGTCACTCTATTCTCTGTTTCCTCAGTTATCAACAAGGGAGAAAGACAGCTAATATTCATCAGTCTCCCCCCCCCCGCCCCCCCCCCGCCCCCCCCCCCCCCCGCCTCAAACTCACAGAGATCCGCCTGCCTCTGCCTTCCAAGTGTTGGGATTAAAGAAGTGTGCCACGAAGCCCCGCTCATTGGTTTTTTTAAAAATAAATTCTTTCTTTCTCTCCCCCCACCTCTTGTGTGTGTTTGTGTATGTGTGTGTATGTGTGTGTGTGTGTGTGTGTGTGTGTGTGTATTTGTGTGTGTGTGTGTGTGAGAGAGAGAGAGTGAGCTGGTGTCCATGGAGGCCAGAAGGATGTCAGATCCCCTGGAGCTGGAGCTACAGGCAGTTGTAAACCCCTGCGTTGGGAACTAAACTTCAGTTTTCTGGAAAGGCAGCCAATGTTCTTAACCACTGAGCCTCCAGCCCCAGCTTACCAAGAGACCTAACACTATGTGATTGTCATCTTTGTTATTCTCATTTTATAGTGATCAAACTGGAGAACCAAGAGGACAAGTAGCTTGTCTGGGGTCACACAGCTTGGAAGAGAAAGGGACAGGATTAGAACCCAGACAGTCTTGCTCCAGAGCCCAGGTGTGAGAGCTCATACTCAAGAGGGAGGCAGATAGTGCATGTGCGGATGACCAAAAAACCCAGTGTTCCTTTTTGCCAGTGGGATATGTTCAGAAGGAAGTAGAAAGGCTTCTTGGGAGCCATCTTGGACAGGGTGTTGGGACAGGCCTCTGAAGCCTGAAGCAAGAGAAGAAGCAGCCAAGCCAAGAGCCCCAGGAGGAGGGTGCCGACAGGGGAGAGATTGTGCAATGGTGCTGAGGTGGGAGGTGGCCCGTTTTGCTCAGGCCACTTTCTGGAAGACAGGGATAGAACACTTACTCCTCCGTCTCCAAAGAGTTAACGCGAGCCACATAGTTGCTTGGGATGTAGCCTTCTTTACGGGTAGCCAAGGATCGTGCCCTCCACCACTCCCCAGACCTAAGGGAAAGGAGGGGAAGAAGGGTCAGTGGATGCAGGAACCCTTCAGTCCCTGGTGGCCCCCACTTCGGCCTAGAAAGCTCGCCCTCCCCACACTCAGGAAGCCAGGAGGGTGAGGCACAGGGCACCTAGCATGTGCCTGGACTAGGGTAGAGGAGCTGATAGTCTCCACAGGAATTTGGGGTGAAGTCTGTCCCCGAGTCACAGACTACATCCTGGGTCTTTGGATCCCTTCTCCTTCCTGGACTTTTATTCTTGGCTGGACTACCCTTACCCGATCCAGGGCCTGTGTCCAGGAAGCATTCACATTGATTGGTTCAGCAGGGGTCCAGAGGAGAAGGCTGTGGGCTCAGGGTTTGACTGTGCATGGCCAGGTCCCACTCTGGGATCTCAGTACAATCTGAACTCTTGGAGCAGCCCGATGCTGAAAGCTGTGACCATCCCAGGTAGGGAACTCAGAGACCCCGGGATGTCTGAGCGCAAAGCCTCCTGAAGGGGTCAGACCTGCAGGGACACCTGGAGCCCAGTCACAGGAGCCTTAGGAAGGCTCTGCAGAGAGCCTGCCTGGAAGGGGACAGTCCCTGTCACCGTTTCTGTTACCCAAGAGGTAGCAAAGCCCTCCTCCTCTGTGGTATGCACTCAAGTTCTCATCTGTCATTTACTGCCAGAGTTAGACAGGCTCTCGGGTTCTTTAATGATGCAGAGCAAGGGTGTAGCTAAACCCCGCAGGTGGATGTGTCTTAGGACCAGGCTAGAACTCACTCCTCCAGGACCACCATCTGGTCTCCCTTCTGGAAGCTGAGGTCTTCACGGTGAATGGCCTCGTAGTCATAAAGTGCAACCACAACGATGTCCTCAGAGCCTGCCAGGGAAGGAGATGCCAGGATGAGACCCCGTGCCGGCCCCCAGCACCCCACTCTGGATCCACTCCTTTGCCTGTCTCATAGATGACCAAGCAGCCTCCAGTGCTAGGTGTGATGCTGGTTAAAGCCCACAGGACTTTGTCCACATCGCTGGGTGACAGTTCTCGAAACACAAGAGCTCTGGCAAGGGACTCAGGAGTAATTCAGAGGATACTCAAGGATGGAGTGCTGGTTAGTTTTCACCAACTTGACACAAACCGGAGTCACTTGGGAAGAGGGAACTTCACACAAAGAATTGCCCAAATCAGATTGACCTGTGGGCAAGTCTGTAGGGTATTTTTTTTTCTTGATTGATGGTTGATGTGGGAGGGTCCAGCCCCCTAAGGGCTGTGTTTCCCTTGGACAGCTGGTTTTAGATATATATAAGAAATATATAAGAAAGCAGGTTGAGCAAGCCAATAAGCGCTGTTCCTGGGTGATCTCTGCTTCAGTTCCTGTTTCTAGCTTCCTGCTAAGTTTTTGCTCTGACTTCTCTCAGTGACTGACTGTGATCTGCAAGTTGTAAGATGAAATAAACCCTTTCCTCCCGCAAGGTGCTTTTGGTCATAGTGTTTTATCACAGCATCACAAAAAACAAAAACAAAAACAAAACCCTTAAGCCAAATAAACAAAACCAAACTACTACAGACGTTTTTTAACTTTTTCCCACCAGCTACAACTCAGAACCCAAGCTAACAGATGGTACATGATGCCGGTGACCCCTGCCTCCAGATACTCACCCTCCACAAACCCTGGGGGCATGCTGTTGTTGTTGCTTGACCCCTGCAGGAAGAAACAGGAAAAGGACATGAGTCTAAAGTACGAGGAGCCTGTACTGAAAGGATATCTAAGGACATCTTGCTCTGGCCCTGGGACCTGATAAGGAGAGGATTACAGGCATAGGTGGAGTCACGTGGCATAATAAGGGGCAGAGCTTGCTCAAGGATGTGAGCTTAGCTTAGCTTGTGACCTGGGCCTTTGTCTTGAAATACTGGAAAAGGCTGGATTGCTCCTCCCACAAAGTGAGAGAACTGGTCCACATCAATGTTTTTTATTGATATCTGAAGGTACCTTGGGTACCAGGTTTCTCGTGAACAGACTTCATCATGCTTGTGGGGCAATCTGAGAGCCTAGTAAAAGAGGCGTGGTCACCAGGGCCGTGGGGCTCTAAGTATCACTTAGAGGACTTCACAGGCATTGCTGAGTGAAAACAGCTTCTTCTGCTTTGGTGGTTTGACAGAAAATGGCCCCCAAAGGGAGTGGCACTATTAGGAGGTGTGGCCTTATTGGAGTAGATGTGGTCTTGTTGGAGGAAGTGTTACCGGGGAGACAAGCTTTGAGATCTCATGTGCTCAAGCTATACCCAGTGTCTCAGACTACTTCCTGTTGCCTGCAAGTCAAGATGTAGGAAACTCAGCTACTTCTCCAGCACCATGTCTGCCTGCACACTACCATGTTGCACCATGATGATAATGGACTAAACCTCTGAAAATGTAAGACACCACAGTGAAATGTTTTTCCTTTATAACAGTTGCCATGGTCATGGCGTCTCTTCCCAGCAACAGTTACTCTAACTAAGACATCTGCTGGACATTACATTATTGAAGCTGGGCATGGTGGTGCACACATATAATGCCAACACTGGGTGCCAAGCAGCCTGGACTACAGAGTGAGACCCTGTCTTCAAAAGTAAGCATACAAACAAGCAAATCATTATATATTTATATCAAACACAGATACATATTTCCCGTGGACATGTACTTGGTAGTGGATTGGGAAATGCATGGAAAAGTGTTTTTAAATGTCCATATCAAAGTGATAATGATTGATGCTTTTAGGGAATGTGTCACTTGCCCAGCTCCGTAATTCATGACTTTTTATCTTCAATAAACGTGTGCCTCCTGTCACACATGCCCTTACACATTCGTTTGAGGAAGCATTGAGGGATACTTGATATTTGTTTTGAAAGATTCTTAAAGGCTCCGAGATGTCCTTAAGGAAGGTGCCTGTGTCATTCAGGGTTTCTCGAACAGATTTGGCCTGGGAACACCTTCTCCTAGAAACATTCTCTTACTTACCTCCACCTCTGGGCCAGCACCGAGGAGGAGGGAACAGTGTGAGCTCTGACAACTGCACCCCTTCTCAGGAAGGACAACCCAAAGCTGTCCTCCAGAAGCAGGGCTTCGCAAGTGAGGAAAAGACCCAGGGATGGAACCAACTCAGGATGTCACCAGTGTGAGACATTTGTGCAACCACAGGCTGTGTTAACAGAGGTAAAAAAGGGAGGGGGCGGCCATTTCATTATTTCCTCTTCTCAGGAATAGTCCTGTTCTGAGCCTCACACTCGGAGAAGGACACGTAGGACAGAAGTCTAGGGCTCACATCCTGAGAAGGCTCAGAGGGGTGGACCTGGGGCAAGCTTTTGCCTTCACAGTGGGCTGTCACTGGGTGAAGCGACTGTATGCATTTGGGGCAGGCTTGGGATAAAGAGGGAGGGATTATGTGTAATTGACCTCCCTTCAATAAGGAAGAACTTTTTTTTTTTTTGAGACAGGGTTTTTCTGTGTAGCCCTGGCTGTCCTGGAACTCACTCTGTAGACCAGGCTGGGCTTGAACTCAGAGATCCACCTGCCTCTGCCTCCAGGATGCTGGGATTAAAGGTGTGTGCCACCACCGCCCGGCTGAGGAAGAACTTAAAATATTATTGTGTGTGTTCTGTGAGTGCATGGTGTGTGAGTGTGGATGCCCCTGTCATGGTGTGCATATAGCTATCACTGTGACGTCACTTCTCTCCTTCCACTTCTATGGGGCTTTAACTCGGGCTGTCAGGCTTGCAATGCAAGTGCCTTTTCCCCAGACCCACCTCACTGACTTAGGAAGAGCTTCTTAAGGGACCAACAGATGAAGGGATGCACTCTGCTTTGGGAAACACTAAGAATGGTGGGCTCCCTCACCACTAGCAAATGAAGGGAAGGACCAAAGGGCCGCAAAGCAGATAGAGCTCCAGGTTTGGAGCTGAAAGGCCCCAAACTTGATGGTTTCCCAGATGCTTGATCTCCTTACCCCAGGACCACTCAAGTTCTTTGGACCTGAGTCACCCTGATGGTGAGCAGCATCCTCCTGCTTCCCAGGCTAGGGTGAAGATTCTCAGGGACACACACCTGCTCCTTGTGCCCAGAACAGAGTGGGTGTCTAGAGAAGAGGGCAACAATTACACCTCTTATGCTGCTGTGATTACAGCCATGACCATAGCTCCCGTCATCCCTGCCGTTGAGCTCTGAGATGCATGAGCCTATGGGGACCGTCACAGTGGCTGTGTGGGACCACTGTTACCCTAGTACCACCTCAACCACAGCACCCAGTGTGAGTGTTCACCTCTGCCTCAGCAGCTCTTGATTTTGTGCTCTTGCTGACCACGTGGTCTTTGTTAGGTCATTCTTCCTCCGGGGCCATGCATTTGTTCTGTTTTGTTGGAGCAAGATCTCTCACTGGCATAGCATTCTCTGATTAGATTAGGCTGTCTGGCCAGCAAGCCCCAGGACTCGGCATGCCTCTGCCTCCTCAGTGCTGGGGTTATAAGCATGTACCACCACATCTGGCTTCTTTTCGTTCTGTCTTTAAACATGAGTTCTAGAGATGCAACTTGGGCTCTTGCGCTTGTGTGGGAAGCACTGAATGGACTGAGCTGTCTCCCACTTCCTGTAATATACCTTCATTTTATTGACTGCTCTCACTGATGCTCCTACAGCCACTGTGGGGGTCTGCATAGGCTCATGCATTTGAACACTCGGTCTCCAACTGATGGCACTGTTTGGGAGGCTGAGGAGGTGTGGCCTTGCTGGAGGAAGTATGTCACTGGGGGTAGGTTTTGAGAGTTAAAAGGCTCATACCATTTCTGATTCCTTCTCTATGGCTCAAGATGTGAGTGCTCAGCTGCTGCTCCAGTCGCTGTGCCTGCCGCCTGCTGCCTCTGCTCCACCGTCATGGACTCTAACCCTCGAGAACCATGAGTCCAAATAAACCCCTTCTAAAAGTCACCTTGGTTGTGGTGTTTTATCACAGTAATAGAAAAGTAACTAATATAGCCATTACTGCTGGGGTTTTATTTTGTTTTGCATGTGTGTGATGTACATTTATGTGTGTTCATGTGTATATAGATGCAATCTGTGTACAGGTATATGTGTACATGGGTGCACACATGTATGGAGCCCCTGAAGTTGATGTCTTCCTCCCTCCCTCTCCATCTTATATATTGATGGGAAGTCTATCTAGCCAGCTTACTCTGGAGAGCCTGTGTCTCTGCCTCTTAGCGCTGAGATCATAGATGCTACTGGGGATCCAAGCTCTGGCCCTCACTCTTGAGCAACAGTACTTTTATCCACTGATCCATCCCTCAGCCCCTACTATTGCTGCTGCTGCTCCCCTTGCTGGAATTGCTGTTATACCTTTGTCAGGCAGATGGACAGTCATGCTGCTGCTGTTGTACTGCTGTGGACAGGGTCCAGGTTCAAGGTCCACACCTGACTTGGTTGAGAGGCGGAGACCTGGGCCAGGCCCTGGTTGCCACATAAGAAGCAGCTTCCATGCCTAGGGAAGCATCCTGGAAATGGCTCACGGGTTCCATCTCACCCAAGTTCACTTCACAGGGCCAGGGCAGGAAAGGGTTTGAAGGCCCTATGGCAAGTGCTGGATAGCTCCCTGGGTGCCCTACTCACCGGCTTGTTGGAGGGCGTGGGATCTGGCACATACACAGGACCCTTCTGATTGGTACTTGGTTCTGTTTTCGAGACCTTGCTTCCATCTCGAAGGAACTTGGACTTCATGCATCCCATCCTGTAGCCAAAAGAAGGGAAGACAGGAGTCTTCACATCCCCACCCTGCTTGCCAGCCCCGAGTGAAACTGCTTGGGTCCTCAGCTTCTCTCTGGCCCGTCCGCCATGCTGCTTGGTCAGAGCTCACATGGTGTTCTAGTCCTGGGCTCTAAGGACCAGCAGAATGGGGAGTCCACTAAGGAAAATCACAAGACTAATGGAAACAGCATGGCAGAGCTGTGGAGCAGTGTGGGGCAATGTGGGTGGTGGGTAGTGCTGGCCTGGGGTTAGGAAACCGAGCTGATCCCTGACCCCTGCACACCACTGCACTTCATCTGTCATCCCCACCCCCAGCCCCAGCAAACTGTCTACCCCTCCTGCAGAGCGCTGGAAGGATGGGGAAACCTGTGGCAATGGGAAACACTCAGCTGCCTCTGGATGGCATCCCAGCTCCCGAAGAGCCTGACATGAGATAAAACTATATCGTCACTGTGTGTTAAGTCCCAACAATGAAGATGTATAACATGGCTCAAATAATCCAGAAAAATAACTGAGCATCATACTCCTTGTGTTATGATTGGCTTATACCTCCATCCATCCTCTTTCTCATCCCTCCTTCCTTCCTTTTCTCCTCTTTCTAGGGGGTTTATCTGGTCATTAATTCATTCATTTGTTCATTCAAGTTTACACTTTTTTTTTTAAAGACAGATTCTCCTATATCCCAGGCTAGCCTCCAACTCAGTCATGTAGCTGAGGATGACCTTGATCTTCTGATCCTCCTGCCTCCACCTCCCAAGTGCTGCCAATTACAAGCATGCAACATCACACACAATTTATGTGGAACCCAGGACTCTGTGCATGCTGGGTAAGCACTCTTCCAACTGAGCCCCATTCCTTGCCAACATTTATGTTATTTTTCTAAAACCATGAATAAGACAGGCCAGTTCGCGTCCTCTGGAGCTCAATTGGAGATGAAAAGGAGACACAGACAACAAACTAGTGAAGAGGTAATTGACATGACGAATTTAGCGACAAGTGTTAGGGCAGTGGTACAGAGGATGCTGTAGGGGACAGCTGGGCATGGCTCTGGAGACAGGACAGCTGGGGAAGGCCTCTCTTAGGTGACATTAGCCCAGGTTTCTGAGTAACACAACTGGCTCTCTAAAGGTAGAGTATGGCAGGTCGCAGAACCAGCAAGTGCAAAGGTCCTGAGGTTGGGATGTGCTTGGAGGGGTGGAGCTCTCCAGGAAAGGTATGTGACAAGGCCACCATATCTCACAGGCCAGGGAGGAATTAGATTTTACTCCAAGGAGGGTGGGAACCGTGGAGACTTTGGGGTTCAATTTGTGGGTTTTTTTTTTTTTTTTTACTTTACTTTTATTTTCCAGACTGGCTGCTACCCCATTGAGCTGTATCTCCAGGGCATCAGCTGTACTTCGAGATGAATCACTGGTTACCAGGAGAAGTGTGGAGGATTATGGAAGCAGGGCATGGACCCTGTGAGGAGAATGCTGTGATGTCTGGCCATGGGTAATGGCAGCTCTGAGGGACGTTAGCGGGGATAGAACCCTACCTCTTAGAGGCAGACCTCTCCAGCTTTGCGGCTGTATTAAGAGGAAACACATTCACCTGTTTGTTTTGAGACTGTCCTGCTATGTAGCCCAGGCTAGCCTCAAACTCACATTCTTCCTGCCTCAGCCCCCTAGTGCAAGAGCTGTAGCTGTGTACCTTGATGCTGACCTAGTAACTGGAGTCAAACCTTAACTGTAGGGAGCTAAGGGCATCGCTTGGTGGCAGAGGGCTGACTTAGCATGTGTGAGGCCCTGGGATGGGGACCCAGGGATGGATCCCAGCACTGTATACTCAAAAACTTCATCGCAGAGTGGCCGAAGAGTTTCTTCCCTCACGTGTTTGCCGAGAAAGCAAGCTGCCAGTCACTATAGGAGGAAGTGCCAGCTTCCCCGTACTGCACGGCTCTGGGCCAGTGGGAGAGAACTCGGCTCCATCATGGCCACGCCACCCAAACACACTGCATCTCGTCGGATCACAGAAGCTAAGAAGGGTTGGGCCTGGATAGTACTCAGATGGGAAAATTCAGTTACACTTGAGTTGCTAAAGTCAGCCTGGGCTACATGAGATCCTGTCTCAAAACAAACAATTCAAGTCTCAAGCAAGAGCAAAAAAACAAAACAAAACAAAACAACAACAACAAAAACAAAAACAACAACAACAACAAAAACAAAAAAACCCCAACCCAGTATGATTTCTTCTATTTACCAGTATTTGTCTATCCTGGGAGAGAACACATTCAGATTACTGGAATGCTAGATCATTAATTTGAAATTTCATCACAATGAATCAACTGCTTTATAATTTAAACCTGAAACCAACATCTCTTGATTTGTGAGAAAAAGCCCTGGGAAATTAAGCGGCATCTTGTGTGTGTGTTTTACATTGCATAAGATCACAGTACACTGGCATGTTTTGATCAGTCAGAGGAACTTGCTGTGTGAGGCAGGGCAGCTCCATCCCCTGTGCATGGGCAGTAGACAGATGCAGCTGTGCGCACCAATGCAACACGGATGCCTCAACCACAGAGTGCATAGTAAGCATCATTTACAAGGATGATTTACATATTCATGAAGATCCCACCCCAGGCCCCTCTCAGGAAGGATGGTGGGGTCCTCTTTTTTTCCTTTTCTTTCTTTCTTTCTTTCTTTCTTTCTTTCTTTCTTTCTTTCTTTCTTTCTTTCTTTCTCTCTCTCTCTCTCTCTCTCTCTCTCTTTCTGTCTTTCTTTCTTTCTTTCTTTCTTTCTTTCTTTCTTTCTTTCTTTCTCCTTTCCTTTCCTGGTGCTGCGGATGGAACCCAGGACAGCATAAATGTTGAGCAAGAGCCCAACCACTGAGCTATGCCCCCAGTCTGGATGGTAGGCTCTGTCCCACGGGGTGGGGGTGTCTAAGGGAGCTGACAGAAGTGAAAGTACTGGGCACAGTGAACCCCACAGAAACCTCAGCCCTAATATTACTATTTATGAGCAAATGTGCCATGACATGGGGGTGTGTTGTGGGAGGTGTGACTCAGTGGCATAGCACTTGCTAGGCATAGAGGAGCCTTGGGTTCAAGCCCCACCCCCTACCAGATATGAAACAAACTAGTGGCTTAGAGGCAAGGGGTGTCTGCAGTCCCTTTGGCCAGGAGCTACAGCCACCACACACAGCAGGAACTTTTGAAATGGAATTCCCATCACCTTGGAGCATGTGTGCATGCACCACAGCATGTGTGTGTAGGGGCTTCAGAGCACAGCCTTGGCAACTGGCACTCCCCTCCACTGTGTTTGGAGACAGGGCCTTGTGAAGGAGTATTCCTGGAAAGAAGCGGTGTCTACAGAGGCGGATTAACTGATTAGATCCCCAGTGATGTTCAGAGGCTGCAGCCCAGCAGGGCCAGAGCCTAGTAACAGCTGAGCCTAATTACAGGCTAACTTGAGTCTCCTAAATAGCCATTCCTTGACCACCTTGAGTCTCCTAAATAGCCATTCCTTGACCACCTTTAACACCCTGTGGCTAACAGATTAAAAACCTTCTGCAATGTATTGACTTAACAAAACCCTTCAATTTTTCCACCAATTGAAGGGTTAAGAAAGCAAGCCGACAGCATCTGAAGCCTACAGCGGAGATTCTCCTGCTTTGCCGTAACCACCTAACTCAATGCTTCCACCGAGGTATTTAAAAAGTGTCTCAATTCATAATTCTCTTTGTCTCGTTACTATAAAAAACTTCATGAGACTGCTTCATGTTGGAACATGGAATTTGGGGTGACCTAATCTGCATTCCTGACTACGGTCACTCAGCTCCAGAATAAACTCATCCCTTACAAAAGGGATGTTCATAGCCTCTTGTTCACTGCTGCATCTGCCAGGCTAGCTGGCCTGAGAGCTTCAGGTGACTCATTCTCCTGCCTCCACCTCCCATTCTCCCATAAGGGCACACGAGGATTAGACACATGTGCCGCTGTGTCCAGCTTTAAGGAGTTCTGTGGATCCAAACTCAGGGTGTCAGGCTTGCTGGTGAGCATCTTCCTGCTGAGCCATCTTCTAGTGACTGATCTCCTGCTCAGAGCACCTCGTTCTTTACAGTGAGGTGTCGGGATATGGCTTTTGCTCCATGGATCAAGCTGAGCAGTGAAATCTGAGCACACAGAATGGCATCTCATGGAGAAGCCACTGGTGGAGACCGTGGTAGATTGGTTATGGCCTGAAGCGGGATGTGGGGAGTTTTGTTGAATGGAAGCATCTTTGGCTTTAGAAGATGATGGGGGTTGTGAAGGTAGATGATGGCAACGGTGGGTACATTATGAATGCATTTAAATGCCACTGAACTACACATTTAAAATGGTTATGGTGAGAGATTCTGTGTTACACGTATTTACTACAGCTTGCTTCTATGTCACATATATCATCTCTCTTCCCCACACCTCCCTCCCTTTAGGCTTCTCCATCCCCCCACACACACCATACATGTATATGCAAATTTATATCTAGATTCTGTATTTGAGAGAATACATGGTATTTGCCTTCCCAAGTTCGGCTTATTTCACTTAACACCTTCAGTTTCATCCTCTTTCCTAAAACCTGCATAATTTTATTATTCTTTATAGCAGAATAATACTCTATTCTGTATACCTATTTCATTTTCTTTATCTATTCAGTTGCTGATAGACCTCCAGTGGTTGCATTTCCTGGTTACTGTGACTAGTGCAGCAATAAACAAGGATGTGCGACTGTGTTGACTGACAACCCTTTGGGTATATACCCAGAAGTGGTGCAGCTGGGTCAGACAGTAGCTCTATTTTGAGTGTTTTTGAGGAACCCTCATATTGATTTCCAGAGTGGCTGCACTAGCTTACACTCCCATCAGCAGTGACAAAGGTTCTTTCTTCACATCCTCACCAGCATCTGTCATCATCTTTTTGTTTTCGTTTGTTAAGACAGGCTCTCATTATGTATCCCAGGCTAGCCTAGGACTCGTGACAATCCTCCTACCTCTGCCTCATTTGTTTTCCTGATGACAGATTGGGTGAGAGTTTTAATTTGCATTTCCCTGTTGGCTAAAGATGTTGAAGATTTTTTTTTTTTCAAATACTATTGGCCACTTGTATTTCTTTCTTTGAGAAATACCTATTCGGTTCATATCCCACTTATAGATTTGGGTTCTTGACATTTAGCTTTTGCAGTTTTTAATATTATAATTACTAACCACTTTTCTGACTTATAGCTGGAAAATGTCTTTTTCAGTTTCATAGAGCAGAGCGATTTCACACTTGGAGTCCTTTACAGAAAGTCCTTCCTGTGCCTCTGCCTTGAAGTGCTTTGCCTATGCTTTTCCTGGCAGTTTCATGTCTTGCATGAGGGTCCATTTCGAGTTGATTTTTGTACAGAGTGACACATATAGATCTAGTTCCATTCTTTTACATGTGCATACTCAGTTTATCAACTGTGAATTTCAGCATTAACCATCATGCCTTGAACAAAGAAACTTCTCTATGAGACCTGAGGGTGGCACTAATCTATAAGTAGTTTGGTACTGTGTCCATTAGCAAAATAATAGTAGTATGTTCACCCCTGGAGCCTATGAGCTCCCCCAACTGTGGGTTCTTGGCCAGGTTCACAAAAGACTAGGCATGCGTTTCCTTTTGCAGAACAGGCTTTAAATCCAATCATAAAGTTCTTGGTTACTCCTCTACCATTTATACCATTATTGTCCCCATGGCTATAAATTGTCACCTAGACCCAGAAAAACAGATATCAAATTTTCTCACTCACATGTGGGTCCTAGCCCTGAATCTTTAAACTTGTATGTTTAACTTGAAGTGCCTGTAGGATCCAGGAAACTAGAAAGGGGTCATTGATGGGAAGGGGAGAAAGAAGCGCCATTGTGAAGAACAGCATTGGGATTTTGACGGAGGATTATGTTGAAACCCATACACTGCTTTCAGCAACACAGCCATTTTCATGAGTGTGCTAACCCCGAGCATGGGAAGTCTCTCCATCTTCCAGTGTCTTCTTCATTTTCTTTCTTTGGTGTCTTGAAGTTTTTCACTATGGAGGCCTTTTACCTCTTTGGTTAGATTTATTCCTGGCTATTTTTAAAAAGCTGTTGTGAATAAGATTCTTTTTCCTGATTTAGTTTTCTACAAGTTCATTATTCAGATATAGGAAAGCTACTGATTTTTAATGTTGACCTTTTATCATGCTAGAGCAGTTTAGCTAGAAGTGCTAAGAGTTTTCTGCTGGAATATTCAGAGGCTTTTAAGACCATAAACCAGGCATGGCAGCTGATGTCTGTAAACCCAACACTTGAGAGACTGAGCTGGGAGGATCACCATGAATTTGAGGCTAGTCTGAGCTACACAGAGAGTTCAAGGACAGCCTGGCACTACACAGAGACCCTGTTTCATAAAATGCACAAAGTGGGGGCTGGAGAGATGGCTCAGTGGTTAAGAGCACTGACTGCTCTCCCAGAGGAGAGCAGTTCAATTCCCAGCACCCACATGGCAGCTCATACCTGTCTGTAACTCCAGTTCCTGACACCCTCACACAGACATACATGCAAGGAAAAAGACTAATGCACATAAAAGAAAAAAGAAAAAAAGAAAAAAAATGTACAAAGCAAACCAAATCAAAACAAACAAACCAACCCAAGAGTATAGGATCATGTCATCAGCAAATAGGGATGATTTGAGTTCTTCCCTTTCTATTTGCATTCCTTTTTCTTGTCTTATTACTCTGGCTAGGACTACAAGCACCACACTGAATAAGAGTGGACAGAAGAGGCACCCTTATTTTGTTCCTGATTTGGGAGGAAATGCTTTCAGTTTTTCCCTTACTTAATGTCATGTTGGTTGTTAATCTGTGGTTTAAAGCCTTTGTTCTGTTGAAGACTGTTCCTTCTACCCCTAGTTCCTTCAGGGTTTTTATCACAAAGAGATGTTGAACTTCATTAAAGGCATTTTCCGAATCTACTGAGATGCTGGTGTGAGATGAGCTTTGTGTTAATCACACATGGATAGAATTATTTCACATTTACTGACTTGTGACTGTTGAGCCATGCTTGCATCCCTGGAGTGAAACCAACCTGGATGTAGTGTACGGTTTGTTAGGTGTGTTGAATTTGATTTGCAAGAGTTTTATTGAGATTTTTTGCAGCCATGTTTGTGAAGAACGTGGCTGTGTGTGTCTCACTTTGCATCAGGGTAAAGCTAGTTTTGTACTGTGAGATTAGTTCTCTTTCCTTTCTATCTTATGGAACAGTTTGAGGAAACACTGAAATCTGAGATTCCCAAATGTAGCAGAGTGAAGACTGAACCTGGGAATTGGGGTCTCAAGGTTTTGCCGCAGACTGACTGTGAGATTGGACAAGTCACCTTGTCACCTTCCCTCTCTGATTTTCATTTTCATTTTTTAAAAATGTTCTTATTTTGTAATGATTTATTTATTTTTTATTTTATGTGCACTGGTGTTTTGCCTGCATATTTGTCTATGTGAGGGTGTCAAATCACTTGGCACTGGGGTTACAGAGAGTTATGAGCTGCCTTGTGGGTGCTGGGAATTGAACCCCGGTCCTCTGGAAGAACAGCCAGTGCTCTTAACTGCTGAGCCACCTCTCCAGCCCCTCATTTTATTTTCTGTAATTAGGAGGCACTTGCTTCTCAGGCTGGACTTGAGGTCTCCTGAGACAAAGCTGTGACAAACTTTTCAAAACCTCCACATGAACATTTCTTGTCTAATGTGGTTCCTAATCAGGCACTGAGAGCGGAAGTAGCCTCCAGTCCCACACTGACTCAGAACTGTTGACTGTGTCTAGGACAATCCTCAGGCCCTCTCTTCTCTTAAGATGCCTCAGTTCTGTAGGGGTTCCATGGGAGAGAAAGAAAAAAGCCAGTTATCCTGGCTGGCCATTTCCCAGTGCTATAATGCTGGCTGCAGGTCCTCTCAGACTCCAAGCCAAGGAGAAGGCTGGGACTGCTTGAGCATCCTTGGGTTGGGCATGGGATTCTGAAAGCATTTATTCTCTAGCCCCACCTTTGCCAAAAGCTCACTGGGTGGCCTAAGGCAAGCCTCCATTTCTCCAAAGTGAAACAAGACATTTTTCTGAGGGAGACAGCTGTAGTTTCTTCCAACGTAGGGTCTGTTTGCCCCTGTTAGCAGCAGCTCCCCAATTTTCCTCTGTGGACCCCTCCCTCAGGCTCAGTTCATAGACTGAGGTAGCCTTGACTCCAGTCTTCTGCATTTTGTGGAGGCACAGGTCTGTGACCAAGTTGGACCAATCAGAGCTGTAGCCACAGAAGCCAAGTTGGGTGTGACTCAGCTCTGACCAAGGAGCATCAGTCTGGACCTCTGTCTGGGAAAGATGTTTTCAGTAGCCAGAAAAAAGCCAAGAAATAGAGACATCCAGACCCCCAACTCAAGTGCAACCTGGCCTGAAGTTGGGGTCTTGTGGGCTTTCCAATAACCTCCTCTACTGCTTGGGCCAATTTGAATTATATTTTTGCTCCTTAATATCATACATAGAGTTCTGCCCAGAACATAGGAGATTCTTAGGAGGGGTTGCAATTTACACCCAAGAGCAAATGGCTGATTAACTTCTCTGATAGCAGGCTTTGGTAATAGAGAAGTTAAGCTACTAGAAGTTAAGCTCACAGACGGTGAGGATGGGGAATATGGATCTTGTCCAGCTGGAGGCACTGAAGCCGTAGCTACTTAATAAGTGCCTGGCCTTTGAGGGGCCCACCATGCAGGTTTGAGGATTGAGCACATTGTGTTCTTCTCTCTACAGGCCTTACCATATACATAACTGTAACCCATAGACCAGAATTAGAAACCCATTCTTCAGATCAGAAAATGAAGGCTCAAAGAAGAAATTCCTGTGTCAAGGAGCAGGGGCAGGGAGAATGAGTTCTCTTTCCTGCCGTTCCCCCTGGGGTCAGCAACAAAGGCTACTGGACAAGGTGTGGGGGAGCAAGGAACCCAAAAAGGAAGCTCAGGGAGCCAGCGACTACTGTGGGGCCCGTGGCTTACAACTGTCTGCTTAGAGGAACTTTCTGTTCTTGGAACAGCTCAGCCAGGGGGCTGGGGCATCTTTCTAACCAGAAGTTCCTTTCTAAAGCAGATTTTGGGGTACAGTGTCCCCTCAGGCATCCTGGCCACATTCTGAGAGAACCACCTTTACGCTATATGACTTGTCTCTGGTGGACATTTGGGGGGTCACGCCTCACTTCTCACATACCTCCTTTTGGAGACTTAGCTTCCTCTGGCCAAGCTATGAGTTTCGTGCATACAGGAAGAGTCTTGGAGGTCCAGCCCTTCATTCTCAGGTGAAGTAAAATCTCCAGAGAGGATGCACAGTGGGCCCTGGGTCCCCTGAAAGCCATGGACCCCACCACCTAGAGGAAGATTGACTTCTGCTTCCAAGTGTGGCCCAGCTAGAAAGTTGGTAGGAGATGCTTGAGCCCCAGTGGCTGGCTCAACTGCCAATCAAATTCTTAGGACTTCACCCTTAGGCTGTTGGTCAGCCCCAGAGATCTGCAGCATCTGTGAACTTCCCTGGGATGTTTTTCATCTCATTTTATCTGTCTTGAGGCCAGTAGTTGGAGAAGTACAGGATGAGACCTGAAATCACTTGGATAGGAATCTCCAATCTTTCTCTTAAAAATACAAGAGTTCTTTAAAATGTAGCCCAGAGGGCTGAAGAGATGGCTCAGTGGGCAGAAGCACCTGTTATGCAAGCATAAGGACCTGGGTTCGAATCCCTAGCACTCGGGTGTGGCAGCAGGCACGTATCTGTAACCCCAGTGTTTTGGGAGACAAGAGCTAGGAGGATCTCTGGGGCATGCTGGCCACCAGCTTAGCTTCAGGTTCTGTGAGGAACCCTGCCTCAAGGGAATAAGGAGGAGAATGCGGGGGGGGGGGGGGGGAGCACAGTGAACCCAGGCAATTTCTGTGGCACCAGCGGACACAAGCTTCCTCAGTACCCAGGTTTCTTAGCAACAGTTAAAAAGGTGTCTGGGTGGTGAGAACTTTCCAGTTTGCTCATTTTTCCTTAGCAAAACCAGATGCTCCTTGGCTGGATGGAGCTGATTGTCCCTTTTACACAGGACGTGATGGCCAGCTTGGTGACAGGCAACTTTTCACTTTCGTCTGCCATGCTGTTCCCAAGTCAGACATCCAACCGTGTCTCATAGGTGCGATCCTCAAAGCCACAAGAACAGGATCTGGGGATGTAGCTGGGCTGGTAGAGTGTTCAGCTAGCATACACAGAGCCCTGGGTTCCACCCCCAGCACCACAGAAGCTGAGGGTTGCTGCGTGCACCTAGGATCTCAGCAGTCAGGAGGTGAAGGCAGAAGAGTCAAAAGTTCAAGGCCCTCCTTAGGAGGAAGGGAGGGAGGGAGGGAGGAAGGAAGGAAGGAAGGAAGGAAGGAAAGAGCTGGGGGTGGGGCTCAGTGGTTAAAGCGCTTGCTATGCAAGGAAGAAGGATTGGCCTTTGATCACCAGAACCTTTATAAAGGCAGGGTAGGCGTGGCAGCCTGTCTGTAATTCCAGCCTCAGAAGTGGGAACAGCGAGTCTGTGGAGCAAACTGTGTAGGGAGACGAGTTGTATTGGCAACCTCTGGGGTTGACTGAAAGACCCTGCCTCAATGAAAATTGTCGACATTAACCTCCAGCCTACACACACACACACACACACACACACACACACACACACACACACACAAGCATGCATATAAAAAAAGGTGGGGAAAAGTCATAAGAACACATTTTTACATCTTCCAGTTGATAGAGCTCTAGGCTCTGGTTTCCTTTATATTTTGGAGGGTGTGCTATTATTTTAAGGATCAATTTTTATTACTTTTAATTATGTATTATCTACATGTAGGTGTGTGCACGTGAGGACATATACCTGTGCAGGCCAGAGATGATGGATCCCCTAGAGCTTCAGCCTGATGAGGGTGTTGGGAACTGAACTCCGGTCCTCTGGAAGATCAGTAAATGCTCCTAATCACTGAGCCATCTCTCCAGTCCCAAAAAGGGTATAGATTCAGAATGCTTTATTTGGATATATTAATTGCACAAAACAATCGGTTTCATGGTGACATTTTATACATGTATATAATGTACTTTCATCCTATGGAATGGACATCAGCTCTTGGGGCTGGGGAGATGGTTCAGAAGGTAAAGGCACCTCCTGCCAAGTCTGAGGACTTGAGTTTGACCCCTGGGACCCACATGTTGGAAGGAGAGAACTGATTCTCACAAGTTGTCCTCTAGTTCCAACCACACAACCCACATATGTGTATATAGACACACACAGATAAACAAATGTAGTGAAACTTCTCTGTTATCCTCTAATGAGACAGTAGCACACGCTTGTTAAAAGTCTAAATATCACAAGTGAATCTGAGGCCCCTCCAGGTCACTCCTTTCACTCCCTCCATGCTCCTCCCCTCCCTGACCTGGGTAACCTCTGCTAACATCTGGTCTGGGCCTTCTTGACAGTTGTGCATTGGATGTGGAAGCAGGTGCTGTGCAAGCCCTGTTCTTGACCCTCGGCACCGAACCATTCTGGAACATTCTGGCTGGACTTCCAACTGCTGGCCCCAGCACCTCTGTGCCATGGAGATTTCTCTGTGGCTACAGGTGCCTGCTCTGTCTGAGCTTCACAAGCTGATATGTCATCAAACCGTCACACCCACAGGAGCAGCCTTCAACCAAGGACTGACAGGCAGGCAGGAGGCCAACGTCCCAATTCTTTCACCTCTGAACTAGCCTTGTGCTGCATCCAGATAGCCTGTGGGATGGGGCTCTGGGGGCCACGGTGGGAACTGCGGGGTTGCCCCCTCTTCCTACTCCTCTATCAAGGGTTCTGGAATCAACTCCCAAGTAAACTGCAGTTGAAACTTTGCCTAGGGTCTGCTTCTGAGAAAACACACATTAAGGCCTGCATACCCTGAAATTGTGAGTGTGAGTTTGTGCGTGAGTGCGTGTGCGTGTGCGTGTGCGTGTGCGTGTGTGTGTGTGTTGTGTGTGTTGTGAGCATGGTATCCTTCTTGTGCCCATTTTCCAGCTGAGTAGACTGAGCCACAGAGAAGGGACTAGCATGGTGAGCGGCAGGTTGTATAAGACAGGCCCTCAAGCAGACCCTCAAACTCAGGCTTATCTGCCATCTATCTATCTATGGTTCATCTCTCCATTTCTCCTGGGCCCAAGCACTTCAGGGTGGTGTTGGGAGCTCAGTCAGTGCATCACAGAAGGAACTGGGCATGCAGCGCTATGCTGACACTCAGGATGTGTGACCACAGCCACAGGCCAAGAGCAAGGACACATTTTAAATCCGAACAATGGCTTCCTCTCCATCATCATCTGCACCTATAGTGGAATGGACTCACTCCACTCGCCGGCCTATAGCAACAGGGTGGGGACCGAAGCTTGCTTTGAAAAATGGAGGCTGAGGGAGATTGTGTTACTGACTTGCTGTGTAACTCTGAGAACATTACTTACCCTCTCTAGGCTCTTCTATGAAGAGGACGAGGTGGCAGTGGCTCCTACCACTGAAGCTAGAGCCAATCTTGCTGTGATGCCTGCTCCTCCATGCTAGACTATACCCTCAAACCACAATAAAACCAGCCACTGGAAAGGCAGCTCATGTCTCAATTAAAAGTGTTGAAAAATTATGGGCTGGAGAGATGGCTCAGCAGTTAAGAACATTTGTTACTCTTGTGGAGGACCCAAGTTCAGTTTTATGAACCTGCACGGCAGCTAACAACCACCTGCAGCTTCAGCTCTAGGTGATTCTATGCCCTCTTCTGGCCTCTGAGGGCACCAGGCACACACAGACATGCCCACAAACACTTACACACATTAAAATTGCAAAACCTTGTGTTAGTCTAGACAGATTAAAAGCGATTCACCCCAAATATTGGAATATTATACAGTCATTTCAAAATTCAAGATCTTAGTGAATGGGAAAATGTTAACAGTGTAATGCTAAAACTCTTAAGCAAGACAAAAACTGCACACACAGCATCACGCACAGGAAAGGTTGTGTTAAATAAAAGGTGTGTAGAAGAAATTCGCAGTAACAAAATTCACGCTGCTAGCTCTTGCAAATCTACTGTGCACCAGGCAGAGTGAAAACGGCCACTGAAGCTTGTCACAGCAGAGTGCATGTGGCCTGGTAAACTAGCCATGCTGAGCTGAGAGGTCCTCAGACTCCACAAGTGACCTTCCAAGCCCCCATACTCTTCTCATAAAAAGGGACAGGTGACACTACCACCCGGAGAGCCATCCAGCAGTGTTTCCCCCAAGAAACACCTGCACACATGCCCAAGGTCACACACACAGGATGGTCCCAGCAATACTATTTGTTGTAGTAACACTGGCAGCAACCTGAATGTCTGACAATGGGTGAGTGGGAAAAAAATGTCCCGCCATCGCTGGCTAGCATGACTCCACTACAGCTAGCAGGGAATAAATCAGGCCTCAAGTCCTCATCCTTGATAGATCCCAGTTGGATGATCAGTAGGGAGAAGACAAGTTGCAGAAGAACCCCACAGTTAGATCAGTACTCATGTAGAGTAGTTCCTCTACATTCCCAATCAGAGGGTTAGCTTTGCACAGTTTCGGGCCCAGAGTGAACCACAACCTACTGCATGGGAAATTCCAGAACTAAGCAACCCTAAGTTTTTAGCTGCATGTCCTTCTGAATAGAGTGATGAAATCTCACAGTCTACCCCTGTCCTCCCCAAGATGGAAGCATCCTGTTATCCAACGGATCCATGCTATATGCACTGCCCACTCGGTAGTTACTATGCTTGTGTCCAATCAACGCTCATTGTTTAAATCATAGCCCCAGGCACAGGAGCAGTGATGCTGTCAATTCAGAGTTGCCAAAGAAAAGCTTTCATATATCTGCAAAAGATATACGCGGAGCTCAGTATTGCCTGCCGTTCAGCCATCTGCTGGGATCTTGGAATGCATCTCTTGTCGATCAAGGTGAACGGCTATAGATTGCTTTGTTTTGTTACAGACAAAGTCTCATAGCCCAGGCTGGCCCCAAACTCTTGCTATATAACCGAAGACAACCTTGAATTCCTGCTCCTCCTGTCTCTTCTCCCAAGTTCTGGGACTGCAGCTGTGCACCGCTACACCCAGCTCTGCTGTAATCTTTATAGCACAGAGGACACGTTTGTGTATTGTTTATCACAGCACAGACAGGAAGGACTAGTTTTCAACATTGGGGTTTCCTATAGAGGGAGAAAGAAGACTGAAAGGGATTCCAGGCAGGAGACTTGGATTTTACCCATTACACTTAGCCATTTTCTTCTTCTTCTTTTTTTTTTTTTTTTAAAGATTTTTTTTTATTTATTATGTATGCAGAGGAGGGTGCCAGATCTCATTACAGATGGTTGTGAGCCACCATGTGGTTGCTGGGAATTGAACTCAGGACCTCTGGAAGATCAGTCAGTGCTCTTAACCTCTGAGCTCTCTCTCCAGCCCCATTTTATTCTTTTAAAATTCTAAGGAAAACATGCCCATGCACCGCCATTAGTTAATTCTGGGTGGCATGTTCCTGGGACACGGGGTGTCCTTCTTTAAACAGCACCCTTCCTCCTCCAGAAAAGGAGAGCAGTGGGAAGGCCATTAGATAGTAAGCGCTATCTTGTGAGGCCTCTCTGGGTCAGTGCTAGGCTTGGCCAGCATTCTCAAAGTGGGATTCCTGGGCGGCATCAGCAGCCCTGAGATTGCCAATCCTCAGTACCGTGCCCCAGACCTTCCTCTGGGGGTTGCCTTAGCGATGTGCATTTTAACTCACTTTCCTGGTGATGCTGGTGTGAGACTCTCAGGGCTGGATGGGAACAGTGGAAAGTACACTTGATAATCAGTGCTCCAAGGGGCTTTTCCTCCAGTTCTCTCTCTCTCTCTCTCTCTCTCTCTCTCTCTCTCTCTCTCTCTCTCTCTCTCTCTCAGATTTAGCGTGTGTATGTGTCACAGCACATGTGTGCTAATGCCCACAAGGCCAAAAGAAGGCATGGGATTCCATGGAGCTGGAGTTACAGGCAGCTGGGAGGCGTTTGTTGTGCCGTTGTGGTTGGTGAGAGCCCAGCTAGAGTCCTCTGGAAGAGCAGTGTGTGCTCTGGACTGCAAAGCCACCTCCCAGCCCCTTGCCTTCAGTTCTTAGTTTCGTCTTCAAAAGCGAGGGGGCATCCCCAACCCTGAATTTGAAACGCTCTAAAATCTAAGATACTTTGAGCACTGACAGGATGATCCAAGGGGAAAGTCTATACCTGATCTGAGGCTATGAGTTGACATAAAAATGTAGATGCTATTAGAAATGCGACATTAGTTACTTCTGGGCGATGAATATATGATATGTAAAAATCATGGGCTGCGGAGATAGCTCAGCTGGTAAAGTCAGTGTCCTGCAAACAGGGGGAACGGGGTTATACCCCGAGAATCCATGGAAAAAAGCAAACTGGGAGTTCTGCTAATCCCAGTGTTAGGGAGGTGGAAACAGGTGGACCCTTGGGACTCACTAGCCAGCCAGCCCCACTTACCCAGCAAGCCCCAAGCCGATGAGAGACCCTGTCTCCAAAACCAACATGGATTTTGCTCAAAGAACAATACAGAGGTTGTCCTCTGACCTCCATGTGTGAATGAACACCCAACCACACACTAGATTGTACACACACACACACACACACACACACACACTGAAGTATGTATAACATACACAAATTTCCTTTATAGACTTAAGTTCCATCCCCCAGATGCCTCCCTGTGCACTTAATAGCCAGAATTCTGCCATAATCTGAAATCCTAAATACCTCTAATCCTAAACAGTTTGAACAGGGGACATTCAACCTATTTTATTACCATTCCGATCCTGCAGCTATGGAAACAGAGGCACAGAAAAGCCAAACACCCGCCCAATATCATGCAGACCTGCTTCTCTCCGTGGACCACTCAGCTTCCACGGGAGACTTAAAATAGCCCATTTTACAGAGGAGGAAGCTGGAATCCAGAGAGCAGCCAGTGACCTGCCCAGGGTCTCACAAGCAGGAGATTGCGGTAGATTATGGTCCTTGTGTAAGAGATTCTGGAGTTTGATGTAGACCTGTTAGAGGTCAGCCAGGAGGGCAGGGGAAGCCAGGAGAGCAGGGGAAGAGGGGACTCAGACTTACAGCTGCAGCCGGGCCTGGGTGTGGTGGGCATGGGCATGTCTTGCCCCAGCTGCTCATTTAGCCCTGCCCTCTGACTACCCTGCGTGACCTACCACACCCCCACCCCCACTGGGAACTGAACGGGCATTTCCCGCCCCTCCTGCTTCTTCTTCTTCTTCTTGGTGTGTGTGTGTGTGTGTGTGTGTGTGTGTGTGTGTGTGTGTGTGTACAGAAGGGGAACCTGGTCGGTCAGAGAAGCGTCAGCTCAGCATTGTCACTCCCCTGCCTGAGCTTCCTCTATCTAGGGTTATCCCATGGTCGCCTTGGGCCACGGCAATTCGTCTCACCTGGCTACCTGGGCAACCCTACCAGCGGTAGACGGCGCATCTCACCACCAATCGGTTGCTCCTGGGACTGTCCCTTCTCTCCTCGCCGCCCCGGCAGCTCGCCCGGGACCCCAGCTTCCTGGCGCTCAAGGTCCTCGGGTTCTCGGAGTCCCATCCCACACCCTCACTCACCTGGGCGCCCGCCCCTCGCCTCGCGGGCAGCCCGGATCCTCGCAGCTCGAACGACCCCCCAGCTCCGCGGTCCCTGGCGGCCCTGGAATCGCAAGCCCGGAGCAAAAGACGAAGACTTGAGGACTGCGGAGGCTGCGACGGCGCTCCG
The DNA here is from genome assembly GCF_949786415.1 of Peromyscus eremicus. NCBI lineage: Eukaryota > Metazoa > Chordata > Mammalia > Rodentia > Cricetidae > Peromyscus > Peromyscus eremicus. Next base: position 126,091,271 of record NC_081419.1, on the reverse strand, counting down.
AGGAGCTTGAAGCCGCTTGTCCCAACGACTCTGCTTCCCTCCCACCCGTCTGAGAGCCACCAGGGTGAGCACAGGCTGGAAGCTGAGACCCTGTGGCGCTCACTGGCCATCTGGGAGCCTTAGCCGCGCCCTGGGCGATGCAAACCCCGCCCCCAAATGACCAGACTCCGCCCCCTCAGAGCCTAACCCTACTCCCGCCCTCTGGTCCCCAGCTCTTAATCCACCTCCAAAGAATTTCAACATTTCCTTGCTAACTCTGTCCTCAAGGATCCTAACCAGTCCCTGAAGGAGTGAATCAGACCCCAAAGTCTGACCTATTCTCCAAAGATTCCCAGTCCCCCAACTAATGCACTTAAACCCCGCCTCACGGTCTGAATCGGTGCAAAGGATTCTAAACCCCCTCGATTCAGACTCCCCATCCAAGAGACCCAATACCCAAAGACTCATGCGGCCCCTAAAGGATTTTATTGTTTTACATTCATTGATTGATTACGTGTACGTGTATAAGTACGTTAGTGCTTCAGCGTGGTGTGATGGGATTGAGTTCGGGTAGCCAGGTTTGGCAGAAGGAGCCTTTACAAGCTAAACCTTCTGCCTCCTTCCCCCGCAAAGTACTTTTAATCTCACTTTCTGTTCTGCCCCCAAGGATTCTAATCCACCCAAGTGAAGGGTCCCAATCCTTGTTCTCTAGATTTGTAATCCAACCTTCCGAAAGGATTTTAATCTTGAGTGTGTGTGTGTGGTACAGGATGGAATCCAGGGCCTCGCTCCAGACAATGTGCCACACCACTAGCTGTCTCTGGGATTCTAATCCCATAGGTCCCAAATCGCAAGTCCTGCACTTGAACTGTCAAATGTTCCTGTCCTTCACTTTTAAGATTCTCAACAAGCCACAGTAGGAATGTAGCCTCCTTTACGTCTAACCACGCCCTTCGAGAGTCTGGTGGGTCTCCACATTCCTTCAGTCCCTCCCACACGCAACGGTTTTTCCCTCTACCCTCCCAGTGCTTATTCAAACTCATGCAAAGTTTGGCGCCCACACGCGGGAGTTCTCTGCCTTGTTCTGGGCAGAACTTGGGGATTGCTCAGAGGACCTCCCAAGTTGAAGAGGAAGAAAGCCTGACTGGCAGACCACTGAGGCCCTGTTTGCATGGCATTCTACCCGGCAGGAGACAGGGGCAGAGAACATCCATTCAAAAAGACAGGATCCACACTCTGTGGTACTCCAGCCAGGCCAGACCACCAGCGTCCCTTACTCATTCCTTTATGTATGCGTGTATGCAAGCATTCAGCAGTACTGTGTATTGGGTATGAACTCTTCTGAGCACGACCCAGTGTTAGCAGCACCCCTGAGTTCCACCCACCAGGCCCATTAGCACTCTTCCCCCAGTCCTGACAGCCAGAGCTGCCTCACAGCCTGGCCAACTGTCCTCTGCCCCTCCCCTCAAGACGCAACCACTACTGAGAAAGACACTCACCCTGTATGTATGTGTTTGTTATGTACTTTAATGTATGCACGCATGCCCTATTTATAAAAATAGACTGAGTTTTGAGCGGGTTTAACTGACTTCAACACAGAAGTGGAAATGGTCTGTGCAGAAGTAAACAGTACGGGTTATGGATGGAGTGAAAGAGGCAGAGGTGGGAAGGAAGCCAGGAAGCATCACAGAGCTAACTCCTGGCACCTGCAACTCAGATTCTGTCCTGCTAAGACTAGAGGCAGTGTATTGTACACACACACACACACACACACACACACACACACACACACACACACACGTTATCTGCTTTGACAAGGGCCTGGGCATTTGAACACTCTTGTGGGATGTTAGGTGAGGGAATGCCCTGAGGGCATTAGGCCTCCAGTCCTTTGGCCTGCCACAACCTTGCTCTCAGGGCCTCCAGGAAGAGAAAGGTAGGTCCTGGAGCAGGTCCAGGGGATATTAGATATGACCGGCATCAGTTACATCACTGTTGACAAGGTGCCGTTTGATGGCAAAGAACCACAGAGAGCCAACATGTTCCCCTTTTAAACCATTTCTCAGAAGTTTTTGCCATAAAAATCCTCATTCATGTCTCTAAAGTTCCTATCATGTTTATTGTGGCATAATTGAAAACATTTTTATTAGGCTGGGTGTGGTGGTGCATACCTTTAACCTTAGCGCTTCGGAAGCAGAAGCTGGTGGATCTCTGTAAGTTCCAGATCAGCCTGGTCTACCCAGCAAGTTCTAGGACAGCCAGTGCTACACAGTGAGACTCTGTTTCAAAAATATTTTCAAATTTTGTTCTCACTGTGTGTATGTGTGCATACACATATGCATGTGAGTGTGTGTGTGCAGAAGAGCCGTGGCATGTGTGTGGACAACCTTTGGGAGTTGTTCTCTCCTTCTATAGGACTGGGTTGTCAGTGTGGCATGGCAAGGACTTTAACCTACTGAGCCGTCTCTCTGGCCCACATGATTTACTGTGTGTGTGCATACAAGACAACTTTGTGGAACCCTGTCTCTCCTTCTACCTTGATGTGGGTTCCAGAGACTGCACTGAGGTGACCAGGCTTGCAGAGCAAGCGCCTTTATCCATAGAACAATCTTACCAACCCTGTTGTGACATAATTTTTATAAACAAAAGGCATAATTAGGGCTGGCAAGATGGGTCAGCAGGTCGAGCAGTGGTGGCACATGCCTTTAATCCCAGCACTCAGGAGGCAGAGCCAGGCAGATCTCTGTGAGTTCCAGGCCAGCCTGGTCTAGAGAGCAAGATCCAGGACAGGAACCAAAACTATATGGAGAAACCCTGTCTCGAAAAACCAAAAAAAAAAAAAAAGGTGGGTCAGCAGGTTAAGGCACTTGCCACCAAGCTGATGACCTGAGTTGGATCCTGGTAGAAGAAGAGAACCGACTCCCACATGTTGTCTTTTGAGCACTACATACATGTCATGTCACGTGAACGCCCACCCACATGCACACTCATAAATAAATATAATTAAAAAATTTGCCAAGTGGTGGTGGTACATGCCTTTAATCCCACTTGGGAGACAGAAACAGGCGAATCTCTGAGTTCGAGGCCAGTCTGGTCTACAGAGCTAGTTCTAGGACAGCCAAGGATACACAGACAAACTCAGTCTTGAAAAACCAAAATAAATAAATAAATAAATAAATTTAAGGTACAATTATAACTATTAAGCGTGGTAAATCTGGGCAAGCAATACTTGCCTATGGAACCATTCCCTTAATGAGAATACAGAGTGTTTTGGGCTGGGGTTGCAGCCTAGTTGGTAGAGGACTTTCCTAGCTTGCACAAGGCCCTGGGTTTGATCCCTAGTACCAAATAAATGGGGCACAGAGACACACACCTGTAATCCCCACACTTGGGGAGGGGAGCAGAAATCCAAGGTTATCTTCAGCTTCATGGTGAGTCTGAGACCAGCTTGGGTTACATCCTGAGATCCTGCCTCAAAAGCAAACACATTTTTATGGCCCAAAGGTTTCCTTAAGCTCTCTTCCACTCAGTTCTTCCAGCTCTTAGGTGACTCCAGGTAACTGGCAATAGACTTGTTTTTTCTTTTTGAGACAGGATTTCATGCAGCCTAGGCTAGCCTTAAACTCACCATGTAGCTGAGCATGGCCTTGAACTCCTGGTCCTTCTGACTCCACCTCCCAAATGCTGGCCTTACAGGTGTGCATCAATATTTTTGGTTCATTGGGTGCTGGTGATGGGAACCAGAGCTTTATCTGTACTAGACCATCATTCTACCAACAGAGCTATCTCCCCAGTCCCTGTGAACTCATTTGTTATTATAGATTAGCTTTGTACTTTCTATAATTTCACATGAGCATAACCATGATATGCTTCTTTTGTTTCTCTTCTCTGTGCTCACTTACTGCTTTCTTGAGATTGTCCACATTGTCACATAATCTACTAGTTTGTCCTTCTTCATGGCTGAGTAGTGTTCTACAGCATAGATGTGCCGCTGTCCATCCATTTACTTGCCGGGAGAATTTGTGTTGTCTTTAGTTCTTTTACCATATGAATAAAGCTGTGATAGGTGCCATGTTAAAGGCCTTGAGAGAGGCCTTGTTTTTATTTCTCCTGAGTGACTTCAGACTGGAATCGTTGGGTCTGGAGCCAAGTGCTTGTCTAACTGCACCATAAACTATTGAGTTGGCAAAGTGTCTCCGTGACTCGTGTTTCCATCAGCAGTATGTGAATTTTAGTCACTCCACATCCTTGCCATTTGATATTGTCATTTTTTAATATAATAAAGTCCCCAGGCTGGAGAGATAGCTCAGAGACCAAGAGCACTGGCTGCTTTTCTAGAAGACCAGGGTTCCATTCTCAGCATTTACAAGGTGGCTCACAACTGTCTATAACTCCAGTCCCATACCCTCTTCTGGCCTCCATGGGTAGTAGGCATGCACACGGTGCATAGACATACATGCAGGCAAAACATTAACAACAACAACAAGAACAATTTTAGTTCAATCTATTATTTTTTAAAAATCCCATCTAGGGCTATTGAGATGGCTGGGGGGGTTGGGGGATGGTGGGGGGCTGGGCGTTAAAATGCTTGCTGCCAATCCTGACAGCTCAAGTTTGACCCCACCAGGATCTGTGGTGGAGAGAGAGAAATTATTCTTTTAAGTTGTCTTCTTGTCTCCTTATGTACGTGCACGCGCTCTCTCTCTCTCTCTCTCATGCACACACACACACACACACACACACACACACACAAAGTATAATAAAAAAATCCCACCTAACTTTGATATTTACATTAAAACATTTATACAATTACAGATTTTATACTAAAGCAGTGTGTATCCAGTCTTTGAAGTGGCAAACCTTCTCGTCATCCATCCATCCCGCCACTGTCATAGACAATCCAGCTTACTACCGGAAGAATTGGGGAAGCTCAGAGGCCTTAGCGTTGCCGCCTGCCCACTGGCTTCTGTAATAATCAGCCTCTCTGAGCTCCAGTCTCCTCATGTCAAGTGGGGATGAAAATGGCCTTGACCTAAGGAGGTCACTGAGAGAGTCAAAGAGTCAAAGCCTGGGCTGATTTCTACAGTTGCCTGAACCGTTGAGACTTGAAACTGCTGATGGAGCAGCGTTTGGAAGTCAGTGCTGACCTGCCTGCCTCGTTCAATGACAAAAAGCAGCATGCAGCTGAGCAAGAAGCTGTCTCTAGGAGGAAGATGGGCCCTGGGACCGTGGGCTGTGGGAACCCTGGAAAGACTTTTGCTGCCATTGACGTCTGGTGACTGAAGCAGACCTGGTGGGGGAAGCCATCCTGGCTGGGCGTGTCTAAACTAGACTCTAGTGTCCTTCTGTTTCCAGAAGTGACCCCCAGTGTGCCACCAATGTCTCCAGTTCATTCCATAAGCACACTTCTTGTTTTGTTTTGTTTTGTTTGTTTTTCGAGACAGGGTTTCTCTGTGTAACTTTGGATCCTGTCCTGGAACTCGCTCTGTAGACCAGGCTAGCTTCGAACTCACAGAGATCCACCTGCCTCTGCCTCCTGAGTGCTGGGATCAAGGCGTGCACCACCATGCCCGGCCCATCAGCACACTTTTGTGGAGCCCTCACCGAGTGATGAGTACCTAGCTGGGAGCTGCAGAAATCAGAGGAAGAGTCAGCTCCTAGCCCGAGCCTCAGGAGCTTCGTCTCGATGAAGTTTGTGTAAGTAAGTAGTAGCGGCACAAACAAGGGTAGGTTAGAATTGTAATCCTCTGCAGAAGGTGGGAATTCATGCAGGGATCCACAGGGGAAGTAAGAAAGGACTTCCCAGAGAAAACAACATGTAAGCTGAGCCCAGAAGGCTGAATGGGAGCAATGGGTATGTGATGTCCACTCTCCAAGATGCCCCCTTGGCATTCCCTGCCTCTCTGAAGACAGCTGAACTGTGTCACCAAGACATCAAGAAAGGTTAGGTTATGGCTTCTATGGCTAGGTTACATCACTGGTGGAGGGTGTGGGCCAGAAACCCCAGCTCCGAGCTGCGGCCAGAAGCAGCCCTAGCTTCTTCATAGAATTCTCCCACTGGGTGCAGCTGAGGTTCCTGACTTGGCCTAGCATGGGATGGGTTAACATGAAGCAGAACTGGAGTCTATCATTATTAGCAAGGGAAAGGAAAAGACACACTCAAGTGTGGATGGGGGCTTCCCAAGAGAGATGCACTTAAATGTCAACAGCTTGTGTCTCTCAAGCTACATTGCTAAGGAGCCCTTCCAACCTCCCTTGTAGATGGGATTGTAAAGTGGCTTGTGATGCCTTGCGTGAGATTACAGTCTGAAAAGCGAAACTGTAGGTTGCAGGCTCACTAGAGG